>NC_053390.1:708166808-708484467 GCF_905171765.1 Bufo bufo
TTGCCCCTCTAATTTAAAACTGTGTCCTCTAGTGGTAGTTTTTCTTCTTTTAAATATGCTCTCCTCCTTTACCGAGTTGATTCCCTTTATGTATTTAAAAGTTTCTATCATATCCCCTCTGTCTCTTCTTTCTTCCAAGCTATACATATTAAGGTCCTTTAACCTTTCCTGGTAAGTTTTATCCTGCAATCCATGTACTAGTTTAGTAGCTCTTCTCTGAACTCTCTCTAGAGTATCTATATCCTTCTGGATATATGGCCTCCAGTACTGCGCACAATACTCCAAGTGAGGTCTCACCAGTGTTCTGTACAGCGGCATAAGCACTTCACTCTTTCTACTGCTTATACCTCTCCCTATACATCCAAGCATTCTGCTGGCATTTCGTGCTGCTCTATTACATTGTATTCCCACCTTTAAGTCTTCTGAAATAATTACTCCTAAATCCCTTTCCTCAGATACTGAGGTCAGGACTGTGTCAAATATTCTATATTCTGCCCTTGGGTTTTTACGCCCCAGGTGCATTATCTTGCACTTATCCACATTAAATTTCAGTTGCCAGAGTTCTGACCATTCTTCTAGTTTTCCTAAATCCTTTTCCATTTGGCGTTTCCCTCCAGGAACATCAACCCTGTTACATATCTTTGTGTCATCAGCAAAAAGACAAACCTTACCATCGAGGCCTTTTGCAATATCACTTATGAAGATATTAAACAAAATTGGTCCCAGTACAGATCCCTGTGGAACCCCACTGGTAACATGACCTTGTTTTGAATGTTCTCCATTGACTACAACCCTCTGTTGTCTGTCACTCAGCCACTGCCTAATCCACTCAACAATATGGGAGTCCATGCTCAATGACTGCAGTTTATTGATAAGTCTTCTATGTAGGACGTGTCAAAAGCCTTACTAAAATCTAGATATGCGATGTCTACTGCACCTCCACCGTCTATTATTTTAGTCACCCAGTCAAAAAAATCTATAAGATTTGTTTGAAATGATCTCCCTGAAGTAAACCCATGTTGTTTTTCATCTTGCAATCCATGGGATTTTAGATGTTCCACAATCATATCCTTTAACCACCTCAGCCCCCAGTGCTTAAACACCCTGAAAGACCAGGCCACTTTTTACACTTCTGACCTACACTACTTTCACCGTTTATTGCTCGGTCATGCAACTTACCACCCAAATGAATTTTACCTCCTTTTCTTCTCACTAATAGAGCTTTCATTTGGTGGTATTTCATTGCTGCTGACATTTTTACTTTTTTTGTTATTAATTGAAATTTAACGATTTTTTTGCAAAAAAATTACATTTTTCACTTTCAGTTGTAAAATTTAGCAAAAAAAACGAGATCCATATATAAATTTTGCTCTAAATTTATTGTTCTACATGTCTTTGATAAAAAAAAAATGTTTGGGTAAAAAAAAAATGCTTTGGGTAAAAGTTATAGCGTTTACAAACTATGGTACAAAAATGTGAATTTCCGCTTTTTGAAGCAGCTCTGACTTTCTGAGCACCTTTCATGTTTCCTGAGGTTCTACAATGGCCAGATAGTACAAACACCCCACAAATGACCCCATTTCGGAAAGTACACACCCTAAGGTATTCGCTGATGGGCATAGTGAGTTCATAGAACTTTTTATTTTTTGTCACAAGTTAGCGGAAAATTATGATTTTTTTTTTTTTCTTACAAAGTCTCATATTCCACTAACTTGTGACAAAAAATAAAAACTTCTATGAACTCACTATGCCCATCACGAAATACCTTGGGGTCTCTTCTTTCCAAAATGGGGTCACTTGTGGGGTAGTTATCCTGCCCTGGCATTCTAGGGGCCCAAATGTGTGGTAAGGAGTTTGAAATCAAATTCTGTAAAAAATGACCTGTGAAATCCGAAAGGTGCTCTTTGGAATATGGGCCCCTTTGCCCACCTAGGCTGCAAAAAAGTGTCACACATCTGGTATCTCTGTATTCAGGAGAAGTTGAGGAATGTGTTTTGGGGTGTCATTTTACATATACCCATGCTGGGTGAGATAAATATCTTGGTCAAATGCCAACTTTGTATAAAAAAATGGGAAAAGTTGTCTTTTGCCAAGATATTTCTCTCACCCAGCATGGGTATATGTAAAATGACACCCCAAAACAGGAGTTTGAAATAAAATTCTGTAAAAAATGAATGCCAGGGCAGTATAACTACCCCACAAGTGACCCCATTTTGGAAAGAAGAGACCCCAAGGTATTCGCTGATGGGCATAGTGAGTTCATGGAAGTTTTTATTTTTTGTCACAAGTTAGTGGAATATGAGACTTTGTATGAAAAAAAAATAAAAAATCAGCATTTTCCACTAACTTGTGACAAAAAATAAAAAATTCTAGGAATTTTGCCCCTCACGGAATACCTTGGGGTGTCTTCTTTCCAAAATGGGGTCACTTGTGGGGTAGTTATACTGCCCTGGCATTTTCCAGGGGCCCTAATGTGTGGTAAGTAGGTAAATGACCTGTGAAATCCTAAAGGTGCTCTTTGGAATATGGGCCCCTTTGCCCACCTAGGCTGCAAAAAAGTGTCACACATCTGGTATCTCCGTACTCAGGAGAAGTTGGGGAATGTGTTTTGGGGTGTCATTTTACATATACCCTTGCTGGGTGAGAGAAATATCTTGGTAAAAGACAACTTTTCCCATTTTTTTATACAAAGTTGGCATTTGACCAAGATATTTCTCTCACCCAGCATGGGTATATGTAAAATGACACCCCAAAACACATTCCCCAACTTCTCCTGAGTACGGCGATACCAGATGTGTGACACTTTTTTGCAGCCTAGATGCGCAAAGGTGCCCAAATTCCTTTTAGGAGGGCATTTTTAGACATTTGGATACCAGACTTCTTCTCACGCTTTGGGGCCCCTAGAATGCCAGGGCAGTATAAATACCCCACATGTGACCCCATTTTGGAAAGAAGACACCCCAAGGTATTCAATGAGGGGCATGGCGAGTTCATCTAAATTATTTTTTTTTGGCACAAGTTAGCGGAAATTGATATTTTTAATTTTTTTCTCACAAAGTCTCCCGTTCCGCTAACTTGGGACAAAAATTTCAATCTTTCATGGACTCAATATGCCCCTCACGGAATACCTGGGGGTGTCTTCTTTCCGAAATGGGGTCACATGTGGGGTATTTATACTGCCCTGGCATTCTAGGGGCCCTAAAGCGTGAGAAGAAGTCTGGAATATAAATGTCTAAAAAATTTTACGCATTTGGATTCCGTGAGGGGTATGGTGAGTTCATGTGAGATTTTATTTTTTGACACAAGTTAGTGGAATATGAGACTTTGTAAGAAAAAAAAAAATAATTCCGCTAACTTGGGCCAAAAAATGTCTGAATGGAGCCTTACAGAGGGGTGATCAATGACAGGGGGGTGATCAATGACAGGGGGAGTGATCAATGACAGGGGTGGTGATCAATGACAGGGGGGTGATCAGGGAGTCTATATGGGGTGATCACCACAGTCATTGATCACCCCCCCTGGAAGGCTCCAGGGAGACGCCTGTATGTGTTTTGCGGATCCGATCCATCTATCAGTGGATGCGTAAAAATCATGCGGACATCTGAATGGAGCTTTACAGGGGGTTGATCAATGACAGGGGTGTAATCAATGACAGGGGGGTGATCAGGGAGTCTATATGGGGTGATAACCACAGTCATTGATCACGCCCCTGTAAGGCTTCATTCAGACGTCCGTATGCATTTTGCGGATCCGATCCATCTATCAGTGGATCCGTAAAAATCATGCAAACATCTGAATGGAGCTTTACAGGGGGTTGATCAATGACAGAGGTGTAATCAATGACAGGGGGTTGATCAGGGAGTCTATATGGGGTGATAACCACAGTCATTGATCACGCCCCTGTAAGGCTTCATTCAGACGTCCGTATGCGTTTTGCGGATCCGATCCATCTATCAGTGCATCCGTAAAAATCATGCAAACATCTGAATGGAGCTTTACAGGGGGTTGATCAATGACAGGGGTGTAATCAATGACAGGGGGGTGATCAGGGAGTCTATATAGGGTGATAACCACAGTCATTGATCACGCCCCTGTAAGGCTTCATTCAGACGTCCGTATGCGTTTTGCGGATCCGATCCATCTATCAGTGGATCCGTGAAAATCATGCAAACATCTGAATGGAGCTTTACAGGGGGTTGATCAATGACAGGGGTGTAATCAATGACAGGGGGGTGATCAGGGAGTCTATATGGGGTGATAACCACAGTCATTGATCATGCCCCTGTAAGGCTTCATTCAGACGTCCGGATGCGTTTTGCGGATCCGATCCATCTATCAGTGGATCCGTAAAAATCATGCGGACATCTGAATGGAGCTTTACAGGGGGTTGATCAATGACAGGGGTGTAATCAATGACAGGGGGGTGATCAGGGAGTCTATATGGGGTGATAACCACAGTCATTGATCACGCCCCTGTAAGGCTTCATTCAGACGTCCGTATGCGTTTTGCGGATCCGATCCATCTATCAGTGCATCCGTAAAAATCATGCGGACATCTGAATGGAGCTTTACAGGGGGGTAATCAATGACAGGGGGGTGATCAGGGAGTCTATATGGGGGATAACCACAGTCATTGATCATGCCCCTGTAAGGCTTCATTCAGACGTCCGGATGCGTTTTGCGGATCCGATCCATCTATCAGTGGATCCGTAAAAATCATGCGGACGTCTGAATGGAGCTTTACAGGGGGGTAATCAATGACAGGGGGGTAATCAATGACAGGGGGGTGATCAGGGAGTCTATATGGGGTGATCACCACAGTCATTGATCACGCCCCTGTAAGGCTTCATTCAGACGTCCGGATGCGTTTTGCGGATCCGATCCATCTATCAGTGGATCCGTAAAAATCATGCGGACGTCTGAATGGAGCTTTACAGGGGGTTGATCAATGACATGGGGGTAATCAATGACAGGGGGGTGATCAGGGAGTCTATATGGGGTGATCAGGGGTGATCAGGGGCTAATAAGGGGTTAATAAGTGACGGGGGGGTGTAGTGAAGTGTAGTGGTGCTTGGTGCTACTTTACTGAGCTACCTGTGTCCTCTGGTGGTCGATCCAAACAAAGGGGACCACCAGAGGACCAGGTAGCAGGTATATTAGACGCTGTTATCAAAACAGCGTCTAATATACCTGTTAGGGGTTAAAAAAAACACATCTCCAGCCTGCCAGCGAACGATCGCCGCTGGCAGGCTGGAGATCAACTCTCTTACCTTCCGTTCCTGTGAGCGCGCGCCTGTGTGCGCGCGTTCACAGGAAATCTCGCGTCTCGCGAGATGACGCATATATGCGTGACTGTGCGCAGCGCTGCCACCTCCGGAACGCGATCCTGCGTTAGGCGGTCCGGAGGTGGTTAATAGGGTTTCCATTAATTTGCCTACTATTGATGTCAGACTCACTGGTCTATAGTTGCTCGATTCCTCCCTACTACCTTTCTTGTGAATGGGCACGACATTTGCCAATTTCCAATCTTCCGGGACGACTCCTGTTACTAATGATTGGTTAAATAAATCTGTTAACGGTTTTGCCAGCTCACCACTAAGCTCTTTTAATAATTTTGGGTGTATCTCATCAGGCCCCTGTGACTTATTTGTCTTCACCTTAGACAGCAAACTTAGAACATCTTCCTCTGTAAAGATACATGCATCAAACGATTTATTAGTCATCCTTTCTAGTGGAGGTCCTTCTCCTTTTTCTTTTGTAAAAACTGAACAGAAGTATTCATTAAGGCAGTCGGCTAGCCCTTTATTCTCTTCTACATACCTTCCGTCCTTTGTTTTTAATTTAGTTATTCCTTGTTTTAATTTCCTTTTTTCATTTATATATCTGAAGAATGTCTTATCCCCTTTTTTCATAGACTGAGCTAGTTTTTCTTCTGCCTGCGCTTTAGAAGTTCTTATAACTTGCTTGGCCTCTCTCTGCCTAATCTTGTAGATTTCCTTATCTTCATTGCTCTGGTTTTTTTTATAATTACAAAATGCTAGCTTTTTATTTTTAATGATTTGGGCCACTTCTGCTGAGTACCACAGTGGTCTCTTCCTTTTTTTGCTTTTACTGACAAGTCTAATGCAATTTTCTGTTGCCTTCAATAATGCACCTTTTAAGTAGTCCCATTTCTCCTGGACTCCATGTAATCCGTTCCAGTCTGATAAGGACTCATTTATGACTAATTTCATTTTTGAAAAGTCTGTTTGTCTAAAATCTAAAACTTTTGTTTTTGTGTGGTGGGACTCTTTCACAGTTCTTATATTAAACCACACTGACTGGTGATCACTAGATCCCAAGGTTTCGCCTACAATGACATCATATACCGAATCCCCATTTGTGAATACCAAATCCAAAATGGCCTCCCTCCGGGTTGGCTCCTCAACCACTTGTTGTAGAGATAACCCCAGTAGGGAATTTAGAATATCTGTACTCCTGGTAGAACTTGTTATTTTGGTTTTCCAGTTTATGTCTGGAAGATTGAAATCTCCCATAATGATAACTTCTCCTTTCATTGTCATTTTAGCTATTTCTTCAACTAGTAGATCATCTAGTTCTTTAACTTGACCAGGTGGTCTATATCTTACATTGAAGGTACTGATAGTGTCATTCAGAAAAACCTAAGACACACGCTAGCGTTCTGATAGAAGTCTCATTCTGTGATTAAACCTATACCTGTCACACAGCGCAAAAAAAAACAGGCCTCACATCTCTATTTAACCAAATCTGTACTGTTTTAGCTGGTCAAGTTATTTGTAGTGACCGTAAAAGCACACTTTTTGTTCTGGGTAGAAAAACCATTCCCAAATTTGCCATTCTCAAAATAACTAGTTTCTGGTATTTGAGGCCTACTTGAAATCTATCCCAAAAAGAATATCTTACATTGAAGGTACTGATAGTGTCATTCAGAAAAACCTAAGACACACGCTAGCGTGCTGATAGAAGTCTGATTCTGTGATTAAACCTATACCTGTCACACAGCGCAAAAAAAAACAGGCCTCACATCTCTATTTAACCAAATCTGTACTGTTTTAGCTGGTCAAGTTATTTGTAGTGACCGTAAAAGCACACTTTTTGTTCTGGGTTGAAAAACCATTCCCAAATTTGCCATTCTCAAAATAACTAGTTTCTGGTATTTGAGGCCTACTTGAGATCTATCCCAAAAAGAATATCTTACTTTGAAGGTACTGATAGTGTCATTCAGAAAAACCTAGGACACACGCTAGCGTGCAGATAGAAGTCTGATTCTGAGATTAAACCTTAACCTGTCACACAGTGCAAAAAAAAACTGGTCTCCCATTTCTATTCAAGCAAATCTGTACTGTTTTATCTGGTCAAGTTATTTGTAGCGACCGTAAAAGCACACTTTTTGTTCTGGGTTGAAAAACCATTCCCAAATTTGCCATTCTGAAATTAACTAGTTTCTGGTATTTGAGGCCTACTTGAAATCTATCCCAAAAAGAATATCTTACATTGAAGGTACTGATAGTGTCATTCAGAAAAACCTAGGACACACGCTAGCGTGCAGATAGAAGTCTGATTCTGAGATTAAACCTTAACCTGTCACACAGTGCAAAAAAAACTGGTCTCTCCTTTCTATTCAAGCAAATCTGTACTGTTTTATCTGGTCAAGTTATTTGTAGCGACCGTAAAAGCACACTTTTTGTTCTGGGTTGAAAAACCATTCCCAAATTTGCCATTCTCAAAATAACTAGTTTCTGGTATTTGAGGCCTACTTGAAATCTATCCCAAAAAGAATATCTTACATTGAAGGTACTGATAGTGTCATTCAGAAAAACCTAAGACACACGCTAGTGTGCTGATAGAAGTCTGATTCTGTGATTAAACCTATACCTGTCACACAGCGCAAAAAAAAAACAGGCCTCACATCTCTATTTAACCAAATCTGTACTGTTTTAGCTGGTCAAGTTATTTGTAGTGACCGTAAAAGCACACTTTTTGTTCTGGGTTGAAAAACTATTCCCAAATTTGCCATTCTCAAAATTGTGGTGAACGGGAACAATGAGGAAAACATCTAATAAGGGACGCGGACGTGGACATGGTCGTGGTGGTGTTAGTGGACCCTCTGGTGCTGGGAGAGGACGTGGAGATTCTGCCACAGCCACACGTCCTAGTGAACCAACTACCTCAGGTCCCAGTAGCCAGCAGAATTTACAGCGATATTTGGTGGGGCCCAATGCCGTTCTAAGGATGGTAAGGCCTGAGCAGGTACAGGCATTAGTCAATTGGGTGGCCGACAGTGGATCCATCACGTTCACATTATCTCCCACCCAGTCTTCTGCAGAAAGCGCACAGATGGCGCATGAAAACCAAGCCCATCGGTCTGTCACATCACCCCCATGCATATCAGGGAAACTGTCTGAGCCTCAAGTTATGCAGCAGTCTCTTATGCTGTTTGAAGACTCTGCTGCCAGGGTTTCCCAAGGGCATCCACCTAGCCCTTCCCCAGGGGTGGAAGAGATAGAATGCACTAACGCACAACCACTTATTTTTCCTGATGATGAGGACATGGGAATACCACCTCAGCACGTCTCTGATGATGACGAAACACAGGTGTCAACTGCTGCGTCTTTCTGCAGTGTGCAGACTGAACAGGAGGTCAGGGATCAAGACTGGGTGGAAGACGATGCAGGGGACGATGAGGTCCTAGACCCCACATGGAATGAAGGTCGTGCCACTGACTTTCACAGTTCGGAGGAAGAGGCAGTGGTGAGACCGAGCCAACAGCGTAGCAAAAGAGGGAGCAGTGGGCAAAATCAGAACACCCGCCGCCAAGAGACTCCGCCTGCTACTGACCGCCGCCATCTGGGACCGAGCCCCCTAAAGGCAGCTTCAAGGAGTTCCCTGGCATGGCACTTCTTCAAACAATGTGCTGACGACAAGACCCGAGTGGTTTGCACGCTGTGCCATCAGAGCCTGAAGCGAGGCATTAACGTTCTGAACCTTAGCACAACCTGCATGACCAGGCACCTGCATGCAAAGCATGAACTGCAGTAGAGTAAACACCTTAAAAACAAGGAAGTCACTCAGGCTCCCCCTGCTGCCTCTTCTGCTGCTGCCGCCTCGGCCTCTTCTGCTGTTGCCGCCGCCTCGGCCTCTTCTGCTGCTGCTGCCGCCGCCTCGGCCTCTTCCTTTGCCTCTGGAGGAACGTTGGCACCTGCCGCCCAGCAAACATGGGATGTACCACCAACACCACCACCTGCGTCACCAAGCATCTCAACCATGTCACACGGCAGCGTTCAGCTCTCCATCTCACAAACATTTGAGAGAAAGCGTAAATTCCCACCTAGCCACCCTCGATCCCTGGCCCTGAATGCCAGCATTTCTAAACTACTGGCCTATGAAATGCTGCCATTTAGGCTGGTGGACACACACAGCTTCAAACAGCTCATGTCGCTTGCTGTCCCACAGTATGTTGTTCCCAGCCGCCACTACTTCTCCAAGAGAGCCGTGCCTTCCCTGCACAAAGTGTCCGATAAAATCAAGTGTGCACTGCGCAACGCCATCTGTGGCAAGGTCCACCTAACCACAGATACGTGGACCAGTAAGCACGGCCAGGGACGCTATATCTCCCTAACTGCACACTGGGTAAATGTAGTGGCGGCTGGGCCCCAGGCGGAGAGCTGTTTGGCGCAAGTCCTTCCGCCGCCAAGGATGGCAGGGCAACATTCTTTGCCTCCTGTCTCCTCCTCCTCCTACTCAGCTTCCTCCTCCTCTTCTTCCACCTGCTCATCCAGTCAGCCACACACCTTCACCACCAACTTCAGCACAGCTGGCCGTTCTGAAACTCACATGTTTGGGGGACAGGCTCCACACCGCACAGGAGTTGTGGGGGGGTATAGAACAACAGACCGACGAGTGGTTGCTGCCGGTGAGCCTCAAGGCCGGCCTGGTGGTGTGCGATAATGGGCGAAATCTCGTTGCAGCTCTGGGACTAGCCGGTTTGACGCACATCCCTTGCCTGGCGCATGTGCTGAATTTGGTGGTGCAGAATTTCATTCGCAACTACCCCGACATGTCAGAGCTGCTGCATAAAGTGCGGGCCGTCTGTTCGCGCTTCCGGCGTTCACACCCTGCCGCTGCTCGCCTGTCTGCGCTACAGCGTAACTTCGGCCTTCCCGCTCACCGCCTCATATGCGACGTACCCACCAGGTGGAACTCCACCTTGCATATGCTGGACAGACTGTGCGAGCAGCAGCAGGCCATAGTGGAGTTTCAGCTGCAGCACGCACGGGTCAGTCGCACTGCGGATCAGACACACTTCACCACCAATGACTGGGCCTCCATGCGAGACCTGTGTGCCCTGTTGCGCTGTTTCGAGTACTCCACCAACATGGCCAGTGGCGATGACGCCGTTATCAGCGTTACAATACCACTTCTATGTCTCCTTGAGAAAACACTTAGGGCGATGATGGAAGAGGAGGTGGCCCAGGAGGAAGAGGATGAAGAGGGGTCATTTTTAGCACTTTCAGGCCAGTCTCTTCAAAGTGACTCAGAGGGAGGTTTTTTTCAACACCAGAGGCCAGGTACAAATGTGGCCAGACAGGGCCCACTACTGGAGGACGAGGAGGACGAGGATGAGGAGGAGGTGGAGGAGGATGAGGATGAAGCATGTTCACAGCGGGGTGGAACCCAAAGCAGCTCGGCCCCATCACTGGTGCGTGGCTGGGGGGAAACACAGGACGATGACGATACGCCTCCCACAGAGGACAGCTTGTCCTTACCTCTGGGCAGCCTGGCACACATGAGCGACTACATGCTGCAGTGCCTGCGCAACGACAGCAGAGTTGCCCACATTTTAACGTGTGCGGACTACTGGGTTGCCACCCTGCTGGATCCCCGGTACAAAGACAATGTGCCCACCTTACTTCCTACACTGGAGCGTGATAGGAAGATGCGCGAGTACAAGCGCACGTTGGTAGACGCGCTACTGAGAGCATTCCCAAATGTCACAGGGGAACCAGTGGAAGCCCAAGGCGAAGGCAGAGGAGGAGCAAGAGGTCGCCAACGCAGCTGTGTCACGGCCAGCTCCTCTGAGGGCAGGGTTAGCATGGCAGAGATGTGGAAAAGTTTTGTCACCACGCCACAGCTAACTGCACCACCACCTGATACGGAACGTGTTAGCAGGAGGCAACATTTCACTAACATGGTGGAACAGTACCTGTGCACACCCCTCCACGTACTGACTGATGGTTCGGCCCCATTCAACTTCTGGGTCTCCAAATTGTCCACGTGGCCAGAGCTAGCCTTTTATGCCTTGGAGGTGCTGGCCTGCCCGGCGGCCAGCGTTTTGTCTGAACGTGTATTCAGCACGGCAGGGGGCGTCATTACAGACAAATGTGGACAGGCTGACGTTCATAAAAATGAACCAGGCATGGATCCCACAGGACCTGTCCATCCCTTGTGCAGATTAGATATTAACTACCTCCCCTTAACAATATATTATTCTACTCCAGGGCACTTCCTCATTCAATACTATTTTTATTTATATGTGACAGTGGGCATTTTTTATTAAATGTGTGACAGTGGCCTGTTCCAGTGGTGGGTGATGTGAAGCCTGATTCTCTGCTATGACATGAAGACAGATTCTGCGCTGACATAAGGCCAGATTCTCTGTTACGGGACCTCTCTCCTCTGCCTGGGTGCCTGGGCCTAAATGTGTGACAGTGGCCTGTTCCAGTGGTGGGTGACGTGAAACCTGATTCTCTGCTATGACATGAAGACAGATTCTGCGCTGACATAAGGCCAGATTCTCTGTTACGGGACCGCTCTCCTCTGTCTGGGTGCCGGGGCCTAAATGTGTGACAGTGGCCTGTTCCAGTGGTGGGTGACGTGAAGCCTGATTCTCTGCTATGACATGAAGACAGATTCTGCGCTGACATAAGGCCAGATTCTCTGTTACGGGACCTCTCTCCTCTGCCTGGGTGCCTGGGCCTAAATGTGTGACAGTGGCCTGTTCCAGTGGTGGGTGACGTGAAGCCTGATTCTCTGCTATGACATGAAGACAGATTCTGTGCTGACATAAGGCCAGATTCTCTGTTAAGGGACCGCTCTCCTCTGTCTGGGTGCCGGGGCCTAAATGTGTGACAGTGGCCTGTTCCAGTGGTGGGTGACGTGAAGCCTGATTCTCTGCTATGACATGAAGACAGATTCTGCGCTGACATAAGGCCAGATTCTCTGTTACGAGACCTCTCTCCTCTGCCTGGGTGCCTGGGCCTAAATGTGTGACAGTGGCCTGTTCCAGTGGTGGGTGACGTGAAGCCTGATTCTCTGCTATGACATGAAGACAGATTTTGCGCTGACATAAGGCCAGATTCTCTGCTACGGGACCTCTCTCCTCTGCCTGGGTGCCTGGGCCTAAATGTGTGACAGTGGCCTTTTCCAGTGGTGGGTGACGTGAAGCCTGATTCTCTGCTATGACATGAAGACAGATTCTGCGCTGACATAAGGCCAGATTCTCTGTTACGGGACCGCTCTCCTCTGTCTGGGTGCCGGGGCCTAAATGTGTGACAGTGGCCTGTTCCAGTGGTGGGTGACGTGAAGCCTGATTCTCTGCTATGACATGAATACAGATTCTGCGCTGACATAAGGCCAGATTCTCTGTTACGGGACCTCTCTCCTCTGCCTGGGTGCCTGGGCCTAAATGTGTGACAGTGGCCTGTTCCAGTGGTGGGTGACGTGAAGCCTGATTCTCTGCTATGACATGAAGACAGATTCTGCGCTGACATAAGGCCAGATTCTCTGTTACGGGACCTCTCTCCTCTGCCTGGGTGCCTGGGCCTAAATGTGTGACAGTGGCCTGTTCCAGTGGTGGGTGACGTGAAGCCTGATTCTCTGCTATGACATGAAGACAGATTCTGCGCTGACATAAGGCCAGATTCTCTGTTACGGGACCGCTCTCCTCTGTCTGGGTGCCGGGGCCTAAATGTGTGACAGTGGCCTGTTCCAGTGGTGGGTGACGTGAAGCCTGATTCTCTGCTATGACATGAAGACAGATTCTGCGCTGACATAAGGCCAGATTCTCTGTTACGGAACCTCTCTCCTCTATCTGGGTGCCGGGGCCCAAATGTGTGACAGTGGCCTGTTCCAGTGGTGGGTGACGTGAAGCCTGATTCTCTGCTATGACATGAAGACTGATACTGCGCTTATATGAAGCCAGATTCTCTGCTATGGCATGAAGAGACTGATTCTCTGCTGACATGAAGCCAGATTCTTTGCTATGGCATGAAGAGACTGATTCTCTGCTGACGTGAAGCCAGATTCTCTGCTATGGGACCTCTGTCCAATTGATATTGGTTCATTTTTATTTTTTTTATTTTTATTTTAATTCATTTCCCTATCCACATTTGTTTGCAGGGGATTTACCTACATGTTGCTGGCTTTTGCAGCCCTCTAGCTCTTTCCTGGGCAGTTTTACAGCCTTTTTAGTGCCCAAAAGTTCGGGTGCCCATTGACTTCAATGGGGTTCGGGTTCGGGACGAAGTTCGGGTCGGGTTCGGAGACTAAACGAGACTCTATTGGAGAACGAACAAGATAGGCTTAAGCTAGAGAGTAAACTGAAAACTGAAAACTTTCTTTTAGATTAATGTCTCTCCGTCTGTAAATTAGGCTATTGCTTGGGAATCACACAAGGCCTACATTAGAGGAGAACTCATAGCTTTAGGAGCTTGGGTGCGTAAGCAAAGGACTGCAAAAATTGACTCTATAATTGCCCAAATCTCATCTATTGAAAATATTAACAAACTCTCCCCTTCAGATACCAATTACACAGACATCACTAAACTTAGAAGCCAGTTGAGAGATCTCCTAAACATTAAATCTGCCAAAGCCCTTAGGGCAGCAAAAAATTACCTACATGGTAATAGAGGTTTAAAACTCCTCACACAAATGATAATAGGACAAAGAGAAAAGGCTTTCATACCTAACATAAAAACTAATAATGGGCTTAACATTTCCAATACCCCATCCATAGCTAAAGAATTTGCTAACTTCTACTCAAAGTCTTACAATTTAAAACAAAATGATCCTTCCCAGATGGCCGAAAAAATAGAATCATTCCTTAAGTCGGTTCATGTCCCAAAACTAGCTGAAATTGATAGAAATACATTGCTCTCACCAGTAACTGTAAATGAAGTAACAGAGGTACTCGTAAGTGTCCCCCCCCGGGAAATGCCCAGGCCCAGACGGACTCCCTGTCATATATTACAGGAAATTCCAGGAATCTCTCATCCCACAATTCACAAGTATGTGTAACTACCTACTAAAATGAGGTTCACTTCCCCCGCAATCACTTATAGCCCATATTTCAATTATCCCCAAAGAAGGGAAAGATCCCACCAAATGCAGAAGCTATAGACCAATCTCGCTACTTAACGTAGACGTTAAGCTTTGGGCTAAGCTGTTAAGCCATCATGTTGCAAAACTCCTCCCTAAATTAATAAATGAAGAGCAAGTTGGCTTTGTCAAAGGCAGGGAGGGTAAACATAATGTAAGTAGAGTCCTACATGCTATTTACTACGCAAAAAAAACATAACATCCCCTTGACACTTATGGGAACTGGACAGCCTTTGACAGGGTCAACTGGGCTTTTATGGAGAGTATTTTGCGACACTTTGGCTTCCCACCAATGCTTATAACTGCAATTTTTTCATTATACCGTAATCCATCATCTAGAGTTTTAGTTAATGGCACACTGTCCCCACCGTTCAATATTTTGAATGGGACGAGACAGGGCTGCCCTTTGTCCCCGACCTTATTCATCTTAACTCTGGAATTGCTTCTAAGCAAAATCAGATCTTCTGAGTTGATTAGAGGTTTACGAGTAAAAGGGAGGACTCACTCTCTGGCAGCTTTTGCCGACGATTTATTATTATTTATAACCAACCCAAGGAAGCTATCCCGGAAATTTTGAAGATTTTGTCAGACTATGGAGAAATCTCTAACTTCAAAGTTAATTATGACAAATCAGAGATATTGAATATCTCAGCCAACATACAACACATGGCGGAGATCAAGTCTTCCACTTCATTCCAGTGGCCAACGGAAGCTATCAAACACTTAGGTATTATGTTACCAGCAAATCCAAAAAACCTTTTAAGACTTTATATACCACTTTTCTCCAATGTAAAATCCTTTCTGAACTCAATTAAACTCCCTTTCCTCTCCTGGATTGGCAGGAAAAATCTACTCGCCACATACGTATTACCTCAAATCCTGTACACACTGAGATGCCTCCCTGTCCCACTTTCCAATAAATACCTATCAGATTTCCGAAGTCTCTTCACTACTTACCTCTGGCAGAACAAAAGACCACGTTTGGCTTATTCTCTTATTATAAAGAAAAATACAAAAGGAGGCCTATCATTGCCAGACATCAAAACTTATTTACATGCCATTCAACTAGAAAGGTGGATAGATCTAGCTAGATCTAACAACAACTCTCTATATGCTGATTTAGAGAAGGCCTTAATGGGAGAAGAAAACATACATGTTTTATGGGTCAAAGCCCCTTCACTTAGCAAAAGAAATCCGCTTAGTGATATCACCCGCTGCATGCTACAATACTGTGGGGGAACTAGTGACTTAAACCTCTCAGCTAACTTATTATCCCCTTTAGCCCCTTTATCAGTACTCCCGTTTTTCCTTAATCCAAAGAATGGAGGATTCCATAAATTTTGGCTCTATCTCTCTAATATTAAAATCTCTGAACTAGGAAAAGCCACAGACGTGGCTGAATTTCTTCAAAACGCTTAAAATGCACATTCCTAAACACTTTTTGCAAATCTGAAAATTGTACTTTACTTCCCTCTCCCCCACCCAAGATATTATCTCGTCTATACTCTCAATTAACTTTTGATCTCTCTACAACTAGACCATACTTTCTTCGGATGTGGGAGAAGGAACTTCAAATATCCTTGTCAGATGAGGATACCAACTTTATACTTAGACATTCACATGGTTTCTCTATGTGTGTCCGCCTACAAGAAAACTCATATAAGATTATCTCGAGATGGTACAAACCCCCCAGCTTTCTCTATAGCATTAAACTGGCCCCTACTGATGAGTGCTGGAGGTGTATGAAAGGTTCAGGAACTATGCCTCACATTTGGTGGCTATGTAATAAAATCAAGGTGTTCTGGAAGAGTGTCGAAGACACTATTAATAAAATTTGTAAGAGGCCCATCACCCTCACACTGGAACTTGTTCTGCTGTGGAAACCGCAGAAAGATTTCAAACCTAAAGCTAACTGCCTAATTACACACTTGATTGCAGCCGCAAAATATATCATACCCACCAAATGGCGAGATTTAGAACCCCCTACTCTAAGTGAGTGGGTGGACAGAGTTCACCAAATTTGTCTCATGGAAGAATTGGTGGGATGGGACAGAGGATGCAGAGGAGCTTTTTTTTTTTAGCAACGTGGCAACCCTGGTTAGATTTTCATAAAATAGAAATACAAACTTAAGATTATACTCAAAAACTATGGATGTCTCAGATTTATTAGATTCCCCATTTATGTCTATTATACTATTACTTCCACCTATATGCATATGTAGACGCCCAAGGTGTAAACCATTTTTTAAATTTGTAGCTCACTATATGGTAGCCCATATTCGTCAAATAATACTAACCCGTAACATCTTAAACTGTTTGCCTTGATTATATCTCTCTAAAGGAAAGGCCTTAGATGCTATTACATGACCCTGGTTCTTGTTTGTTTTTGTTCTACTTGTACTTTCTTATTTTCTTTTTGTCTACATGACACATAGTTCTTTTGGAAGAATCTAAAGGGTGGGCCATTTATATGGATACACCTTAATAAAATGGGAATGGTTGGTGATATTAACTTCCTGTTTGTGGCACATTAGTATATGTGAGGGGGGAAACTTTGCAAGATGGGTGGTGACCATGGCGGCCATTTTAAAGTCGGCCATTTTGAATCCAACTTTTGTTTTTTCAATAGGAAGAGGGTCATTTGACACATCAAACTTATTAGGAATTTCACAAGAAAAACAATGGTGTGCTTGGTTTTAACGTAACTTTATTCTTTCATGAGTTATTTGCAAGTTTCTGATCACTTACAAAATGTGTTCAATGTGCTGCCCATTGTGTTGGATTGTCAATGCAACCCTTTTCTCCCACTCTTCACACACTGATAGCAACACCGCAGGAGAAATGCTAGCACAGGCTTCCAGAATCCGTAGTTTCAGCTACTGCACATCTCGTATCATCTGAAGGCAATCGTCTATGCTGTGAAGATTGTTTGAAAAAACAAAAGTTGGATTCAAAATGGCCGACTTCAAAATGGCCACAATAGTCACCACCCATCTTGAAAAGTTAATATCACCAACCATTCCCATTTTATTAAGGTGTATCCATATAAATGGCTCACCCTGTACAATGGCACCTACTATAAAAATGTGATTTTATTTAAAAATGCAAACAGTCGGCACTCCTCCTCATGTATCATGGTGCTCGCGTCCAGGGTGGGAATAACCCGCTTCAATATTCAAAGGAAAAGACCGGCACTTCACTCCTTGTTCGTTATAATGTTGCTCTATTGAAAGCAAAGAAGAGACACAGCGCTCAAGCGACACGTGTTTCGGCTCGAAGGCGAGCCTTTGTCAAGCATAGTGTGCATTGCTACAAACACATTTAAATAGTGCGCCATCACTGGCGTCCAAACGTTTTGACGTCACATCACCATAGTAACTTGTGTACACAAAACATAGAATACAACAGAAGACGTAATGCATAAAACATTATAATACATGATCATAATGCTAGTAAATATCTTATAGCTTCATGTGGATAGAATGAACTGCATGAAGGAAAAATACAAGAGGTAAGCCAGCAAACATGAGATGCAAACCAACAAAATTTATTTAAGCCGAAAAAAAATTATTAATTACCCTGAGATGTATTTATCTCGTACAGGCTACACTTGGATCAAGGGTTTCCAGTCTTGACATTTTTTCTGTGACTAGATGAATATGAATATAAAATTAAAATTAAAACATGATAATATAAATACAAATGAAATAAAGAAGAAAAAACTAAACATCATCAATTGTCTACAAAAAAGCACTCAATTCATACTCCCGATTAAGACCCCTTGGTTCAAGGGTTTGCAGAGTGTGGATCCAAAAACGTTCCCGTTTTTTAAGCATTAGCAACCTGTTGCCACCTCTACGAGGTTGTTGAACCTGCTCAATGATCTGAAATCTTAATTGTGATACATTGTGAGAACATCTATCAAAATGGAAGGGAATTGGTAATAGCAGATTTTTCTTCCGTATGCTGGACTTATGGTTGCTGAACCTATCCTTCATTCTGGTAGATGTCTCACCAATGTACAAGAGGCCACAAGGGTACTTCAACAGGTACACTACATAATTGCTATCACAGGTAAGAAAGCCCCTGAAGCAACTTTCAGCCTCCAAAAATACATCATCCAGCAGAGACCTACATATCTTTGGTGCAGAGAGATTTCAATGCTATTATGTCGGATTTCCAACACGAGGGTTTAGTTTTTGCGCATAATTTATCCAAGGAGGAAAGACATGCATAACGTACCATACTAGATGATAAATCTGTTATTTTTAAACCTGCAGATAAAGGGGGCTCGCTGGTAATGCTACACGGGGAATATTATGTCTCAGAAATTTTGACACAACTTTCCGACCGGGATACATATTACCCTTTGGATAGGGATCTGGTCTTTGACATCAAATGCTAATTGTCTATCGTACATACACATAAAGATGCAGGTTTATTAGATGAAAAGTTGTGCCAATTTCTGATTAACCAACATCCGGTCACCCCTGTATTATACACGTTGCCAAAAATTCATAAATGTCTGACAGCTCCCCCTGGTCGGCCAATCGTGGCCTCCAATGATTCTATTTTGTCTGCACCTGCCATGCTTATAGAGAAAGTATTAACTCCGCTGACAAAAAAAACCCCTTCTTTTTTATTAGACACCAACCAATTTTTGTCTGATATTAAAAGTGTACACCTTGAGACAGGAGATTTTTTAGTTATATATGATGTATGTAGTCTACACATCAATTGAACATGTGAAGGGCCTTATTGCTGTCGAATGGATCCTGGAATTTTCTAACTATACTACACAAGAAAAACATTTTTTTCTACAATTACTTAAATTGATTTTGCAAGAGAATTATTTTTTATTCCAGGACACATTCTTCCAGCAGAAACGGGGGACTGCGATGAGCTCACATGCCACACCGCCATACGCAAATAGCTATATGGCCTGGTTTGAAGAAAACTTTATATACAAAAATTCACTATACATGCAATCCTGTATTTTTTGGGGGCCTTTTCATAGACAACATTTTTTGCGTATGGCGGGGCGGCGGCGAGTCCCTCGAGCAATTTACTCAATATTTGAATCATATATGGCCTGAATTATCTTTCACAGTTCAAAGTGATCTAAACAAAATCAAATTTTTGGATACCTGGGTAATAAAAGGCCCTGACAACTGCATACAGACTGATTTGCACATTAAAAAAACTGACAAAAATAGCCTGTTACATTATTCCAGCAATCACTCACCATCGGTCAAGAAGTCTTTGCCTCTCTCACAGTTCAGACGAGTTTAAAGAATCGTGTCAGATGAATCATTGAGGGAAATCAGACTAGAAGAGATGGCAGATAAATTCTCCTCCAGGGGCTATCCGAGATCCTTGTTGGATTCTGGAATAGAGAAATGTAGTGGCAGAGTTGACACAAGAAAACCTCGCAGTGACAATAGACGGTTACCGTTTATTGTCAAATACCATCCATGGATCAATAAGTTTTGCCACGTAATCAATAAACATTGGGGGATTATGCGTGCAGCTTACCCAGATGTTGTTGAATTCCGAGATATACCTATGATCTGCTATAAAAGAACAAAAAACATTAGGGACACAATTGTTAAAGCAGACATAGGCGGTAAATGAATATGCCACGCCAACTTTTTCTTTCTACTCCTAAAAAAGGCACCTTCCCTTGCTTGCAGTGTGTCCAGTGATTAAGGGTAAATCCTTTTCCCATCCGCACACAGGTAGAAAATTCCCAGTCAGGGGCTTTTTTTTACCTGTGATAGCAATTATGTAGTGTACCTGTTGAAGTGCCCTTGTGGCCTCTTGTACATTGGTGAGACATCTACCAGAATGAAGGATAGGTTCAGCAACCATAAGTCCAGCATACGGAAGAAAAATCTGCTATTACCAATTCCCTTCCATTTTGATAGATGTTCTCACAATGTATCACAATTAAGATTTCAGATCATTGAGCAGGTTCAACAACCCCGTAGAGGTGGCAACAGGTTGCTAATGCTTAAAAAACTGGAAAGTTTTTGGATCCACACTCTGCAAACCCTTGAACCAAGGGGTCTTAATCGGGAGTATGAATTGAGTGCTTTTTTGTAGACAATTGATGATGTTTAGTTTTTTCTTCTTTTTTTCATTTGTATTTATATTATCATGCTTTAATTTTAATTTTATATTCATATTCATCTAGTCACAGAAAAAATGACAAGACTGGAAACCCTTGATCCAAGTGTAGCCTGTACGAGATAAATACATCTCAGGGTAATTAATAATTTTTTTTCAGCTTAAATAAATTTTGTTGGTTTGCATCACATGTTTGCTGGCTTACCTCTTGTATTTTTCCTTCATGCAGTTCATTCTATCCACATGAAGCTATAAGATATTTACTAGCATTATGATCATGTATATGTTTTATGCATTACGTCTTCTGTTGTATTCTATGTTTTGTGTACACAAGTTACTATGGTGATGTGACGTCAATACGTTTGGACGCCGGTGATGGCGCACTATTTAAATGTGTTTGTAGCAATGCACACTATGCTTGACAAAGGCTCGCATTCGAGCCGAAACACGTGTCGCTTGAGCGCTGTGTCTCTTCTATGCTTTCAATAAAGCAACATTATAACGAACAAGGAGTGAAATGCCGGTCTTTTCCTTTGATCTTATTTAAAGGTGTCCTCATACTACCTACACATGAGTGTTACAGGAGTTGCAAGTACATCGCTGATTTGCACATATTATACTAGTTGTGTTTATATTAACCTTTATATCTGCATACATAAGAGAAGGCTTTTCTTGCACAAACTGCTTACAGACACATATTGTGCCTTATTATGTAACGCCGCTAATATTTTTTTGTATCCACTCTGTATTTGATCAAGAGTGTATGTATAAATGTTTCTTTTTCTATGAAAATTCTCTCAAAATAAAGAATTTACAAAAAAAATTATTTTATGACACTGAGAAAAGGTGATCAGTCCTAGAATCCTGAATCAATATTGCTGATATATATTGTAATTTACCAACTGTAGAAGACAAGTCATGAAGCGTACATCCACATGTTATACATCATCTATTGCTGCTGAGTGAAACTTATCAACATGAGGTTCTTAGTAGGGATGAGTGAACCCGTGGAAGTTTGGGTTCGCCGGGTTCAGCCAAACTTCAGGTAAAAGGGGCATATCGGAAAATAATAGCATTCTTAAGACAGAATGCAAAAGAATATGGCCATTTAGAAGTTTGAAAACAAAAAGCAAAATAAAACTCACCTCATCCACTTAATCGCTCTGCAGCAGTCTCTCCTATTTTCATTCAGCAGGACCTGCCAAAGGACCTGTGATGTGCACAATGACGTCATCATGCACTCTCACGTGGTGAGCACAGTGACATCATCGCGCACATTGCAGGTCCTTTTGGCAGGTCCTGCTGAATGAAGATAGAAGAAACTGCTGCAGGGAGATCAAGTGGATGAGGTGAGTTGTTGTTTTTTAACCCCTAAATGGCCATATTATTTTGCATTCTGTCTTAAGAATGCTATTATTTTTCGATGTAACCACATCAGAAAATAATAAAATCACCCGAACACTGAACCCGAATCCGGACTTTAGTGAAAAAGTCAGTTCGGGTTTACTCATCCCTAGTTCTTAGTATACATTTTCATCAAAATGTATAAGCCCACTTGCCACTTCACTGCGACCTCTAACAAGTGGGTCGCTACACTAACATTATAATTAGTGTTGAACCAAATGAAGTTAAGGAAGTGGAATTTCGGGAAAAATTTGATTAGTCACAAATCTGAATAGTATTTTTTTGTTAAATGCTGCACATGTTACAAAGTGAAAGTGAGAAGCCCCGGAAATGAGGGATCACCCATAATGACATGTAGCCAGCCAATGAGCAGCTAGCCAGCACTTGTGATGTCACAGCCCTATAAAAAGCCTCATCCTGCCCGCTCTCTGCCATTTTATTATGAACTTAGTGCAGGGAGAGATGTGTCAGGTGCTAGGGACAGTAATTAATAAAGCCTTTAATTGTAAAATATTGGATAGGAACAGTTCAGGAACAGCGCAGGGACAGTGTAGGGTGATCATAGAGAGACTTTATACACGCTATAGGGAGAGCATAAGAAGAGCATAGGGAGAGTGCAGGGACTAATTGAACAGTGTCCCCCTTGGTTAATATATAAGCAATTCTATTACACCTTGATGAACTATTTGGGATGAAAAAGCTGTCTAATAATACTGTTATTGTGGTGTCCACATTGTTTTATACATACGTAATTCTATAACGCCTTGATTCTGTAATTGGGGTTAAAAAGTGGTCTAATACTCCTGCTATAGGGGTGTCCAAATTGTGTTATAGATAAGAAATTCTATATCGCCTTGATTCTGTAATTGGGATAAAAAAAGCTTGCTGGAGAGTTGTTTTAGACAGTAGCCCCATGGTTTATTTTGCTATATTTGGTGGTGACCTGCTCCACTGTAGCATGTTGGTCCACCCTTGCGCATCTTCATCACCGACATTCACCTCTCACATCAATGGCAAGAGGTGGTGTGCAGTTTCGGCATCGCTTATTCACAATGATGCCATTTGTGCACTCACGATACACTTACACCACCCCAGCATGTGAACAGTTCACCACCCCAGCACGTGAACAGTTCACAAACTGCTCAGTTTCAGAAATACTGCCACCCTTGGCCCGAGAGCCAATAATCATTCTTTTTTGCAACTTTGCTAAATCTCCTCTTTTACCCATCACAGCAATGACAGATATGTGTGCAGGCAGCCTATCCCAAACCTTATATACCCACCAAGCCAGCTAATGACACGTAACTTCCTTCCTGAGCTACACGCTGCTGACATCAAAAGTAGGAAGTGGTCATAATAATATGACTTGAGTGTGTACAATATATGTATGTATAATTGGACATACACAATGTAGCAGTAAGACAGCACTACTCACTGTTTATCCAGTAATTCCAATTTGTGGTGGTGCCTGCAGCTTTGGATCCCGGTCCTAAGGTTCCCGTAGTTGCCAGCAATAAATAGTAGAGCCACGACACTCCAATGGATATTTTCCAATACCTTTATTACACCTAAATTGGACATAGTCGTAAACTAATATATGAGTGGGCCCCTTTCATGCCAAGCAGGGCTGATTTTCATTCACAGCTTAGCACTAGACCTTTTAATACAGTGTGTGTGTATATATATATATATATATATATATATATATAGTACAGACCAAAAGTTTGGACACACCTTCTCATTCAAAGAGTTTTCTTTATTTTCATGACTATGAAGGCATCAAAACTATGAATTACCACATGTGGAATTATATACATAACAAACAAGTGTGAAACAACTGAAAATATGTCATATTCTAGGTTCTTCAAAGTAGCAACCTTTTGCTTTGATTACTGCTTTGCACACTCTTGGCATTCTCTTGATGAGCTTCAAGAGGTAGTCCCCTGAAATTACTGACCCAATGCCAAACCGGTCATGCTGGAGGATGTTGCAGGCAGAAGAACGTTCTCCATGGCGTCTCCAGACTCTGTCACGTCTGTCACATGTGCTCAGTGTGAACCTGCTTTCATCTTTGTTCTCTGGAAAATGCCAAACGTCCTGCACGGTGTTGGGCTGTAAGCACAACCCCCACCTGTGGACGTCGGGCCCTCATATAACCCTCATGGAGTCTGTTTCTGACCGTTTGAGCAGACACATGCACATTTGTGGCCTGCTGGAGGTCATTTTGCAGGGCTCTGGCAGTGCTCCTCCTGTTCCTCCTTGCACAAAGGCGGAGGTAGCGGTCCTGCTGCTGGGTTGTTGCCCTCCTACGGCCTCCTCCACGTCTCCCGATGTACTGGCCTGTCTCCTGGTAGCGCCTGCATGCTCTGGACACTACGCTGACAGACACAGCAAACCTTCTTGCCACAGCTCGCATTGATGTGCCATCCTGGATAAGCTGCACTACCTGAGCCACTTGTGTGGGTTGTAGACTCCGTCTCATGCTAACACTAGAGTGAAAGCACCGCCAGCATTCAAAAGTGACCAAAACATCAGCCAGGAAGCATAGGAACTGAGAAGTGGTCTGTGGTCACCACCTGCAGAACCACTCCTTTATTGGGGGTGTCTTGCTAATTGCCTATAATTTCCACCTGTTGTCTATCCCATTTGCACAACAGCATGTGAAATTGATTGTCACTCAGTGTTGCTCAGTGGACAGTTTGATTTCACAGAAGTGTGATTGACTTGGAGTTACATTGTGTTGTTTAAGTGTTCCCTTTATTTTTTTGAGCAGTGTATATAAACAGTGGATATAAAAAGTCTACTCACCCCTGTTAAAATGTCAGGTTTCTGTGATGTAAAAAAATGAGACAAAGATAACTCATTTCAGAAATTTTTCCACCTTTAATGTGACCTATAAACTGTACAACTCAACTGAAAAACAAACTGAAATCTTTTAGGTAGAGGGAAGAAAAAATACAAAAATAAAATAATATGGTTGCATAAGTGTGCACACCCTTAAACTAATACTTTGTTGAAGCATCTTTTGCTTTTATTACAGCACTCAGCCTTTTTGGGCTATGAGTCTATCAGCATGGCACATTTTGACTTGGCAAGATTTGCCCACTCTTTGCAAAAACACTCCAAATCTGTCAGATTGCGAGGGCATCTCCTGTGCACAGCCCTCTTCAGATCACCACACAGATTTTCAATCGGATTCAGGTCTGGGCTCTGGCAGGGCCATTCCAAAACTTTAATCTTCTTCTGGTAAAGCCATTCCTTTGTTGATTTGGATGTATGCTTTGAGTCATTGTCATGCTGAAAGATGAAGTTCCTCTTCATGATCAACTTTCTAGCAGAAGCCTGAAGGTTTTGTGCCATTATTGACTGGTATTTGGAACTGTTCATAATTCCCTCTAGCTTAACTAAGATCCCAGTTCCAGCTGAAGAAAAACAGCCCTAAAGCATGATGCTGCCACCACCGTGCTTTACTTTGGGTATGGTGTTCTTTTAGTGATGTACAGTGTTGTTTTTGCGCCAAACATATCTTTTGGAATTATGGCCAAAAAATTCAACCTTGGTTTCATCAGACCATAACACCCTTTCCCACATGCTTTTGGGAGACTTCAGATATGTTTATGCATAATGTAGCCTGGCTTGGATGTTTTTCTTTGTAAGAAAAGGCTTTCGTTTTCCCACTCTACCCCATAGCCCAGTCATATGAAGAATACAGAAGATTGTTGTCACATGTACCACAGCCAGTACTTGCCAGATATTCCTGCAGCTTTTTTAATGTTGCTGTAGGCCTCTTGGTAGCCTCCCAGACCAGTTTTCTTCTCGTCTTTTCATCAATTTTGGAGGGACGTCCAGTTCTTGGTAATGTCACTGTTGTGCCATATTTTCTCCACTTGATGATGACTGTCTTCACTGTGTTCCATGGTATATCTAATGCCTTGGAAATTCTTTTGTACCCTTCTGACTGATACCTTTTAACAATGAGATCCCTCTGATGCTTTGGAAGCTCTCTGTGGACCATAGGTTTTGCTGTGGGATGCGACTAAGAAAATTTCAGGAAAGACCAACTAGAGCAGCTGAAATTTATTTGGGGTTAATCAGAGGCACTTTAACCACCTCAGCTCCCCTAGCTTATACACCCTTAATGACCAGACCACTTTTTACAATTCTGCACTACACTACTTTCACTGTTTATTGCTAGGTTATGCAACTTACCACCCAAATGAATTTTACCTCCTTTTCTACTCACTAATAGAGCTTTCATTTGGTGGTATTTCATTGCTGCTGACAGTTTTACTTTTTTTGTTATTAATTGAAATTTACCAAAATTTTTGCAAAAAAATGACATTTTTCACTTTCAGTTGTAAATTAAAAAAAAAAAAATAATACATTTCTATATAAATTTTTCTCTAAATTTATTGTTCTATATGTCTCTGATAAAAAAAATGCAATAAGTGTATATTTATTGGTTTGGGTAAAAGTTATAGCGTTTACAAACTATGGTACAAAGATTTGAATTTCCGCATTTTGAAGCAGCTCTGACTTTCTGAACACCTGTCATGTTTCCTGAGGTTCTACAATGCCCAGACAGTAGAAAAACCCCACAAATGACCCAATTTTGGAAAGTAGACACCCTAAGGTATTCGCTGATGGGCATAGTGAGTTCATAGAACTTTTTATTTTTTGTCACAAGTTAGTGGAAAATGATGATTTTTTTTTTTATATTTTTTTTTTCTTACAAAGTCTCATATTCCACAAACTTGTGACAAAAAATAAAAACTTCCATGAACTCACTATGCCCATCACGAAATACCTTGGGGTGTCTTCTTTCCAAAATGGGGTCACTTGTGGGGTAGTTATACTGCCCTAGTATTTTAGGGGCCCTAATGCGTGAGAAGTAGTTTGAAATTCAAATGTGTAAAAAATGTCCTGTGAAAACCTAAAGGTGCTCTTTAGAATTTGGGCCCCTTTGCCCACCTAGGCTGCAAAAAAGTGTCGCACATGTGGAATCGCCGTACTCAGGAGAAGTTGGGCAATGTGTTTTGGGGTGTCTTTTTACATATACCCATGCTGGGTGAGAGAAATATCTCTCTAAAATGACAACTTTGTAACTTTGTATGAAAAAAATGGGAAAAGTTGACTTTTGCAGAGATATTTATCTCACCCAGCATGGGTATATGTAAAAATACACTCCAAAACACATAGCCCTACTTCTCCTGAGTACGGCGATACCACATGTGTGACACTTTTTTGCAGCCTAGGTGCGCAAAGGGGCCCAAATTCCTTTTAGTAGGGCATTTTTAGACATTTGGATTCCAGACTTCTTTTCACGCTTTAGGGCCCCTAAAATGCCAGGGCAGTATAAATACCCCACATGTGACCCCATTTTGGAAAGAAGACACCCCAAGGTATTCCGTGAGGGGCATGGCGAGTTCATAGAATTATATTTTTTTTGGCACAAAGTCTCCCTTTCCGCTAACTTGTGACAAAAAGTTCATTCTTTCATGGACTCAATATGCCCCTCAGCGAATACCTTGGGGTGTCTTCTTCTCACGCTTTAGGGCCCCTAAAATGCCAGGGCAGTATAAATACCCCACAAGTGACCCCATTTCGGAAAGAAGTCTGGAATATAAATGTCTAAAAATTTTCACGCATTTGGATTCCGTGAGGGGTATGACGAGTTCATGTGAGATTTTATTTTTTGTCACAAGTTAGTGGAATATGAGACTTTGTAAGAAAAAAAATAAAAAAATAAAAAATTTCCGCTATCTTGTGAAAAAAAAAAAAACTCTTCTATGAAATCGCCATGCCCCTCAAAATTGATCTTTTTATAGCGCCGCAGCGATTTTACGGTGTTTTTGCAGTGATCAGAAAAAATTAAATTGTCACTGCGGTGGGGCGGTCTGAACGCAAGTGTGCGCACAAGATCAGGCCTGATCGGGCGAACACTGCGTTTTTTGTAGAGCCTATAGAACATGTCCTATTCTTGTCCGCAATTTCAGGGGGGTGATCAGGGAGTCTATATGGGGTGATCACCCCCCTGTAAGGCTCCATTCAGACGTCCGTATGTGTTTTGCGGATCCGCAAAACACATACTGACGTCTAAATGGAGCCTTACAGGGGGGTGATCAATGACAGGGGGGTGATCAGGGAGTCTATATGGGGTGATCACCCCCCTGTCATTGATCACCCCCCTGTCAGGCTCCATTCAGACGTCTGTATGTGTTTTGCGGATCCACGGATCCGCAAAACGCATGCGGACGTCTGAATGGAGCCTAACAGGGGGGTGATCAATGACAGGGGGGTGATCAGTGACAGGGGGGTGATCAGGGAGTCTATATGGGGTGATCAGGGGTTAATAAGGGGTTAATAAGTGACAGGGGGGTGTAGTGTAGTAGTGTTTGGTGATACCTTACAGAGCTGCCTGTGTCCTCTGGTGGTCGATCCAAGCAAAAGGGACCAGGTAGCAGGTATATTAGACGCTGTTATTAAAACAGCGTCTACTATACCTTTAAGGGGTTAAAAAAATCGGATCTACAGCCTGCCAGCGAATGATCGCCGCTGGCAGGCTGCAGATCCACTCGATTACCTGCAGTTCCTGTGAACGCGCGCGCCTGTGTGCGCGCGTTCACAGGAAAACTCGCCTCTCGCGAGATGACGCGTGATTGTGCCTGAGCCAGCCGACTCCGGAACGCGATCCTGCGTTAGGCGGTCCGGAGGCGGTTAAATGATGGCAGGTGTATGCTGACTCCTATTTAACATGACTTTGAATGTGATTGCTTAATTCTGAACACAGCCACATCCCCAGTTATAGGAGGGTGTGCACACTTATGCAACCACATTATTTTAGATATTTTTTTTCTTTCCTCCACCTAAAAGATTTCAGTTTGTTTTTCAATTGAGTGGTACAGTTTATAGGTCATATTAAAGTTGGAAAAAGTTCTGAAATGATTCATCTTTGTCTAATTATTTTTATATCACAGAAACCTGACATTTTAACAGGTGTGTGTAGTCTTTTTATCTCCGCTGTATATATATTTATTTTTATGAATATTCTTTTGTTTGTGATAACCTATAGTATAACTAAAATTACTGCTTTACTAATCCTAAAAATGGCGTAAGCTTAGACAGGCTTTCTAGACCTCTGCCATATTATCACTAGAGATGAGCCAATTTTTCAAAAATTCGATATTGCGGTTCACTGAATTCTTTTTTGAAAAATTAGGTTCAATCCAAATAAATTTGCCGTGAATTATGTTAAAAAACGGCTATTTCCTGGCTGCAGAGAACCTTCATAGTGGTGTAGAACACTGTCCCTTTCAGTAACACGCATAGGGAGTCTGCTTTGATAGTGTAATACTGTAAGTCCGTATGACATGCAGATTACAGGCATCGCTCTTAGAATCACTGCACACTTAACTTATTTGGGCAGTCACGGGGCCAAAACTGACCAAATAACTCACGTATGAACTTAGCCTTACAGGTCAATGTTAGCGCCAAGAAGAAGCGCACTCCTTTTACACCATCGTCAGCTGATTCCACATAGATGTCTACAGAACCTGTTCTATTAAACGCTTATACAAGTAGAGCCCTCCGCCAGAGTGGAGAGGGTGTCAGCAGTAAGTTTGTGTTGTCGTCACTGATTATTTTGCCCTTCCTCTGATCCGTCAGAACAATAACCCACAAAAAACAGATCCTGTCTGTAGAACATCCGCCATCACTCGGTCAGCATTTGGTCACTAAGCCATTAGTATTGCTAATGCCAAAAAAAACAGTAGTGGATCCAAAATAGATGACACGTGAACGGAATAGTTGTGTGTCTTCTGTGTTTTTTCCCCCCTCCTGCTTTTGGCTACCAAATTACAAACCAATTTTAATATTTTTTTTTAACGGGGGAGAAAAAACAACATTTATGAAACAAACAGGATATTAACACACATAAAATACAACACAGAAGGGGCAAAACCACAAGATTTAAAAGACAAACTGGAAAAACAAAGTGCTTCATAAACAAAAATGGATTGATGACCAGTGTCGGGGTGACCATGAGGGTAATGCATATGAATCAAAAAATGTATGGGGTAATAGCTAGAGATGAACGAATTGAAGCTGACCAAGTGGAATTTGTTTAGAATTTCAGGAAAAATTTGATTTGCAACAAATGCTTGTATCTTAGTATCTTATTCAGTACCGCACTACAAGAAAAATATATACGCATTTCACTTCTGCAGTTATTTCTGTTGAAAGAGTATAGGGGCGTATTTCAGTAAAAAAAGATAAATATTTACGCACTGCACTGTTGCAGTTATTTCTGGTGAAAGCGTATAGTTGCGTATTTCAGTACTTCAAGAAATATATATATGCACTTTAATCAGATTCTAAAAAAAATTCTGGTCAAATCGTATAGTGGTCTATTTCCGTCAAACAAGAAATATATATTCTCAGTTCACTGCTACAGTTATTTATAATGAAAGCGTATTGGCTCGTATTTCAGTACAACAAGAAAAATATATTCTCAGTGGATTTCTGCAGTTAATTGTGGTGAAAGCGTTTAGTGGACTATTTCAGTACAAAAAGAAAAATATATTTGTCGCTTTTAGGGGTGTTTTAATTTCCGTTTAATTTGTTTAATTCAGCTACAAGTATGTCAGGCAGAGAAGTGCCAGGCCATGCACAGAGGAGTGGCAGAGGCCTGAATGTTTCTGGCGCAAGCAGAGGTCGCAGCATAGTAGGGGGGCGTGGAAGCAGGAGTCGCAACGAGAGGCCCAAGCCCCAGGTGTCATCTAGCGGTCATGTCTTGACCAGCAACCCAGCGGTTCTTGATTGGTTAACTCGGTCATCCACGTCATCCCAAGTGACATCAGACACCCCCAGCCAACAGTCGGTGGGTTCGTCAGACACAACCCTTAGTTGGCATGGTCCTGGAGCAGGCCCTGTGCCCTCACCTGTCCTCAACTTGCCTTTTCTGTTCCCTCACCGTGAAAAGTACTACATGCTGTGGGCTCAGCTCCACTTTTCAGCGAGGAAGAGCTACTAGAGGACAGTCAGCAGCTACTGCCCAGCCAAGATCTGGAGGAGACATCTGCCACTACCTGCGCTAGGCGGGCAAGTAGTGATGAGGAGAGTGGCGCGGGAGCTTGTGTTGCGAGCGGTCAGGCTCCTGACCTAGAGACCGTTGAGAAGGACAACAGTGATGTGCAGACACTACTCGATGATGATGATGAAGCCGATCGCACTTGGGAGCTGAGTGAAGAAGGGGCTTCGTCATCATCAGGAGAAGAGGGTGGCAGCTTGCCAGTGAGCCAGCAAGTCGCTAGCATGGCCGGGAGTCAGCAGGGTGGCAGCAATGGGAGGTCAGGAGCTAAACGGGCATGCGGTAGACTACCCGCTTTGCAGCAGCCTACCTGAAAGGAGTGGTGCACGGGTTCACAGCAGCAGCGGAGGTAGCAGTCAGCCAGTGAGTAGTGTTGGGAAGAAAATCTAGTACTCGGCGATGTGGCAGTTTTTTTGTGAAGCCGCCAGAGGAGGTCAACATGGCCATATGTAGAATATGTGGGCAGAAGGTGAAGCGTGGGCAGGGTGCCATTAGTGGCACCACAGCCCTGCGTCAACATATGCAGCGTCACCATAAAGTGGCCTGGGAGAACCGTGGCTCTGATGTGGTAGTCAAGCCTGCCGCAGCTACTGCTACATCACCCAGTGGCATGCACCCAGTTTCAGCCAGTCAAGGCTCCACCACCTCAGCCGAAGGTAGCTGTCTGTCAATCCCATCTTCTGCTGGTCCAGATGCTCCTGCTCCTCGTCAGTCATTCCATCAGCAATCAATCACCGAAGCGATTGCCAAGAGACAGCAGTATGCGTGCACACATCCAATGGCGCAGAAGCTGAACGTGCTCCTGTCCAAGTTGCTGGTGCTGCAGACCCTAGCTTTCCAAGTGGTGGACTCCTGCACCTTTCAGAGAACTGATGGCTTGTGCCGAGCCGAGGTGGAGACTCCCAAGCCGCCATTTCTTTGTGAAAAAGGCAGTACCAGCCCTGCACACACATGTAGAACAGAATGTGGGCCAGTCCTTGAGCCTGTCAATGTCTGCCAAAGTGCACAGCAGCGTCACCGTGTGGAAGCTGTAAGTTCGGTCAGGGACAATAAATGTCCTTTACTAGAGATGGTCTTGAGGTTCGCCCGGCGGTCATTTTGCGGCGAACTTAGCTCGCTTGCGGTTTGCCGAATGGGTGAACATATGGTGATGTCCTCCGGCGCCATATTCTTTTACATTGTGAAGAACTTTGACCCATGACAAATCCATCAGGTGGTACAGGACAGCCAATAGAGACATTTCAGCACATAGACATACGCCCTACCTTATAAATAAACCCGATCTGGCCGCCATTTTATATTCAGTCTTTTTCCAGTGTAGGGAGAGGTTGCTGTGTGGTGCAGGGACAGACTGTTAGGGACACCAAACGCTAGATAATAGGGCCACAAAAGTATTTTTAAAAGGACTGGTAAAGGTGTGCTATCAATAAGTGTGACTTACTGAGGGGTGTGATATACTTATAATATACTTTCTAACATAGAAAGTATATTATAGTGCATTTGTATTGTGCAGCAGTTGTGTGACAAATGCTATTGGAACAAATAATTTCAACTGGTGTGATATACCAGTTGCCCCCCCAAAAAAGTGATTGAGGCAGGGGTGTTATATACCAATAATATACTTTCTAAGTAGTGCATTTGGGTAGTGCAGCATTTGTTTGCAGTTTTGCTGCATTACCGCAGCTACACAGAGTGACAAACGCTATTGGAACAAATAATTTCTACTGTGTGATATACTAGTTGCCCCCCCAAAAAAGTTATTGAGGCACGGGTGTTATATACCAATATAATTTCTATATAGTGCATTTGGGTAGTGCAGCATTTGATTGCTGTTTTGCTGCATTACCGCAGCCACACAGAGTGACAAATGCTATTGGAACAAATAATTCCAACTGGTGTGATATACCAGTTGCCCCCCCAAAAAAGTGATTGAGGCAGGGCTGTTATGTACCAATAATATACTTTCTATATAGTGCATTTGGGTAGTGCAGCATTTGTTTGCAGTTTTGCTGCATTGCCACAGCTACACAGAGTGACAAATGCTATTGGAACAAATAATTTCTACTGATGTGATATGCCAGTTGCCCCCAAAAAAGTGATTGAGGCAGGGGTGTTATATACCAATAATATACTTTCTATATAGTGCATTTGGGTAGTGCAGCATTTGTTTGCGGTTTTTCTACGTTACCGCAGCTACACAGAGTGACAAACGCTATTGGAACAAATAATTTTTACTGGTGTGATATACCAGTTGCCCCCTAAAAAAAGTGATTGAGACAGGGGTGTTATATACTAATAATATACTTTCTATATAGTGCATTTGGGTAGTGCAGCATTTGTTTGCGGTTTTGCTGCGTTACCGTAGCTACACAGAGTGACAAACACTATTGGAACAAATAATTTCTATTGGTGTCATATACCAGTTGGCCCCCAAAAAATTGATTGAGGCAGTGGTGTTATATACCAATAATATACTTTCTATATAGTGCATTTGGGTAGGGCAGCATTTGTTTGCTGTTTTGCTGCGTTACCGCAGCTACACAGAGTGACAAACGCTATTGAAACAAATAATTTCTACTGTGTGATATACCAGTTTCCCCCCCAAAAAAGTGATTGAAGTAGGGGTGTTTTATACCAATAATATACTTTCTATATAGTGCATTTGGGTAGTGCAGCATTTGTTTGCGGTTTTGCTGCGTTACCGCAGCCACACAGAGTGACAAACGCTATTGGAACAAATACTGCTCTTCTATTGGGACCTGTTACCGGGTAATTTTGAAAATGACAGGCGGATGAAGAGGCAAACCATTCCGCAGGAGTGGTAGGGGTTGGGCAGTTGCACCAGGCCGAAGCCTAAGTGAAAAGTTGCAGAAGGTATGTGCGATTACGTCAAAGGACGCACCAGACTTGGCTGAGTGGCTCATTCAGCCTTCTGCTTCTGCACCCTCCTCATCATCTCTATATGCACCCTCTTCACTCTCTGCTGTGTGTACCCCAAAAGACACCACAGCCATCACCACCACCATATCCCCTCCGCTTGAGTCAGAGGAATTATTTTCTCATCCATTCCAAGATCTTACCGATGAGTAGCCATTCTTGGCATCAGATCAGGAAGAGGAGGTATCAACGGTCACCAAACAGCAGTCTGACGACGGTACCCAGATCAGCCCAATTAGGGTGGTCCCCGCTGTTGCTGCCTACTCCGAGATCTCTAATGTCAGTGGTGGTGAAGGTGACGATGACGACATGTCGAAGGACGTCACGTGGGTACCCACAAGAGCGGAAGAGGAGGGGAGTTCAGAGGGAGAGACGGAGCAGCAGATAGGGAGGAGAAGGAGGAGAAGTAGGCAAAGCTTACAGTGCACAGGAGGCAAAATGCAGGCTGCTAATGTATCTGGAACATGCATGGTCACTTCTGGCGCTCCCAGGACGCCGGCACATGGCTCTGCACTGGGGGCTATTTTTAACGTGTCAGCTGCTGACAATAGTGTTGCCATCTGCAGCCTGTGCTGTCAACGCATAAGTCGCGGTAAGCCCAACACTCACCTAGGGACGACCGCCTTAAGAAGGCACCTAGCCTCCTATCACTGAGCCCAGTGGGAGCAACGCTGTCAGAACCCACAAAGCCACACTCCCGGCGCTCCACATCCTGACTCTTCTCCTTCTCCTCTCTCCTCCCATTTGTCCTCCTCTCCAGATTCCACTGTACCTTCATCGCGTTCATCTGGCAAAAGGCAGATTTCCGTGGCCCAAATGTTTGAGCGTAAAAAGATGATGACGCCGGATAACACTCTTGCCTAACGGCTGACCGCTGGCTTGTCGGAACTGGCACACCGTCCCCGGAAGGAAATATTTCTCCCAGAGGTGCATCCCTTAACTATATGGCCACGTTCAGCGGCAAGTGAATGTATCTCTGGCACACAGTGTCGGTGACAAGATACATCTGACCACAGGCACGTAACATAGTAACATAGTAACATAGTACATAAGGCCGAAAAAATACATTTGTCCATCCAGTTCGGCTTATCATCCTGCAAGTTGATCCAGAAGAAGGGGAAAAAAAAACTGTGAGGTAGAAGGCAATTTTCCCCACTTTAGTGGAATAAAAAATTCCTTCCCGACTCCAATCAGGCAGCAAACGTGGTCTAGCAAACACGGGCAGGGAAGGTACATAACTTTAACTGCCCACTGGGTGAACCTTCTGACGGCTGTCAAGCATGCAACCCGTGGCACCCGTGTGGATTTGGTGTTACCGCCATGGATTGCATGAAGGCCGGCCTCTTCTTCTCCTCCTCCTACTCCATCCTCAGTCTCCTTCTCGGCTGACTCCTCCTTTTCCACTGCTACCGCCTCTTCCGCTGCTCCCCCCAAGCTCACCACAACCTATTTGACGTGCCAGGTGAGATGTTGCCATGCTGTGCTGCCGCTGTTGTGCCTGGAAGCCAAGAGCCACACCGGTTCTGGACTGCTTTCAGCTCTGCGCTCACAGACCGATCAGTGACTAACTCCGCTCAATTTGACAGTTGGTAAACTGGTGTGCGACAACGGTGCCAATATGCTGAGCGCGCTGAAACAGGGCAAAATGACACATGTCCTGAACTTATTCGTGCAGCGATTCGTTACCAAACACCCCGGGGTCCAGGACGTCTTGCAGTCCAAGAAAATCTCTGGCCATTTTAGAAGATCTTACACGGCCATGGCTTGCCTTGCTGACGTTCAGCAGCGACACCACCTGCCAATCAGACATCTGATTTGTGACTGCCCGATGCTCTGAAACTCCACCTTGTATATGCTTGATAGGCTGCTCCAGCAGAAACACGACTACCTGAGAAGTGAGGAACCCCTGGACTACTGGGTGTGCAGGCTTGACCTGTGGCCAGAGCTGGCACAATTTGCCATGGAACTCTTGGCTTGCCCCTCGTCCAGTGTCCTACCTGAAATGACGTTCAGCGCAGCAGGGGGGATCGTGACCGATAAGCGCACTCGCCTAGCTCACGACAGTGTGGACTAACATTTCTAAAAATGAATGAGGCATGGATCTCGGAGGAATTCAACACATGTGACGTGTTGACCACGTTTAAATGAATTTCCTCATGACAGCCCACAAATATCCCCCACCACCCATAACAAATAATGATCCCTGTCTTAGGTAAATACAGCGGCATAAAAGGCCTTTTCTGTCCGATGAAGGCCTAATGTTTTGGGCCTCGGAGGAATTCAACACCTGTGATGACCACGTGTTTCAACTATTATCATTTTCTTTTTTTTTCAAGAGGGGGGATTTCGTTAGCCATGTTTTTAATCCAATTTAATCTTTTTAGTTCTTTTAAACATATGTATTTGACCTGTATTTGTTCGCGAACATTTGATATTGTTTGGGTGATCGCGTTTGCGAACTGTCTCGGCCGATGTTCATCCATCACTATCCTTTACGACCATTTGGGTGAATGTGATTCCTGCACAGCCGCACCAGCAACTTGGCCAGGTCACGCCGCTTCCGCTTCTATATTGTAACGCCTTTGGTCCTGCAACAAAGTCCGCCTCTGCCTCCTCATCCTCCACCATGTCCTAGGCTCCACTGCAGGGACAAGTCACAGTGCCCCTCCAGCATACCACATACCGAGTGCTCGGCGGTGTCAAGCTGTTCTGCTGTTGGCGAACAGAGTCAGACAGGGGAGGAACTTCTCTGTGTGATGCATCAAGAAATAGAATCCTGTCTTTCTCCGTGACAACTGAAAATCGTAACCATGCTGACCGACAATGGGAAGAACATGGTGTCAGCGCTGCATCAAGGAAGGCTGAGCCATGTGCCTTGCATGGCACAGGTGTTCAATCTAGTTGTCAAGCGGTTTCTAAAGTCTTCCACCCATATGAAAGACATCCTAAAAATTGGAAACTTTGCATGCACTTCAGCCACTCGTATACCGCAAAGCACACCCACCCTGATGCAAGTGAATAGGAGTACTCCAATGTGTAACTTCGATGTCAGCCAGTGGCAGCTCATGCGCGACACTTGCCGTTTGCTCAGGCCCTTTGAGGAGGCCATGTTATTTGTGAGTCGCCAGGACTACGGAATGAACAACGTCATTCCAATGCTTTATGTCCTAGAACAGATGCTGGTAACTAGTGATGGACGAACAACGGCAGGGACGATTCGCGAACACGCGTTCGCGATAAAATGTTTGCGAACCTCGCGTTTGCGGCGGGCCCCATTCACTTTAATGGCAGGCGAACCTGAAAAATCTTCAGGTTATATTTGCAGCCAGCAAACACTTACTAGAAGTACACAAATAGTCCCACAACATGGACAGTGATATACCAGAGGGGGATGATTGGCAAAAATTCCCACACAAAAAACATATTTTAATCAGGGACAATTTTTATGTGTCTTAAAGGGAAACTCTCAAAAATGTGCCCTGCTGGAGCCTAGAAATTTTTTATTTCCTATCGGTTTGATGTACAGTATACAAATGTAACAAATATAAGTGAAATTGGGAAGCTAAAACAAAATAATAAATCTTTAATAATTTATTTTGTAAGAATAAGGGGTAATTACTGTGTCACTGCATCCGCAGCGAAAACAATCAAGACTCATATGTGGGGCCTCACCTGGAACAGCCGTGCAGGCGGCAAAACAGCCACCGCATGGCAAACGGTGGGTCCCTCACAATAAACCCACCAACACTGAGGCGGCTAGGTAACCACAGGTGCAGGGTGTTGAACCTAGGTACCAGGTACTAACAAGGTAGATGCCTGGTGCAAAACACCAGGTATCTCACCTAACAGTGAATGTCAGCGCGCAGACATTCACTGCACTGATATAGTACAGGTGCAAAATAGGGTGCGGGCAAGCACGGTGGGCTCCACAGGATAGATCTGGAGCTGTGAAAAGCCTTCCCCTATGCAGATGGTCTAAGCTCTACGCGTTTCCATGCATTGGGTATGCATTTCATCAGGAGCACAAGCACCATAAGTAGTACATGCCACCACCTTTCAGTTGTATATTTAACCGAGGTTGTGAGCGTATACTATAAATGATATAGCCCAGACCTCTAACATGGGTATCTGGCAGAGGCCATGAACATAGACACCACAGCTAGTGCAGCCCAGTCTAACCAGGTTGTATATTTAACCAAGGTTGAGGGCTTGCACCACCGGTGATGTAATCAGATTATCTGACACAAGTATATCGCCAGAAACTGAAAGCACTAGGTAGCGACAGAGTGATATATCTAGCACCACAGATCCTCTAGTGTGAGGTATGATGTTTCACTCTTGGTATATTGCCCTACCTAGGCTGACAACCTCTAGATTGAGGCGCAGCGTGCTGGTGTGCAGACTAGCCGGCGTTGTAATGGCCGCGAAGCGGCTCCCAGAACGCCGAGATTTACAGAGCAAACCCCGCCCTGCTAGACACACCCCCTATCTGTCAGCCAATCCGGCCAGGAGGCTCGGTACAGGAAACTCCATTGACAAAACAGTAGGAGGGATTATATCGGTCTTCAGGGAAAATGCAAAGCGCCGCATTGTAACCAGGGACATTCATAGCGGTTCGGTATATATTGTCGCCGCAGATTACAAACCTAATAGTAAGTATCCAGTGGAATGAAACCAAAGACGAGGGTCCTCTTGAAACGGACCGAGGCACAGTTATATATGAAACCATGGGCTCATATGTATCTATAATGTATCCCCCTGACAGCAGCTATGTGCACATACACACTCCTGATGTTTGATCATATAAAAGGGACATAAGAAATGGCTTCATTGAGGCCAGATGGTTTGATGGTTCTCAGGAAAAAGATCCACCTGGCTTCTTTCTGTAGTAGAATGCGGTCATAATTGCCGCCTCTGGATGACATCTTGACAGAGTCAATCACCTGGAATTTGACTGATGCTACATTTCCTTTATGAAATTCTGATACATGGCGTGCAATCGGGGTGTCTTTTGCATTTTTAATATCCAAGACATGTTCCCCAATACGACGCCTGAGCACTCTGATGGTTTTCCCAACATATTTAATGCCGCACGCACATGTCATGAGATAAACAACCCCGACCGACTTACAATTGTAAAATGATCTAATAAAGAAGGTTTTCTCTAAAGTGCTGCTGGTAAAACTCTTGGTTTTGTCTATGAACCTACAGAATTTGCACGCTCCACAGGGAAATGTCCCTGTGAGCGAACTCTGTAACCAAGACTGCGGTTTGGGACCCGTATATAAACTGTGCGTCAGCATATCCCGTAAATTGTTGCTACGCCGGTAGGTGACTGAGGGTCTAGATGGAATTATGCTACCAATGTCAGGATCCGAGTTGAGTATATCCTAGTGCTTTCAGTTTCTGGCGATATACTTGTGTCAGATAATCTGATTACATCACCGGTGGTGCAAGCCCTCAACCTTGGTTAAATATACAACCTGGTTAGACTGGGCTGCACTAGCTGTGGTGTCTATGTTCATGGCCTCTGCCAGATACCCATGTTAGAGGTCTGGGCTATATCATTTATAGTATACGCTCACAACCTCGGTTAAATATACAACTGAGAGGTGGTGGCATGTACTACTTATGGTGCTTGTGCTCCTGATGAAATGCATACCCAATGCATGGAAACGCGTAGAGCTTAGACCATCTGCATAGGGGAGGGCTTTTCACAGCTCCAGATCTATCCTGTGGAGCCCACCGTGCTTGCCCGCACCCTATTTTGCACCTGTACTATATCAGTGCAGTGAATGTCTGCGCGCTGACATTCACTGTTAGGTGAGATACCTGGTGTTTTGCACCAGGCATCTACCTTGTTAGTACCTGGTACCTAGGTTCAACACCCTGCACCTGTGGTTACCTAGCCCCCTCAGTGTTGGTGGGTTTATTGTGAGAGACCCACCGTTCGCCATGCGGTGGCTGTTTTGCCGCCTGCACGGCTGTTCCAGGTGAGGCCCCACATATGAGTCTTGATTGTTTTCGCTGCGGATGCAGTGACACAGTAATTACCCCTTATTCTTACAAAATAAATTATTAAAGATTTATTATTTTGTTTTAGCGTCCCAATTTCCCTTATATTTGTTCCATTGTGGTTAAGGACGCATACCCTACACACTCTATTTAGTTTTTTACAGTATACAAATGTGCAGCACTCCACATTTTTGTATCCTGCATACGTTAACGTAATTTTTTTTTCTACCATGGAACTGTATGCTGAACGGATGCCACTGTACTGCATCAGTCTGAGCCATCTGTTAACGCATACATTTTTTGGTATGCATTAAATGGATGGCAAAAATAGGATGTGAACCCAGCCCTGGTGTCAGAATAAGCACCAGTATACAGCGGAGTACTGTGGCGGAGAGGGGAGGCCGCCATGTACTGACAGAGAGCTACATGGTCCTGGTGGTCGGGGATGAGGACTGTGTTTCCCAAGGATCATTTTCTACTGGGAAATACAGGGCACAGTATAATACACTAGAATCTATATAATATAAAGATATTAGCCCTACCCCCGAATAATAATACAATTACAAATTTTTCCCGCTCATGCCAGGTCTAAAAAGGATGGCGTGGGCAGGGAAAGGGATACAGTTATGGCCCTCCAGTTATTGGATACCACCGCCATACAGTGACCGGATAACACCGCCATATCGTGAGCGGATAAAAGGGTATAAGAGGGCACAGTACAGGGAATGACTAGGGGCACTGCACAGGGTGTGGTAATAGGGCACAATCCAGGGTATAAGAGGGCACAGTATGGGGTGAGGGGCACAGTACGAGGTGGGAGGCACAGTCACATGACCCTGTGACATTAGAAGGTCCTTATGGTGTATGTGGTTCATACGCCACCATAATGAGAGGCAGAGGAGTGAGACAACGTTGTGATTATATGGCTAGAGATAAAAAAATGTAACTGTTGCCCAGAACAGGCCCCAAAAATTACATAATAGGCATTCACCTGACAGCAAAGAACTTTGGATTCTGTGGCTGGAGGTACATTAGGCGGTCACAGAATAAATATGTAACTGTCGTCCAGTACAGGCCCCAAAAATTAAGCATTCACCTGACATAAAAGGCCTTTTATGCTGCTGTATATACATAAGTCAAGGACCATTCTTTGTTCTGGGTGGTGGCAGATGTGTGGGCTGGCATGAGGAAATTCAATTACACGTGGTCATCACAGGTGTTGAATTCCTCGGCCATTAACCCGATGTAGTCGGACACCTGTTGGTCTAGGCGTTCCTTAAGGCTGGATCCGGAGGGCGGCTGTCGATGGGTTGTATGCAAGAATGATCTCATATCCGAAGTGACCAACACATCTTCAAACCTCCCTCTTCTTGCAGGCGCAGTAGGATTGGTACCTGCACCTGTTTTGCTGTGGGTGGAAATTACTCTGCCAGCGCCTGCAAAAGCAGAATGCAGCATCTCTCGCAGCAAGGCCTGTAAATGCTGCATTCTGACAGCCCTCTGTGATGCTGGTAACATGTCCGCCATTTTGTGTTTGTACTGGGGGTCTAAGTACATTGCCACCTAGTACTGGTCCTTGCCCTTTATGCTTTTTATACAGGATCCCTCTTAAAACACTGGAGCTTGAAGGCCATTTGCACTAAATTGGAATAGGTGGAGTAGCCTGGCTCCTGCTCATCGCCCAGGAGAATGTCATCCTCGGTCTCCTCCCCCCAGCCAGGGACAACACCAGGGATCCCCGAAAAGTTTAAAGCCTGCTCTTCTTGCTCCTCCTCCTCCAAGTCACCACCCTCCTCTGACTCCTCTTCAGACTCCTGCTGACTTGTCTCAGATGGAGTAACCACTCCTGGGAATTCATTCAGCATTGCGACTTTCTCATTTTCCAGCTTCTGCAACTTGACGGCTTGATCAATGACACGACGCAATGCACGATCCAGAAAGAAGGCATAAGGTACGATGTCACTGATGGCGCTCTGGCTGCGACTGACCAGTTTGGTGATCTCATCAAAGGGCTGCAGAAGTCGGCATGCGTCGCGCATGAGCAGCCACTGGTGCGGTGAAGAAACCAAACTCCCCAGAACCTGTCCTGCTGCAGAGTTTGTACAGGTAGGCGTTAACGGCACATTTTTGGTGGAGCAGCATATCAAGCATATACAAGGTGGAGTTCTAACGTGTCGGGTAGTCACAAATTAGACGTCTGACGGGCAAGTGGTGTCGCCGCTGAACGTCAGCAAGGCTAGCCATTTCCGTGTAAGATCTTCTAAAATGGACAGAGATTTTCCTGGCCTGCCGTAAGACGTCCTGGACCCCAGGGTATTTGGGAAGTTCAGGACGTGTGCCATGCACAGCACGTGTGTCATTTTGCCCTGTTTCAGCGCACTCAGCAGATTGGCACCGTTGTTGCACACCATTTTACCAACTGTCAAATTCAGAGGGGTTAGCCACTGATCGGGCTGTGACTGCAGAGCTGAAAGCAGTGCAGGAACGGTGTGGATCTTGGCTTCCAGGCACAACAGCCGCAGCACAGCAAGGCAATGTCTCACCTGGCATGTCGAATAGGTTCTGGTGAGCTTGGGGGGTGCAGCCGAAGAGGAGGTAGCAGTGGAAAAGGAGGAGTCAGCCGAGGAGGAGACGGAGGATGGAGTAGGAGGAGGAGAAGAGGCCGGCCTGCATGCAATGTGTGGCGGTAACACCAAATCCACACTGGTGCTACGGGTTACATGCTTGATGACCGTCAGAAGGTTCACCCAGTGGGCAGTAAAATTTATGTACCTTCCCTGCCCGTGTTTGCTAGACCACAAGTCTGTGGTCAGATGTATCTTGGCACCGACACTATGTGCCAGAAATATATTAACTTTCTGCTGAACGTGGCCATATAGTTAAGGGATGCCCTTCTGGGAGAAATAGTTCCTTCCGGGGACCTTCTATTGCGGTGTGCCAATGGCCACAAATTTTCTAAAGGCCTCGGAGTCCACCAATTTATATGGCAGTAGTTGGCGGGCTAGCAGTTCCGACAAGCCAGCGATTAGCCGTTGGGCAAGAGGATTATCCGGCGTCATAATTTTTTTTACGCTCGAACATCTGGGCCACGGAAGCCTGCCTTGTGCCAGATGAACGCGATGGCATGGTGGAAGATGGAATGGAGGACAAATGGGAGGAGAGAGAAAGAGAAGAGGCAGGACGTGGAGCGCCGGGAGTGTGGCTTTGTGAGTTCTGACGACGTTGCTCTCACTTGGCTTGGTGATGGTAGGCCGGGTGCCTTCTTAAGGAGGTCGTCCCTAGGTGAGTGTTGGGCTTACCGCTACTTATGCGTTGACAGCACAGGCTGCAGATTGGAACACTATTGTCAGCAGCTGACACGTTAAAAAAAGCCCACAGTGCAGAGCCATGTGCCGGCGTCCTTAGAGCGCAAAATGTGACCGTGCCTGGTGGATGGCTCACTCCCGATACATTTGCAGTCTGCTTTTTGCCTCCTGTGCACTGCGAGTTCTGCCTGCTTCTCCTCCTTCTCCTCCCTATCTGCTGCTCCGTCTCTCCCTATGAACTCCTCTTCCTCTCTTGTGGGCACCCACGTGACGTCCATTGACATGTCATCATCGTCACCTTCCCCACCACTGACATCAGAGATCTCAGAGTAGGCAGCATTAGCGGGGACCACCCTCCTTGGGCTGATCTGGGTACTGTCGTCAGACCGCTGGGTGGCGGCCGTTGCTACCTCCTCTTACTCATCCGATGCCAAGAATGGCTGCGCATCGGTAAGGTCTGGGAATGGATGGGAAAATAATTCCTCGGACTCCAGTGGAGGGGCTATGATGGTGGTGGTGTCTTTGGGGGTGCACACAGCAGAGAGTGAGGAGGGTGCAGATATAGAGGATGAGGAGGGTAAAGAAGCGGAAGGCTGAGTGAGCCACTCAACCAACTCTGGTGCGTCCTTTGACCTAATCGCACACACCTTCTCCAAATTCCCACTTTGGCTCCGGCCTGGTGCACCTGCCCGACCCCTACCACACCTGCGGAATGGCCTGCCTCTTCCTCTTCCTGTCATTTTCAAAATGACCCTGTGCCAAAGTCCCTAGAGAAGAGCAGTATTTGTGGAAGCTGATATATGGCAGGCCTCAATCAGTTGTTAGTTGAAGCTGGTATATCACCCTCAAGCAGTAATTTTGTGGACGCAGGTATATGGAAAACCTCAATCACTATTTTGTGGAAGCTGATAGATCGCAAGCCCTCAATCAGTATTTTCCAAAAGAATACAAATGCACTATAATATGCTTTCTATGTTAGAAAGTATATTATAAGTATATCACACCCCTCTGTGTATTACATCTATTGATTGCACAACATTACCATTCCTTAAAAGGACTTTTATGGCCTATTAGCTAGTGTTTGGTGTCCATAAGTTCCTAACAGCCTGTCCCTGCTCCAAAATGCAACCTCTCCCTACAATGGCTACATGACACATAATGTAAAATGGCTGCCAGATTGGGTTCTGTTATAGGGTTGGGGGTGTGTCCATGTGCTGAAACGTCTCAATTGGCTGTCCTGTCCCACCTGATGGATGTGTCATGGGTCAAAGTTCGGTGCAATTCAAAAGAATATGGCACATGCGGACATCATCATATGTTCGCATGTTCGGCGGATTGCGAAAGTGCAAAGTTCGCTGCAAACTAACCGCCGGGCGAACTGCAAGGCCATCACTACTGGTAAAAATGGCTGGTCAGGGGACAGGAGACGTGACGCTAGTCTTATCGGGGGGGGGGGGGGGGGCCCTCTGCACTCATTTTCAACTGCCATGGCTGCTGGAGAGGGGTGGGGTTGCAGGACCAGTACCAGCTTCATTAGCAGGAGCCTGAGTCTACAGTCGCTCATGAGTAGCTTTCTTCACCCGCATAGTGAAGAAACTACTCACCAGCAGCAGCAGCTAGACGTAGAGCAGAACCTGAACCAGCAGGTGGTGGCATACTTGGACAGCACCCTGCCACCCCACATTGAAGATCCCCTGGACTACTGGGTAGCCAAACTGGATTTGTGGCCACAACTAGCAGAGTTTGCCCTGGAAAAGCTGTCCTGCCTGGCCAGTAGTGTGGCATCAGAGCGGGTGTTTAGTGCGGCGGGGCCATAGTTACCCCAAGGCGAACTCGCCTGCCCACCCAAAATGTGGCAAGACTGACCTTTGTCAAGATGAATCAGGCATGGATCAGCCAGGATTTCCAACCACCAATTCCTGATGCATCAGACTAGATAATCCACGATGCCACACCAACACTTTGATACAAGAGACCAGTTTCTTCTGACTACCTGCCTCAGCTACTACTTTGATGTAGCACCTTCATCAGCAGGTACTGGTATTGCCACCCACCAGCCCACTCTGTTACCGGATCACTTTGTGGTCTCCTGATGCAGCTGCTGCTGCCATCTCCAAACTATGCCACCTTGCCACTCTGTGGTCTCCGGATGCTGCTGCCATATCCACACTATGTCACCTTGCCACTCTGTGGCCTCCTGATGCTGCAGCCATATCCACACTATGTCATCTTGCCACTCTAGGGTCTCCAGATGCTGCCACCATATCCACACTCTGTCACCTTGCCACTCTGTGGTCTCCTCATGCTGCTGCCATTTCCACACTATGTCACCTTGCCACTGCGTGGTCTCCGGATGCTGCTGCTATCTCCACACTATGTCACCTTGCCACTCGGTGGCCTCATCATAATGCTGCCATCTACAGACTCTGTCATTGTGCCACTCTTTCAAAAAAAAAAAATTTCCGGTAAAAATGATGGGTGACTGAAAAACTTATTTTTGCTGTATGGACCGAATGACATCATGTGAGGTCGTGTGACGTCTGAAAGTGTGAGGATAATATATATATTTAGAATCAACAAATATACAAAAAGTACATGAAAATAATGACAGCCTCCTGATGCTGCCGCCACATCCAGGCTCTGTCATTGTGCCACTCAGTAGCCTACTCATGCTGCCGCCACCCCCAGACGCGGTCATTGTGCCACTCTGTGGCCTACTCATGTTGCTGCCACCTCCAGACTCTGTCGTTGTGCCACTCAGTGGCCTCCTCATACTGCTGCCAACTCCTGACTCTGTCGTTCTGCCACTCGGTGGCTTTCACCTGATGCCGCCACCTCCAGACTCGGTCATTGTGCCACTCGGTGGTCTCTTCATGCTGCTTCCACCTCACCACTATGTCATAGATCCACTCTGTGGACTTCTCATGCTGTTCCCACCCTCCACACTTTATGACTGGGCCACTATTTTGCCTTTCGGTCTGGCTGACATCATGATTTACATGATTTATTTGACCTTTCTTCTGATCTGTCAGAAGGAAGGAAAAATGAGACGCACAACGGATCCTGTAAGGCCTGTATGGTCCCATCAGAATTGGCTTATGATTTGGTAGCCAAACTCTTGTTTTTTTTTTTGGCATTAGCAATACTGATGGATTATTGAACAAATGCTGACTGAGTGAAGGCGTATGCTCCACAGACAGGATCCGTTTTTTGTGGGTTATTTGTAGCTGGCCAGCTAAGACCTGTTCTAGGTTGCTAATATAGCTTATATGTTTATACAGCTAAACCTGCCAATAACCTTAATATGTTTGTGTGTTAAAGACAAAAGCAGAGTTATTTACAGTGACTTCATGTTTGGATGTCATAAAACTGTTATATATTGTTTTCACAGAAGCAGAAAAGATAATATGCCTTTAAGATTCATTATATAATGTAAGGTAAGCTCAATGACACAGCAGACACAACAGAAAGCATAGAGTTAAACTGTTGTTGCTGGGCTTGACCAATCACAGCCAGCCTCACACACAGCAAGAGTTTTGACCAATCACAGCCAGCCTCACTCACAGCCTGTTGTGGGAAATTCCCCTAGCAGGAGCTACTAGAATCATTACACCAGAGGAGAGAAGCTAAACAGACATTCACTCCACTAAGAGCTGTGTTTTATGAAAGCAGAGAGGCCAAAAATAGGTATTTAAAACAGTTATATAATATTCCTACTGTTAATATAGTGATTAGAACTGTATACTGAACCAGTTATATGTGTGTTTACCTACAGTTACACCAATTGCAAGTTCACAATCCAAATTAAAATTCCATATTGCAATCAAAATTGCATACAACCATACCAGATCATACTCAACCAATCTGCAAATAGTTACTGCTAACTGCATACTGGAAATTTTGACCAAATTCAGCAAGTGAACTATTAGTTAGACCTCAGATATACCATTCAGAGAGATCATAATGTGCTTAAATAACTTAAAGTGAGAGTACAGATACTTAAGAGAGAAATATATCCACCATTTTATGTGGAATGACAAGATTGAATAGTTGAACCACCATCTTATGCATATCGCCATTTTGTGATATCTTTTCAACACGTGTTATTTACATGGACTATCTGCTGCAGAGACGGCAGTGTTATATATGAAGAAAAGTTGAAGTTAATAAAGAAGTTATTTCAAGCATTTGGTGTGCTCTTTAAACCTACTGTTTCCATACAACGGCACTAGAGAAATTACAGAGTGATAGACAGTCTGGTTAGACTAAAAGCCAGAGATATCAAAATTCTTCTAATGCCACAGCGCAAAAGGCACTTCATAGTGCTGCGCCTGCCACATTATTGTTCTGACGGATCAGAGGAAGGGCAAATTAATCAGTGACGTCAACACAAACTTACTGCTGACACTCTCTGCACTCTGTCCGGGGGGGCTCTACTTGTATATGCGTTTAGTAGAACAGGTTCTGTAGACATCTAGTTGGAATCAGCTGACGACGGTGTAAAAGGAGTGCACTTCTTCTTGGCGATAACATCGACCTGTAAGGCTGAGTTCATACTTGAGTTATTTGGTCAGTTTTGGCCCCGTTACTGCCCTAATAAGTGAAGTGTGCAGTGATTCTAAGAGCGACGTCTGTCATCTGCATGTCATACAGACTCAGAGTATTATTTCACTACCAAAGCAGACTCCCTATGTGTGTTACTACAAGGCACAGTGTTCTACACCACTATAATTCGCCGCAAATATATTTGGATCGAACCAAATTTTTCCCGAAAAAATTGGGCAAACCAGCGAATCAATTTTTTTTTTAATTCGCTCATCTCTAGTTATGGCTGATAACTGGAGGACAGTCCAGCAAACAAGCCGACTCCAGCTCATTCCGTGACGAGCTGGGTTGCTGATGAGTGGATTCTAAAGTGTCTTAAGAAATGCGAGTAAAGACATTGGAATAAATTGTCCACTTCCTCCAACGTGACCTCGTCCTTTGATTTATGAATATCATTCCATAAAGTCTTGAAGTTCTCTGCGTGGATGGCATAAGAAATGTCCATGCGAGGTTCAATGGGCACAGAGAAAACAAACTCTGTGGCCGACACTGATCCAGGCACTTCATACCCGGTCCACATCGCTGCTAGCCTGAGAACTGATCACTAACTTACCGAAACAACAGTCAAAGTTTTTTTGGAACCATGTCCTTACGATAGCCGTGAGTGCCTCAGAGCCGTTATACACGAAGAGAGGGAGGCAAGTAAATATCTTTGGTAACACCTCCAATAGATCGTCCTCTGAGTCCGTCCCGCAGAACCAACCTATCCACACAATCCAGTCCTCTGTGCTGGCCTTGGTGAGTGGAGGCTTGGATGAAATCTGTATGAGAACAGCCAGTGGATCTCTGTCCTTTCTTTTGAGTCCGGGTAAACAGGAAAATTTGGCCTTTAGGTTCAGCTCTGAGCCCACTTCAATGACAAGACCTTTTTGCTTCTCTGCAGCTATGTGGGCAGACAGGTACTTGGAATACTCTTTCAGTCTGGTATATGAGAAATTAAACATCGGTGTCACGCTATACAGAGTCCATTGTTTTTGAAGGAGTAAAGCAGCCTGTGCTAGATCCAGAGTTTCCTGCGGGATTTTTCTTTTAGACAAGCTTTGCAATGCAGACCATCGACGTGCAGAGGTCAAGCTGCCGGGAGGATACCTCGAGCTGTGAAAATGACTGCTCCTTAGTGCGGATGACCTACTTCTGGCGGTTAACACCCCATCGGTTGGTGTTTGCATATCCTAGCGATAAATGATAGAAACATATAGAAACATAGAAACATAGAATGTGTCGGCAGATAAGAACCATTTGGCCCATCCAGTCTGCCCAATATACTAAATACTATGGATAGCCCCTGGCCCTATCTTATATGAAGGATGGCCTTATGCCTATCCCATGCATGCTTAAACTCCTCCACTGTATTTGCAGCTACCACTTCTGCAGGAAGGCTATTCCATGCATCCACTACTCTCTCAGTAAAGTAATACTTCCTGATAGTACTTTTAAACCTTTGCCCCTCTAATTTAAAACTATGTCCTCTTGTAGCAGTTTTTCTTCTTTTAAATATTCTCTCCTCTTTTACCTTGTTGATTCCCTTTATGTATTTAAAAGTTTCTATCATATCCCCTCTGTCTCGTCTTTCTTCCAAGCTATACATGTTAAGGTCCTTTAATCTTTCCTGGTAAGTTTTATCCTGCAATCCATGTACCAGTTTAGTAGCTCTTCTCTGAACTCTCTCCAAAGTATCAATATCCTTCTGGAGATATGGTCTCCAGTACTGAGCACAATACTCCAAATGAGGTCTCACTAGTGCTCTGTAGAGCGGCATGAGCACCTCCCTCTTTCTACTGGTAATTCCTCTCCCTATACACCCAAGCATTCTGCTAGCATTTCCTGCTGCTCTATGACATTGTCTGCCTACCTTTAAGTCTTCTGAAATAATGATCCCTAAATCCCTTTCCTCAGATACTGAGGTTAGGACTGTATCACTGATTTTATATTCTGCTCTTGGGTTTTTACGTCCCAGGTGCATTATCTTGCACTTATCAACATTAAATTTTAGTTGCCATATTTTTGACCATTCCTCTAGTTTTCCTAAGTCTTTTTCCATTTGGTGTATCCCTCCAGGAACATCAACCCTGTTACAAATCTTTGTGTCATCAGCAAAAAGACACACCTTACCATCGAGGCCTTCTGCAATTTCGCTGATAAAGATATTAAACAATATGGGTCCCAGAACAGATCCCTGAGGTACCCCACTGGTAACAAGACCTTGGTCTGAATATACTCCATTGACTACAACCCTCTGTTGCCTGTCCCTCAGCCACTGCCTAATCCATTCAACAATATGGGAGTCCAAGCCCAAAGACTGCACTTTATTGATAAGCTTTCTATGTGGGACAGTATCAAAAGCCTTACTAAAGTCTAGATAAGCGATGTCTACTGCACCTCCTCCATCTATTATTTTAGTCACCCAATCAAAAAAATCAATAAGATTAGTTTGACATGATCTCCCTGAAGTAAACCCATGCTGTTTTTCATCTTTCAATCCATGGGATTTTAGATGTTCCACAATCCTCTCCTTAAGTATGGTTTCCATTAATTTCCCCACTATTGATGTCAGGCTTACTGGCCTATAGTTGCCCAATTCCTCCCTACTACCTTTCTTGTGAATGGGCACAACATTTGCTAATTTCCAATCTTCTGGGACGACTCCTGTTGCCAGCGATTGGTTAAATAAATCTGTTAATGGTTTTGCTAGTTCAACGCTGAGCTCTTTTAATAGCTTTGGGTGTATCCCATCAGGCCCCTGTGACTTATTTGTATTAATTTTAGACAGCTGACTTAGAACCTCTTCCTCTGTAAAGACACATGCATCAAAAGATTCATTAGTCTTCTTTCCTAACTGAGGTCCTTCTCCTTCATTTTCCTTTGTAAAAACTGAACAGAAATATTCATTGAGGCAGTCAGCTAGTTCTTTATCTTCTTCTATATACCTTCCTTCTTTTGTTTTTAATTTGGTAATTCCTTGTTTTAGTTTCCTTTTTTCATTTATGTATCTGAAGAATGCCTTCTGGCCTTTTTTCCCTGACTGAGCTAATTTCTCTTCTGCCTGTGCTTTGGAAGCTCTTATAGCTTGTTTGGCCTCTCTCTGCCTAATCTTATAAATTTGTCTGTCATCCTCGTTTTTTTTTTTTTTTATAATTCCTAAATGCTATCTTTTTGTTTTTAATGATTTTGGCCACTTCTGCTGAGTACCACAGTGGTCTCTTCCTTTTTTTGCTTTTACTGACAAGCCTAATGCAATTTTCTGTTGCCTTCAATAGTGCCACTTTTAAGTAGTCCCATTTCTCCTGGACTCCAATGAAACTGTTCCAGTCTGATAGGGACTTGTATACCACTAATCTAATTTTAGAAAAGTCTGTTTTTCTAAAATCTAAAACTTTTGTTTTTGTGTGGTGTGACTCATTGTACTTATAGTAAACCACACTGACTGGTGATCACTAGATCCCAAGCTTTCCCCTACAGTAATATCAGATACCAAATTCCCATTTGTGAATACTAAATCTAAAATGGCCTCCTTCCGGGTTGGCTCCTCCACTACTTGCTGTAGAGATAATCACAGTAGGGAATTTAGAATATCTGTACTCCTGGCAGAACTAGCTATTTTGGTTTTCCAGTTTACATCTGGAAGATTGAAGTCTCCCATAATGATGTTACCGTTCACTGACTGTAAACAGAGATATTGACAGACAAATGTATCAAACTCTGCTGCCATTTTTCTAGGCGCCACGTCTCCAGTCCCCTGACCAGCCAGATTTACCAGCATCTGTTCAAGGACATGAAGCAGTGGAATGACATAGTTCATCCAGTACTCCTGGTGACTGACAAATAACGTGGTCTGAGCAAACGACAGGTGTCACACATGAGCTGCCACTGGCTGACATGAAAGTTACACAGGGGACTACTCCTGTCCGCTTGGATCATTGAGAAATCGTTTATGGCCTTTCTCTGTTTGTACAGTCGGTCCAACATATTGAGGGTGGAATTTCAATGGTTGGAAACGTCGCATATCAGCCTATGTTGGGGGATGCCGTTCTGCCACTGCAGCTCTAGGAGGGTGTGCTTTGTGGTGTACGAGTGGCTGAAGTGCATGCAAAGTTTCATTTTTAGGATGTCTTGCAGATGAGAGGAAGACTTCAGGAACCACTTGACAACCAGATTGAACACGTATGCCATGCAGGGTGCAAGGCTCAGCCATCCTTGACATAGCACCGGCACCATGTTCTTCCCATTGTCGGTCACCATGGTTCCGATTTTGAGATGTTGCGGAGAAAGCCAGGATTCAATTTCTTGCTGAAGGACACGGAGCAGTTCCTCCCCTGTGTGACTCAGTTCGTCCAGGCAAACCATGTGCAGAAAAGCTTGAGAGTGATGAGAGGGGTCGCACATGGCTTGCATACACTACATGCCTCCAACATAATTCTTGGATCTCTAATCCGGCGGCGGCGGCATGGCAGCGCATGGCGAGAGGCAGCCGGACTAAAAGTACTGCATGCAGTACTTTCAGTCCGGCTGCCTCTTGCCGTGCGCTGCCGTGCCGCCGCCGGAACTCCGCCCCCATTATAGTCAATGGGGACGGAGCGGCAGTCCGGGGGCACACGTTAACTAGCGGCAGGACGGATCCGACAGGCTGTTCACCCACTGGAACAGCCTGCCGGAGTCCCCTGCCGCTAATGTGAAACTAGCCTTACCCAGGCTGTCAGTGTCACCTCCCTAACTGAACCCTGTTCAACATAAATGCAGTGGAATGATTCCTCCCTATCCTTTCCCTACACCTTGAATAATCTTTCCCTACATTTTTTTTTTTTTTTTTAGCACAATGACGTTTTTTATATCACTGTCCCTAGCGCCTGCAGACACGTCTCTCCCTGCACTAAGTACGCTGGTGAATGGCAGAATCTAAGATGACTGAGGCTATTTATAGGGCTGTGACATCACAGGGCTGACTGGCTGCTGATTGGCTGTATGCATGTCAGTATTGGTGATCTCGCCTTCCCAGAGTTCCTTTCTCTATGTCCTCACACATGCAGCAGCCATTTTAGGAAAAGTGCCTTTTGTTACCACGAAGCGCGAGGAAATTCACATTCGGTATGAATCAAATTTTTCCTGAAATTCGTAACGAATTCCACTTCGTCAGCTTCGATTTGCTCATCTCTATTTATCACATTGGCTCAGACTGGAAGATAAATATTGTGCAGGGATATACAGTACACTTTCGTTTGATTCTATGCCAAGTGCCAGCTATTGATTGGCTTACTGTACTTTGAGACTGATTTTTATGCCAGAATAGCACATGTTATGCCCCACTAATTTCTTGTGACTTTCCACCCTTTCTGCTTTCCACACCCTTTTTTGTGGTGTGGATGAATCGCGAACCCATTCAAGTTCAACACGTCTACCTCAGTCAGCAATGGCCACACAGATGGTGCACGTGCATTGAAGACCACAATTTGCGTCCCCCAATGTACGGCATGGGCTGCACACGTTCGTGTGCACGAGCCCTTATATTGTAAACATTAAACATTACTGAGCAATATTGAGTCTCACCAGCAGGTGGCAGTATTCCACAGCTATAAACGTTACCATGATATTTTATTCAGAAATGGATTATTGTCAATGATATACCATAACAATCATTTTGTAACTCTCATCGCTGCAAGATGATTTCATGTATTACATGTGTAATTTCAATGGACATGCAGTCATCTCACTGCTGCTCTGTAGTTTTATTGGGCAAATTGATTTTTTTTTATTTGATTTTGTAAATTGAAGAATTTCTTTAATCTGCACTACACTATTTTCTAAATTCAATTATGGGTTCCTTATTGTACTTATTTGCATGAAAGGGAAGATTTTTTGCATATAATCAATTCAATAAGACATAGGGCATAGTTGGTAAATGTTTATAACATTCTAAAGTGCTGCAAAAAATCTAAAGTGCTGTGACACTGAATCTTCTCCTGTAATTAGCTGCTCCTTTCATAAATCTGGGGAAAGCTACAGCTCATGTAGGAAAAATGCATCAAAGGAAAGTAAGTATAATTTCTGTTTGTTGAATGTTGACGTATTTTGGCTTAACAATTTGCCTGGATGATTATTATTATTATTATTATTATTAGAGATGAGCGAAGCTTTGAAAAATTTGATTCGGACAATTTGACAAAGTTCGTCAAGAAATTTGATTTGCTCCATCAAGAAATTTGATTCGCTTATCAAGAAACTTGATTCGTTCATGAATCGCGATAAATCTGGTACACCAAGGCCACTCTGCCTAATCATATTCATCCCACTTGGTGGCCCACTTGGTGGCCCACCAAAGACCATGAAAGTCAATGGTGCGGATCTGGCATCTGGCATGCTCATTTTCAATATAATCTAACCGGATCATTTCTAAAAGGATGTAGCCGGTTGTATTATTCAAGTGGGTGTGTTTTCCTGCGGTTTTGAGATCCTCTGACGGATCTCAAAACCAGAAAGTAAAACACAGATGTGAAAGTAGCCTAACTGTGCAGTGCACCAAGATTCAAGTTGTCAGCAGCAGTGGCATTAACAGTGTGCATCAAGATTCATAACTAATCCATTCTGTTAAGCAAAAATAAAAGCATACAGCACCCTTCAGCATGTAAAAATAAATGTGTGCACACCTACAAAAGCTGTGTCCAAATGAGTTCTTAGTGGAACAAAATAAAGAAATGAAAGCAGTGCCAATAAAGTAGTGGAGAATTTTTATTTTATTTTAATGCATGTTGCGGTAGTCCAAACACATGCTTTTTAATCCCTTATGTTAGCTGTCAAATCACTGTGCATCAGTATTACAGGTCTAATTTATCGCTGTGGACTGTGCAGTGCCCCAATATTCAAGTAGTGCCCCCATGACAGAGTGGGGGTTGTAGTGCCAGCAGCAATAGAGGCAGTAGTGAAGAAGGTGGCAGAGACAGTGACAGTAGTTGCCCCATGGCAGAGTGGACAGGGGGGCAGCAGCAGTGGCAGTAATGTGCATTAAGATCACTGTTTATTTTTCCGTTATTCTAATCTGTCAGAACAGAAAACGAAGAACAAAAAAATGAAGGTCAGTCTTTGTTCAGTGTTTTGCATCAGTATATGTAAGACAAAAACAGGAGTGGGTCCAAAACAGAGATAAATGTAATGGAATTATTTGAATCTCATCTGTGTTTTGGACCCAAATACTGATGCAAAACACTGACAAAATACTGACCGTCTGAAAGAGGTCTTATACTCAATTTGTTGGCCTCTTTCAGATGGTCAGTATTTGGTCATCATTTTGCATCAGTAATTATAAGCCAGAAATAAGAGTGGGTCCAAAACAGAGATAAAATATAATGGAATTATTTGCATCCCTGTGTTTTGGACCCACTCCTGCTTTTGGCTTAAAAATTCTGATCAAATACTGACCGTGTGAAAGAGGCTATATGGATGCTCAAAATACAGGATCCTTTTTTCTGTTCTTCTGACAGTTTAGAAGAAGGGGAACATGAACTATGAAGTCAACACAGAAAAACAGGGACAATAGCGTCCCTATGACAGAGTGGGGACCGGGGGGGACAGCAATGGCATACAGCACAAGATGGTGGAAGATCACAGCAGAAGCAGAACCCAACAGCAGTGTAATAGCAAGGCCCAAGGCATGCATATCCTTTTTCAAAAATGTAACATGTACATATCAGTAGAACATAAAGCCTCTTTGTAGTAATGGCAGTAGAGGCTGCAGAAGAGTGGCAGCATCAGAATGGTGGAAGCAGCACATGCCCAGAAGTAATGGCCCATTTTGCAGAATATTCCAGTGTGGTAGCACACTACAGTATGATTATTAGTGGCAGAATGATCTAGTCTGTTGTATCAGGCACCGATGTGTGGAAATCCTGGTTGATACACATCTGATTAATCTTTATAAAGTTAAGTCTCTCAACATTTTGGGAGGAAAGCTGAATTCTCGCCACTACTGGCCAAGCCGGAAAGCAAGACCATGGCAAACTCGTCCATTTGCGGCCACAATACAAGTTTGTATATCTAGTAGTCTGGGGGATCTTTGATCATGGTTGACAGGGTGCAGTCCAAGCATGCCACCACCTGCTGGTTGAGATTCTGCTGCAAGTCCTGCGGCTGCTGCTGTTGGGTGGTTTCTTCAGTAGTTGGCTGAAGAAAACTGCTTATCATAGACTCCATACTAAAGTTGTTGCATATGGAGCTGCTGCTGACCCTCCCACCCCACCACCACCAGTCATGGCAGTGGAGTGTGAGCATAGAGGTTACCCCCAGTCAGACCTTTGTGAGGACAGGCAATAGTGATTGTAGGCAACAAACAAACGACTACACAGCAAGGCTCTGCATCCTTCTTGCCCACATTTTTGACCGGTAGCAAGGGTCTAACAACGTGGATAGCCAGTAGTCATCCCTCTGCCGAATCCTGACAATTCAGCTGTCATTAAGCATACAAGAAAGCATGCATCTGGCCATTTGTGCAAGGGACTCGGAGGGCCTCTTTATAGCTATAGCTTTGCATAGGTGATATGTTGGAGGACCACTGTGAACTGTGCCTACATTGGAAGGGGAGGAAAAAGTGAAGGATGAGGAGGCAGAGGAGGGCATTGGCGCAGAGATCCCAGCATTACAACGTGGAGGTGGCATTGCCATCACCTGGGCAAATTGCTGGTGTGCCTGGACCAGAACCATATTAACCATAGTTACCTTGGTGATTGATTGCTGTCGAAACAAGTGACAAGGAGAAGGAGGAGGAGCAGAGGTTGACTAAATGAGGCGCCCGGTTTTCCCACGTCATTTTATGGTGATGCTCCATGTGTTGACTCAGGGCTGTTGTGCCAACATTAGCACCCTGGCCGTGCCGCACCTTTGCCCACATATCCTGCATACCGCCACACTAATGTCCCCCAGAAACTTGCTGAAAAATTCCCACACTGCCATTTTCCCTCCTGCCTGCCTGCCACTGCTTTTATGAACCAGTGCATTGCTAGTGGGTTCCTCAAAGGTAGTCTTCTAAGTAGCAGATGGTGTACACCTACTGTGTTTGGCTGCAGATCTCCCACTGCTTCTACCCTGCTGCTTCATGGGCACTCTTCCACCCTGCTGTCTCACGGGCACGCTGCCACCATCGACCCATGATGATAACGATGCCCCCTCTTCACTTGGCTCCCCCATGTGATCAAAAACATTGTCATCTAGATCAGTTTTCTCCTCACTAATGTCACCATCACCTGTCTCTTGCGCACGTCCCTGACCTCTTGCAAAATGTGCTCTCATCTGACTGTCATCATAGGTAATTACATACGTAGGGGAGTCCACAGCGGACCTCTCCTCCAAGTCTGTGCTGGCCTGTAACTTCTGACTGTCCTAAAAAAGCTCTTCCTCACTGAAAAGCAGAGCAAAGCCGGTGGCATGCATTACTTGGCTAGCAGAAGGAGAAGCAAAAGCAAGAGGCAGGTTTAGGACAGGTGATGGCACAGAGGAGGGTTATGGGCCATGCCAAGTAAGCATGCTGTCAGAGGAACCCACCGATTCCTGGCTATGTGTATCTGTTGTCATCTGAGATGATGTTGCAGAGCGAGTCAACCATTGCAGTAAAGCTGGATTGTTGATCAAAACATGACCAGAGGATTACAGTGATAGCTGCGGCTGCTGCTACCACCAACCCTTCTTCTACTGCTACTTGTTCCAGCCACAGCAACATTTTTGCCACTGTACGTTCCTTTGGAGGGCTCAGGCAACTGTGTGTTGGCCATAGTGTACAGTAACTGAATCAGTAATGTAACAGATTAAGAATGAATGCTGCAGCAGGTGACCTACATAAATACAGCAATATATTATACCCCCTGTTAAGCCTGAGTCTGACGCACAGTAAATATATATATATATATATATATATATTACAAACCGGATTCCAAAAAAGTTGGGACACTATACAAATCGTGAATAAAAACTGAATGCAATGATGTGGAGGTGCCAACATCTAATATTTTATTCAGAATAGAACATAAATCACGGAAACAGACGTCTGGGGACCTAGGAGACCAGTTTCTCAAGTTTAGAAATAGGAATGCTCTCCCATTCTTGTCTAATACAGGCCTCTAACTGTTCAATCGTCTTGGGCCTTCTTTGTTGCACCTTCCTCTTTATGATGCGCCAAATGTTCTCTATAGGTGAAAGATCTGGACTGCAGACTGGCCATTTCAGTACCCGGATCCTTCTCCTACGCAGCCATTATGTTGTGATTGATGCAGAATGTGGTCTGGCATTATCTTGTTGAAAAATGCAGGGTCTTCCCTGAAAGAGATGACGTCTGGATGGGAGCATATGTTGTTCTAGAACCTGAATATATTTTTCTGCATTGATGGTGCCTTTCCAGACATGCAAGCTGCCCATGCCACACACACTCATGCAACTCATACCATCAGAGATGCAGGCTTCTGAACTGAGCGTTGATAACAACTTGGGTTGTCCTTGTCCTCTTTGGTCCGGATGACATGGCGTCCCAGATTTCCAAAAAGAACTTTGAATCGTGACTCGTCTGACCACAGAACAGTCTTCCATTTTGCCACACTCCATTTTAAATGATCCCTGGCCCAGTGAAAACGCCTGAGCTTGTGGATCTTGCTTAGAAATGGCTTCTTCTTTGCACTGTAGAGTTTCAGCTGGCAACGGCGGATGGCACGGTGGATTGTGTTCACTGACAATGGTTTCTGGAAGTATTCCTGAGCCCATTCTGTGATTTCCTTTACAGTAGCATTCCTGTTTGTGGTGCAGTGTCGTTTAAGGGCCCGGAGATCACGGGCATCCAGTATGGTTTTGCGGCCTTGACCCTTACGCACAGAGATTGTTCCAGATTCTCTGAATCTTCGGATGATGTTATGCACAGTTGATGATGATAGATGCAAAGTCTTTGCAATTTTTCGCTGGGTAACACCTTTCTGATATTGCTCCACTATCTTTCTGCGCAACATTGTGGGAATTGGTGATGCTCTACCCATCTTGGCTTCTGAGAGACACTGCCACTCTGAGAAGCTCTTTTTATACCCAATCATGTTGCCAATTGACCTAATTAGTGTTAATTGGTCTTCCAGCTCTTTGTTATGCTCAAATTTACTTTTTCCAGCCTCTTATTGCTACTTGTCCCAACTTTTTTGGGATTTGTTGACACCGTGAAAATTGGAATCAACGTATTTTTCCTTTAAAAGGATACATTTACTCAGATTAAACGTTTGATCTGTCATCTACGTTCTATTACAAATAAAATATTGACATTTGTCATCTCCACATCATTGCATTCAGTTTTTATTCACAATTTGTTTAGTGTCCCAACTTTTTTGGAATCCGGTTTGTACATATGTTGCAGAATAGATTAAGTATGAATAGCGCTTGTCAGGTCTCTCCCTAAGCTTAGCTCATAGTGAAATGGCAGAGACCGCGCAGAATTAGGCTTTTTATAGGGCAGTGACATCACAGGGGATGGCTATTTGCTGATAGCTGCACGGTAGTATTGACCGAGTAGAACACCTCGGGATGCTCGTGTGTTCTACCGAGCACATGAACACAATGGAAGTCAATGAGAGAACCCGAGCATTAAACCAGGCACCCCCTGCTCTGAAGAGGGGAGGGTGTCTGGTTCACATAAAAAGGTCAGAAAATGATAGAAACACCACTGAAATGGTTCGGGAACAGCATGGAGAGGATGTCTGGATGCATCTTGGACTCCCAGGTCGCTGCTGGGTATGATGTTGTCCGAGTAGTACGCCAATTTTTCAGACTGGCAATAATATGCACAAAACCGATAAAAAAAGATAAAATCGATTTTAGAGGAAAAATTGTTAGGAAACATTCTTTCCTGTATATTTACTTGTATATAAAGTGCAAGTGCTGCCAAAAATTACAAGGAAGAGGCACTCCGATACAACCTGTATATCACATAAAGGAGGGCCTCATTCATATTGTGGTACAATTATTCAGGTAGTGGGACTCCTACACTCAAAGCCTATGGACTAAGTGAAAGGGCTGCCAAAAATTACAAGGAACCGGCACTCCAATTACACATAAAGGAAGGCATCATACACACCCTCAAAAACATTAGGAGCAAGGGCCTGCTAGTGACCCTTTAAAACATTAGGGGCGAGGGCCTGCTGCTGATCTGACCATCTAAAAAAATAGGGGTGAGGGTGTGCTGCTGATCTGACCGTCTAAAACATTAGGGTGAGGGCCTGCTGCTGAGCTGACCATTGAAAAAATAATGGTTGAGGGTCTGCTGGTGAGCTGACTCTCTAAAACATTAGGAGCGAGGGCAGCCTAATAAGCATGTTGATATGATGGAGGAGGAGACAACAAAGGGAAGATTGAACCATATACCATTTTCTGTGGTGGAAGGGGTGCATCGGAATGCAGTGTATTCAATACACCATAAAAGCCACATTTAAAAAGTGCTGACAAAGCTTTTCCACATGTCGGCCATGCTAACCCTGCCTTCTGAGGTGCTGGCGGTGCCTCAGCTGCGTTGGCGACCTCTTCCTCATCCTCTGCCTTCGCCTTGTGCTTCCACTGTGCCCCCGCTGTCAGGTGGGAATGCCACCAGCAGCGCGTATACCAGCGTGCGCTTGTACTCGCGCATCTTACGATCACGCTCCAGTGACGGAATTAAGGACTGTACGTTGTCCTTGTAACGGGGATCCGGCAGCGTGGCCACCCAGTAATCAGCACAAGTTAGAATGTGGGGAACTCTGAGGTCGTTGCGGAGACACTGCAGCATGTAATCGCTCATGTGTGCAAGGCTGCCCAGAGGCAACGAAAAGCTGTCCTATGTGGTGTAAAAGCTGTCCACGCACCAGTGATGGCCATGAGCTGGTCTGGGTGCCACCCTGCTGTGAACATGGTTCCTCCTCCTGCATCTCCTCCTCCTCATCCTCCACCTCCTCATCCTCCAGAACTGTGCCCTGGCTGGACAATTGTGTATCTTGGGTTTGTGGGTGCAGGAACCCGCCCTCGGAGCCACTTGGGAATGACTGGCTGGAAACCCTACGAAATGATCCCTCTTCCTCCTCCTGTGCCACATCCTCTTCCATCATCGCCAGGAGCGTTTTTTCAAGGAGGCATAGAAGTGGGATAGTAACGCTGAGAACTGAGTTATCGGCACTGGCCATGTTGGTGGAGTCGTCAGCACATTGTCTGAAGAACTGCCACGCCAGGGAACTCCTTGGAGCTGACTTTGGTGTGCTCGGTCCCTTGCTGCGGTGGGCAGTAGGAGGCGTACTGTCTAGAGGACGGCTGCTCCGCTTTTGCACCCTGCTCCCTCTTCTGCTGTGCTGGTGGCTCTGTGCGACCACCGCCTCTTCCTCCGAACTACATCGGTCACTCACATGACCTTGATTCCATGTGGGGTCGAGGACCTCATCGTCCTCCACATCATCTTCCACCCAGTCTTCACCCCTGACTTCCTTGTCGGTCTGCACGCTTTCAAAAGCCCCAGCATTTGGCACCTGTGTTTCGTCATCATCCGAGACGTGCTGCGATGGTCCTCCCATGTACTCATCTTGAAAAATAAGTGGTTGGGCATCGGTGAACTCAATCTCTTCAACTTCTGGGGCAGGGCTAGGTGGATGGCCCTGGGAAACCCTGCTAACAGTCCTCAAAAAGCAGAAGAGACTGCTGCATGACTTGGGGCTCAGACTGCTTGGCTGATTTGCAAGGGGGTGAGGTGAAAGACTGATGGACATCGGCTGCAGGTGCCAACTGTGGTCTTTCAGCAGTAGAATGGGTGAGAGACAATGTGAAGAAACTGGATCCACTGTCAGCAACAAAATCTACTATCGCCTGTACTTGTTCAGGCCTCACCATTCGTAGAGCAGCATTAGGCCCGACCAAATACCGCTGCAGGTTTTGTCGCCTACTTGCACCTGAGGAAGGGGTTTCACTTGTGCGTGTAGCTGGCACAGATCGACCACGTCCTCTCCCTGCAACAGGAGCTCCACCAGCAGCACCACGACCTGGGCCACGTCCCTTATTTGACGCTCTCCTCATATTTTTTGAATTTAGGATCTTGCCCTAAATGGGTGTTTAATTAATAGTAAAAAAGAACGACAGCATGTAAAGAGTGTATCTCACACGGCCTGAACCAGACTAGGCCTCAATTAAAGTTTTCTTTGCACAAAATGGCTGTATTTCAAATGGCTGAATCAAACCCCTGTATGTATTGGGGGGATCACACACGCCCTGAATCAGTATAGGCCTGAATTAAAGATTTATTTGCACCAAATGGCTGTATTTCAAATGCCTGATTCAAAACCCTGTATGTATAGGGGGGGATCACACACGCCCTGAATCAGTGAAGACCTGAAGTAAATATATATTTGCACAAAAAGGCTGTATTTCAAATGCCTAATTCAAACCCCTGTATGTATAGTGGGGATCACAAACGCCCTGAATCAGTGTAGGCCTGAAGTAAATACATCTTTGCACAAAATGGCTGTATTTCAAATGCCTGATTCAAACCCCTGCATGTAAGGGGGGTATCTCACACAGTTTGAACCTGTGTAGGCCTGAATTAAATATATCTTTGCACAAAAAGGCGGTATTTCAAATGGCTGTATTTCAAATGCCTGATTCAAACCCCTGTATGTAGGGGGTATCTCACACGGTCTGAACCTGTGTAGGCCTGAAGTAAATATATCTTTGCACAAAATGGCTGTATTTCAAATGACTGTATTTCAAATGCCTTATTTCAAACCCCTGTATGTATAGTGGGGATCACAAACGACCTGAATCAGTGTAGGCCTGAAGTAAATATATTTTTGCACAAAAAGGCTGTATTTAAAATGGCTGTGTTTCAAATGCCTAATTCAAACTCCTGTATGTAGAGGTGGTATCTCACAGGGCCTGAACCTCTGTAGGCCCGAATTCAATATTTGTGCACCAAAAGGCGGTATTTAAAATCTCTGAAGAAAGCGGCGAACACCGAACCCGAACCTTTACGAAAATGTTCGGGTTCGGGTCCTGGGACCAAAAATCCTAAAGTTCGGGTTCGCTCAACCCTAATCAGCAGCACTAAATACCCGCTCTGACAAAACGCTGGCAGCAGGGCAGGCCAGCACCTCCAAGGCATAGAGCGCCAGTTCGTGCCACATGTCCAGCTTGAACAACCAATAGTTGTAAGGCACAGAGGGATCATTGAGGATGCTGACACGGTCTGCTACGTACTCCTTCACCATCTTCCAAAACTTTTCTCTCCTTTTGACACTAGGCCACGCATCATGGTGAGGTTGCTGACGGGGTGTCATGAAACTGTCCCAGGCCTTGGAGAGTCTTGCCTTGCCTCTGTTGGAACTGCTGTGTGTTCCCCTTGTCTCCCCTCCTCGGTTGCCCAAAGAACTACGTACTCTGCTGCCAGCGTTGTCAGCTGGAAATATTTGGAGCAATTTTTCCACAAGGACCTTCTGGTATTGCACCATTTTGCTAGTCCTCTCCACCACAGGAATGAGAGGTGAGAAGTTCTCTTTGTAGCAGGGGTCGAGAAGGGTGAACAACCAGTAATCGGTGTTGGCCAAATTGCGTATAACGCGAGGGTCACGGGAAAGGCAGCATAACATAAAGTCAGCCATGTGTGCCAGAGTCCCAACAGACAAAACTTCGCGATCCTCATCAGGAGGATGGCTCTCAATGCATGATGTGTGTGTGAGCTTGCCGAGCTCCAAAGCCGCCACCAAGTTACGGATATTATCAGACACAAACAGGTTCTGCAGTTTGTTTAAACTGATGATCTATCCTCTGGATAGATCATCAGCATCTGATCGGCGGGGGACCAACACCCAGGACTCCCGCCGATCAGCTGTTTGAGAAGGCAGCGGCGCTCCAGGAGTGCCGCGGCCTTCTCACTGTTGTCGGACCCCCGCCAATCAGATGCTGATGTTCTATACAGAGGATCGATCATCAGTTTAAACAAACTGCAGAACCCCTTTAAACTAATATGTTTAGGTGACAAAAAGTACACCGCCGCAGAGCTGTGGCAGGGTATAAGGGAACAGACTGAGCTGTGATTCTCGGAAAAATTTGGCTCACCTATTAGGGTGCTTTGATGCCATGTGGCGGATCATGCTGGTGGTGGTGAAGTGGCTAGTGTTCATGCCCCGGCTCATTTTGGCACGGCACAGGTTGCAAATGACAATTCTTTTATCATCCGTACTTTTCTTCAAAAAAGCACCAGACTTGGCAAGGCAGATTGCCGCAAAGGGGTGCTCGGGTAACAGTTGCGGGCCTGTTTGGTGTGGCCCGCCTTCTCCCTTTTGCCATCACACTGCCTCTTCCAGCCTTCTGAGGTGCTGCGGATCCCTCCTCCTCTGTACTGTTGTCCTTGCTCGGCTTGCCATCTTCCCAGGTTGGGTCAGTGATTTCATCTTCCACCACCTCCTCTTCCACTTCCTCACTCTGGTCATCCTCCTGACTTGTTGACCTAACAACAACCTCACTTATTGACAACTGTGTCTCATCCCCATCATCAACCTCTTGAGACACTAATTGCCGTTCCCCACCGTCATCTTCTTGTGACTGTAGATGCTGAAGAGTTTGGGCATCAGTGCACACGATCTCCTCATGTCCCTCTTCAAGCGGGCTTGGTGAGAGGCTCAAATCAAGGAATGGCAATAAAAAGAGCTCCTCGTAATATCCGAGTGTGGGATCACTTGTTTTGCCAAGACTCTCCATGGTGGGAGGGAGGAGGAGGGTGAGGATTCTGTTGACCAGACTCTTGGCTACTGAGACTGGACTTAGTGGAAGACAGGGTGGTGCTTAACCGACTGGAAGCATTATCTGCTGCAATCCAACTGACCACCTGGTCACACTGGTGTGACTAAGGGTCTATTCACACGTCCGTTTTTTCTTTCCTGATCTGTTCCGTTTTTTCAGGAACAGATCTGGACCAGATCTGGACCCATTCATTTTCAATGGGTCCTGGAAAAAAACGGACAGCTCAATGTCAGATTTTTTCCAGGACCCATTGAAAATGAATGGGTCCAGATCTGGTCCAGATCTGTTCCTGAAAAAACGGAACAGATCAGGAAAGAAAAAACGGACGTGTGAATGGACCCTTAGAGCGTGGTGTCCTGCGCTTTCCTGCAAACTGGGACATGAAGCTAGGTATCGTGGATGAGTGTTTCTTGTGCTCTGGCAGCAGGCACAGTTTCGCCAAGGCCTCTGCGTGCACCATCAGCAGCACATCCACTTCCTCGTCCCTTACTGCTCGCCTTCTGCATATTAAATGGCATCTATGCTTGCAAGTATGTCACACGTACAGTAGCGCAGGTTTTGGAAGTGAATGCGCAAATAAATTAAACTGAATCACTGATATTTAGGATGTGCAAACGTTATACAAGAGATGTAGTGCAGGTAATGTCGCTGTCACCAGCGACTAATAAAATATTACAGGGAATATCACAGATATTTATGATGCGCAAACGTTATACAGGAGATGTAGCGCAGGTAATGTCGCTGCCATCAGCAGTGAAAAAATTGGACTAAATGTCACTGATATTTAGGATGTGCAAACATTATACAGGAGATGTAGAGCAGGTAATGTAACTGTCCGCAGCGGACACCGTCTATGTAAAAAGTACACTGGATGTCAGATATTTTTAGTATGCGCACACGTTAAACATGAGATGTAGCGCAGATAATGTCGCTGTCCGCTGCATCTACGGAAAAAGTGCACTGGATTTTACAGATATTTTTTGTATGCACGCACGTTAAACAGGAGATGTAGCGCAGGTAATGTAACTGTCCGCAGCGGACACTGTCTACGGAAAAAGTACACTTGATGTCACAGATATTTTTAGGTTGCGCACACGTTAGACAGGAGATGTAGCACAGATAATGTCGGTGTCTGCAGCGGCCAAACAATTGGAAGCTATTTAGCGCAGGTTGCGCTAAAAATATATATTGCTGTCAGATATAACAATAGTCCTTAAAGGGCTTCTGTCACCCCCCAAAAGTCATTTTTCATTTTTGGGCTAATTAAAATCCTTATAGTGTGATTATTCAATATATAGTGCTCCTACCTTTTTCTGTGGCTTAGTTTCCTTAAAAACCGCACTTTTATAATATGTTAATTACCTCGCTACCAGCAAGTAGGGCGGTTGCTTGCTGGTAGCCGCCGCATCCTCCTTTCAAAAAAACGCCCCCTTCTCCTGTTGATTGACAGGGCCAGCGAGCGCTCTCCTCCTCCGGCAGGCCCTGTCTGCATTGCAAATCTCGCGCCTGCGCCGTACCGGTCTTCAGGTGGCGCAGGCACACTGAGAGGAGGACGCTCGCTCGGCCACTCCTTCCTCAGTGCGCCTGCGCCAGGTGTAGATGAGACGTCATCGTCGCAGGCGCACTGAGGAAGGAGCCGACTGAAGACCGGTACAGCGCAGGTGCGAGATTTGGAACGCAGACAGGGCCAGCTGTAGGAGGAAAGCGCTCTCTGGCCCTGTCAATCAACAGGAGGATGGAGCGTTTTTTTGAAAGGAGGATGCGGCGGCTACCAGCAAGCAATCGCCCTACTTGCTGGTAGCGAGGTAATTAACATATTATAAAAGTGCGGTTTTTAAAGAAACTAAGCCACAGAAAAAAGGTAAGAGCACTATATATTGAATAATCACACTAAGGATTTTAATTAGCCCAAACATGAAAAATGACTTTTGGGGGGTGACAGAAGCCCTTTAAAAAGGACTTTTGGGTCTCTTACACCAACCCTGCCTAACCAAAAATGTAATTCAATTCCCTACACTATCTGTCCCTTGTACAGCACAGCTCTCCCTGACTAAGATTGGCCGAACCACATGTCATCGGGTGCTTTATAGCACCCGATGACACGTTCCGGCCAGCCAATCACTGTAATTCCAGTAACCAACATGGCTACGGCATTACAGTGAGTAGCAGTACTTAGCTGCACGTTTATTGGCTGGGAGGAGACTCGAGCATGGCACTCTAGCACACTCAGTATTCTGCCGGACACCGCGATGTGCCAAGCATCGCGATGCTCGATCCAAACTGGTGTCCAGCCGAGCATGCTCGATCATCACTACTGCACGGCATTATGGGTCATATTGCGTTCCCGGGCTTCTTACTTTCCCTTTGTAACACGTGCAGCAGCAATAAAAAAAAAAGGGATTCGTAGGAGGAAATTCGGCTTCGCGGTGAATGAAATTTTTCCTAAACTTCTGATTGAATTCCGCTTCAGATGCTTTGATTCGTTCAACACTAATTATTATTATTATTATTATTATTATTATTATTATTATTATTATTATAAGGATAGATCATCATTATTAAAATCTCGGAAAACCCTTTTAAGAGGATATCATTCTGTGTGGGGGGTACTTAAGGGGACATCATACAGGGTGGAAGCCACTGAGAAGGGAGCATTTAAGGGGACATCATACTGTGCGAGGGGGGCACTTAGTGGACATCACTTTGTTCTGGGGGTATTAAAGGGGGTCTCATTCTTAAGGGGGCACTTAAGGGATCATTCTTTTAAGGGTCACTTAGAGGCATCATATTGTGTTGTGGCACCAAGGGATCACCCTGCTGTGAGGTGGCCTCATACTCTGTGGGGGGCACTAAAGGAATATCATACTCATCATAATTGTTAGGTGGCACCAAAAGGACATTTTTATTATGTAGGAAAGTACTAATGGGGCATTATTCTGTGTGGTCAATAGAAAGGGGATTAGGTGGGATTAGAGACTTAACGTAAAAAAAAATGCTGTAGCACTTCACACCACTGGCTTTGTCCCTCCTGATATTTTTTATTTTTTTTGCAGCTTGGACCTTCACCTGACTGAAGACCCAGTTATGACCTTCACCACTGGAATAGATAATTGCATGGGAAAGAGTTACCAGGGACTTGAAGAAGGTAAGCTAACAAGGTGACAACATTTTTTAAAAAGCGCCATTACACACCTGATAAATCCTTCACTGCCACAGTTCTTCTGCTCGGTGGTGCCTGCTAGTCTTTGTATATTTTCTTTAAACAATGATATGCTGTCCATTCATTTGATGGCTTAAGCTTAAGTCACTGGCTTCAGGTCCGATCCTAGCATGTAAGTGCAGTGCCGGGTTTGAGGTGGCCTCAACAGTACGCTATAGCCCCCAGAAAATGTTAAGGCATCACCACGTTACTCTTCTCTGGTGGTGCACTTCAATGGAAAATAAGCCTGAGACTGCTGACCCTCTCTCTTTTAGATGACTGATACCATGTGTGGTGAAACCAACCTCGCCACTGGGTTTTGGAGAGGCCTGTTTATCAGCCTCTTGCCCCAGGATTATGGGCCCTCTCATCAACCCATGCAAAACTTAAACCTTATGGCGATTTGACTGTGTTTGTGGCATCTGAGCGCTCAGACCCAAGCCATATGGGGACATGTGGGGTTTTGAGATGTGTGACAGAACCATCTGTCTGTGTAATTGTATTGTATGTTATGTGAGGGTACCCAGTTAGCTCATTTTATTGTATTCATGTTGTCTGAGTGCCATTCACCTAATAATATGCACTCAGACTTGAGCTGTCAGGGAATGTGTTAAATGGCTATGTGTATTGTAAAGGGTGGGACATTGTATGTTTGAGTAAGTGATGTCTGTTCCATTGTCCCCACATGTGTATTAGTGATTTCTCTATGTCCTGAGAGATAATTGGATTGCCCCTCGGTTGTCTCCGGGACAGAGGGGAGGAAACCATGATGCATTGTGGGGATATGTTGTATCATTGTATGTGTTGTAAATTACTGATTGGTTATATTTCAAACCCCTGTGGGCAGTACTATGTTTGTGGTTTATGAATAAAAGAGGCTGTACGTGAAATACAGTCAGACCACTGCTTGGCCCTCAACACGGAGCCTTGTCTCGTTATTGGGGGGATCCGCTGTATGCTGTTAGGGACTGATTGCCAGGAGTGTAAGCTGATTCCTGTTCGTCTGCTAGCAGCTATTCGTGAGGTTCCAGTTTGGAGTGCTATTTTGTATCCAGTTCGGGAGTTTGGTTTATCCTGCAGTAGCTGTGCTTGTCTCTCAGAAAGGGGCTTATCGCCTAAATGGATTTTAACCCCTTGTCTGCTGAAACGGTCCGTTACATTGGTGGCAAGCAGCGGGATCGTTCCTACAGCCAGAAGGACAGCTACAGGAGACACCATTTCTTTGGATTTTATAACTTAAGGGCAACGCATGTCTCAGTACAGCGACCCTAAAAGCACCAGGATGGAACCAGCAGTGGAGTACAGATACTCTGTGGAGGAATTTGACCGTATGATGTGGTTGGGGCTGAACTTCTTCGGACCCAATCCAGCTGACAAATACGTGAAGTTCGTGAGGAGTCTAGTGTTCAAGACCCTACTATACCGGGCAGAAGGTGACGGTCAGCTGCCACGTTGGGTGGACCTCCATCGGAAGTTACAGTTGCGGGACAGAGGGAGCTCAGTCTCCTCTCCCCAGCGGCAGAGTGTCCAGCAGGGAATTGGGAGCCCAGTCTCCATTCCCCAGCGGCAGTGTGAATTGCAGGGAATTGGGAGCCCAGTCTCCATTCCCCAGCGGCAGTGTGAAGTGCAGGGAGAGGAGAGCAGCGTCCTCCCTCCCCAGCGGCAGGCTAAGTTACAGGGGGCAGAGGTAGTTGTTCCTGCCCCCCAGCAGCAGAGTGATATGCCGGGAAGGCAGTGTGAAATGCAGGGAGAGGAGAGCAGCGTCCTCCCTCCCCAGCGGCAGGCTGAGTTACAGGGGGCAGAGGTAGTTGTTCCTGCCCCCCAGCAGCAGAGTGATATGACGGGAAGGCAGTGTGAAATGCAGGGAGAGGAGAGCAGCGTCCTCCCTCCCCAGCAGCAGGCTGAGTTACAGGGGGCAGAGGTAGTTGTTCCTGCCCCCCAGCAGCAGCATGATTTTTTGGGAATTGGGAGCCCAGTCTCCATTCCCCAGCGGCCGAGTGATGTGCCGGAAATTGGGAGCCCAGTCTCCATTCCCCAGCGGGCGTGTGATGTACAGGGAATTGGGAGCCCAGTCTCCTTTCCCCAGCAGCAGGACACTGTATTGGGAGCGGAGACGGTCGGTCGCCCTCCCCAGCGGCTGGAAGTATGTATGGGAGAGGAGCTCGTTACCCCCTCTCCCCAGCGGCAGCTTAACGCACCAGGGGGAGACAGTAACCCCCACAACAGTGCAGATGGGACCGTGGTCTCTGCACCTACGGCACAGGGGGTAGAGACAGTCGGTCTCCCCCTCCAACAGCCAGACTCTAAGCCAGGGAGCAACACAGAGACCGGGAGTGCCAGCTTCCAGCATAACCTTGGTGGACTCACTGGACAGAGACAGGCTACCAAATGCAACAGGTCCAGTATTGGGTTGTGGGTGGGCTGCCAGACTAACTCAGGTACCGACCGGCGTGAGGTCAGGTATCTGGTTAGTCTTCCCTGGGGGGGGGAGATGTGTGGCGAAACCAACCTCGCCACTGGGTTTTGGAGAGGCCTGTTTATCAGCCTCTTGCCCCAGGATTATGGGCCCTCTCATCAGCCCATGCAAAACTTAAACCCCATGGCGATTTGACTGTGTTTGTGGCATCTGAGCGCTCAGATCCAAGCCATATGGGGACATGTGGGGTTTTGAGATGTGTGACAGAACCATCTGTCTGTGTAATTGTATCGTATGTTATGTGAGGGTACCCAGTTAGCTCATTTTATTGTATTCATGTTGTCTGAGTGCCATTCACCTAATAATATGCACTCAGACTTGAGCTGTCTGGGAATGTGTTAAATGTCTATGTGTATTATAAACGGTGGGACATTGTATGTTTGAGTAAGTGATGTCTGTTCCATTGTCCCCACATGTGTATTGGTGATTTCTCTTTGTCCTGAGAGATAATTGGATTGCCCCTCGGTTGTCTCCGGGACAGAGGGGAGGAAACCATGATGCATTGTGGGATATGTTGTTGTGTATGTGTTGTAAATTACTGATTGGTTATATTTCAAACCCCTGTGGGCAGTACTATGTTTGTGGTTTATGAATAAAAGAGGCTGTACGTGAAGTACAGTCAGACCACTGCTTGACCCTCAACACGGAGCCTTGTGTCGTTATCGGGGGGATCCGCTGTATGCTGTTAGGGACTGATTGCCAGGAGTGTAAGCTGATTCCTGTTCGTCTGCTAGCAGCTATTCATGAGGTTCCAGTTTGGAGTGCTATTTTGTATCCAGTTCGGGTGTATCCTGCAGTAGCTGTGCTTGTCTCTCAGAAAGGGGCTTATCGCCTAAACGGATTTTAACCCCTTGTCTGCTGAAGCGGTCCGTTACACCATGGCCAAAGTGCTAATGGCCCAGGGTCTGCAGCTTAATCATCACTTAAGATAACATCGTCTAAGTGTCTTCCTCTGGCCAATGGCCAATTGAGCTGTCTGGCATAGTCTCTCCTACTAAACACTGGTCTTTATCTGCATACTTTTAGGGTACTTTCACACTAGCGGCAAGGAACTCCGGCAGGCTGTTCCAGCGGGTGAACAGAGAGTCGGATCCGTGCTGCCGCTAGTGCACGCGTGCCCCCGGACTACCGCTCTGGCCCCATTGACTATAATGGGGGCGGGCCGGAGATCCGGCGGCAGCATGGCAAACATGCTGAGAGGCGGCCGGAATAAAACTACGACATGTGAAACTTGCCGATAGTTTGAAAACTAGCCTTAGGGACACTGACTGTTCTACTTTTACCCAATTTCTAACTGATCCAGAACCTTCTAGTGGGAGTGGTAAAGCCGGATAATAACAGCCTAACAGAAACAATGTTGCAGTTCACGACTGCCATAGATTTATATTGTACCTCAATGCAAGTCAATGGGTATGACTAAGCAGTTTACAGACGTAAACAACTGTCTGACCTAAACCAGACAGTCAAAAGTTCACAGTGTCTGTTTTTTTTTTCCTCTGCTGTAGGAAGGTGCAATGGTCCGTCGTTGATGGAAGGTATGTGTCACCGAGGTTCCTGGCATCGGTGAAGTAAGAGCCGGTATTTTCAGGTGTCAGCGGCTGCTAATGTTGATTGACACTTGGCTATTTTAGTATGGCTGTATAGCTGATCCGGGACGGCTCTTACGTGGAGTAGCCAAAGTGATGGGTGGGTTACTACTACCCACGTTCCAGGCCGGGTCTTGACTGGCCTATAAAAACCCAGCCAGCAGTGTCAGCTGTGAGTGGATTACTCCTCTCTGAAAGTAGAGCTCTGTCAGTCTCTGTGTTGGGACCTGGGAGTTTGGGCCTGGATTAAGGCCTGCTACCTTGTTGGTGTGAAAGCAGGTAGATTCTGCTTTGTCCAAGGCCTTTTTCTTTACTGCATGGTGTGAACAAACACCAAAATCACAAGGTGACTGTTTTCCTTGAAACTGACTTTTTGTTTTGTCATTTACTTAATGTGTGAATAAACACTGAAGTTTAAGACTTTGTTGTTGCCTCTATACTGCGTCTGCTAACCTGCCTACCAGATCGAATCCCACACTGCAAAATTTAGCTCTGCTTACTGCCTTATGACAGCATTGGAAAATTACCCACTTCTCGGTGTACAAACGGGAAAGTCCCAAGTCTCTGAGCATTATCAAGCTATGCATTAACCCTTTCCAAATTACAGTGCAAATACAGTGCAATAACAGTGCAAATGAACAGTATATATTACAATAAACATATAACATACAGTCAAATGATGTAAAACAGTATGGGGCATATTTATTAAGACCTACTTTGGCATATTTATTCAGGTGCCGTCCTCTACATAACTGTGGCGTATCCACCGCCAATTCTAAATGTAAGCTAGCTTCCTTGCTTTCTTACATTTTGACCATTTTCTATGCCTAAACCAGACGTAGAATATGATGAATGAGACGGCCTGCCAGACCATCCCATTCCCCACCCACGCCACACCCTCTTTTTTTAGTCCTGGTGTGAGCAGGGATAAAGTAGCAGATTCTGCTGCAACATGGTGTGCAACAGAATCTGCGCCAGATATATGCCACAAAAATGGCTTATATATGTTCGTAAATGACCCCCTTTAAGTGTAAACAACAACATAAATCATAGTGTAAGTTAACCTTTCAAAGTGCAATAAAATAAGGACTTGATGGTTTTGCATAGCAGCAATAGGGGTAAATGTCCAGAAACATCCAGACTCCATGGTACCCTTGCTCCAGGGCACTTCATAAGCCACAAGACTGCTGAAGCCTGTGAATGGTTGCAGCAGCTGTCCAGCTGTCACTGCTGCAGGTAAATAAAGACCGGCAGGGGCAGCAATTTTATCAGGTGAGAAATGGCTTATCGTTCTTACTTCTGTTAGCTTAATCCTTTCAATTCTCGGATAATCCCTGCAATCAATTCTATAAGGTTAATAAGGATTTATAGTTTGTGTTTCTGATTGGATCATTGACCACAAAGCTTTAACCTGGAGAATCCATTCGCTAATCTGTACTTGAGGTTTTTCATACCTCAATCTGAACAATGTTTAGCTTATCTTGCAACATCATAAAAATCTAAGGGTTTAGCTATAGTTGGGTCAAACTTAGCAGTCACATACAGCAAGAATAAACTTATACACTACAAATGATGTGATAACTGGGCAGCCCCATAAAAGACAGTCTTTGGACTCAGGAGCAAAAATTATTGGGGTAATTTATCAAACTGGTGTAAAGTAGAACTGGCTTAGTTGCCTATAGCAACCAATCAGATTCCACCTTTCATTTTTTGACAGAAAAGTAGAGCAGTAATTCTTAACCTGGGTTCTGTAATGGATTTTTATGTGGGCTGGCTTCTGCTTGCAAATAATTATTCTTGTATTCAAGGGCATATCTTTTGGTAACACCTCTGGTTGTGATCGGTTGGGGCAATACTAAATAAAGTACGGTCTACCCTATGAATATCAATGAATCATACCATCTATGTGGCTGCAGCAGCAGAATGATACTTGAAGTGCGACTAAGGCTACTTTCACACTTGCGTTCTGGATTCCGCTTGTAAGCTCAGTTTGAAGGCTCTCACAAGCGGCCCCGAACGGATCTGTACAGCCCCAATGGATTCTGAGTTGATGCGGATCCGCTCAGAATGCATCAGTCTGGCAGCGTTCAGCCTCCGTTCCGCTCAGCAGGCGGACACCCGAACGCAGCTTGCAGCGTTTTTGTGTCCGCCTGGCCGTGCGGAGCCAAACGGATCCGTCCAGACTTACAATGCAAGTCAATGGGGACGGATCCGTTTGACGTTGACACAATATGGTGCAATTTCAAACGGATCCGTCCCCTATTGACTTTCAATGTAAAGTCAGGAGTCCCCTATTAATATACCATCAGATCAGAGTTTTCTCCAATCCAATGGTATATTTTAACTTGAAGTGTCACCATGTAAACGCCTCTATGTTAGAATAAACCATCGGATTTGAGTTAGATCGTGAAACTCAGATCCGACAGTATATTCTAACACAGAGGCGTTCCCATGGTGATGGGGACGCTTCAAGTTAGAATATAGCATGTACATCGGCCTTAGTGCAGTGCGGCCCCCCCTCCCTCCCTCCCCAGTATTAAATGTGACCAGTGCGGCCTCCCCTCTCCCCCCTTCCTAATTAAAATCACCCCCTTCATCATTGGTGGCAGCGGAGAGTTCCGATCGGAGTCCCAGTATCCGTAGTTTCAGGTGCTGCACATCTCGTATCTTCACAGCATAGACGATTGCCTTCAGATGATACGAGATGTGCAGCACCTGAAAATACGGATACTGGAAGCCTGTGCTAGCATTTCTCCTGCAGTGTTGCTATCAGTGTGTGAAGAGTGGGAGAAAAGGGTTGCATTGACAATCCAACACAATGGGCAGCACATTGAACACATTTTAGAAGTGGTCAGAAACATGTAAATAACTCATGAAAGAATAAAGTTACGTTAAAACCAAGCACACCATTGTTTTTCTTGTGAAATTCCCAATAAGTTTGATGTGTCAAATGACCCTCTTCCTATTGAAAAAACAAAAGTTGGATTCAAAATGGCCGACTTCAAAATGGCCGCCATGGTCACCACCCATCTTGAAAAGTTTCCCCTCTCACATATACTAATGTGTCACAAACAGGAAGTTAATATCACCAACCATTCCCATTTTATTAAGGTGTATCCATATAAATGGCCCACCCTGTACATTTAGTATAGCCACTGTATTTATATAACGCCACCTGCTGTTTGTTCTTTTTCTTATTTTTCTGTCCATCTCAGTGAGATCACTAAGGCTGATGTACATGCTCTATTCCATTTTTTAACTACCAACAGCCATATTCTACTGTTAGAAGCTGATACAATTACAGGGAGAGAGCTTCAGCAGAAAGGACACACCCCTGAGAAAGGACACATGTTTAAGCCGCTAGCCTAAAATATCAGAACAATTGGAGCAATGAATGGGACGATCTCTGCAACCATGTGAGGTACAGGACTTTTTCCAGATTGTTAGAACCATATCATCTACCATATGATGTCTGATTTCTATTTTTTACATTAATCATGGGATAAACCCCTTGAACAATGTCCTGCCAAAGGATGTGTATGTGAGACCCTTCGGTGACTATAATGAATACAGCTAAGGGCTCATGCACACGAACGAATTTTCTTTCCGTGTCCGTTTCGTTTTTTTTGCGGACAGTATGCGAAACCATTTATTTCAATGGGTCTGCAAAAAAAACGGAAGGTACTGTGCATTCCGTGTGGATTCCGTTTCCATATGTCTGTATTTACGTTCAGCAAAAAAAAAAAAAAAAAGAACATGTCCTATTATTGTCTGCAGTACGGACAAGGATAGGACTGTTCTATTAGGGGCCAGCTGTTCTGTTCCGCAAAATACGGAATGCACACGGATGTCTTCCGTATTTTTTGCAGATCCATTTTTTGTGGACCGCAAAATACATACAGTCGTGTGCATGAGGCCTAACTGTGTAATAGACTTAAAGGAAATGTTCTGCCAGTTAAAACCAGATAGTAAAACATATGCTTTATTTCTAATCTGTTTTTATTTTCTTATTGTAGATTTTTTTTTCTATTTCCTAGGCTTAGTGGCCAGTGCGAAAACTGCATGATTTTATGGTGTTTATTTAAATGAAGATAGTGACATGGAAAATTAAAAATAACATCACCATATATTCTTTCAAAATATATTAAACATAAAAAACGTGATTCAAACAATAGGTCATTTTCTGATAAAACATTCCCTTTAAAAGCTTTTTTCACTGATCACTATAGGAAGTGATGTTGAACAATGGTCGGTATAGCCTGCTACGGTTTAGTACCATTTTTTCCTCTTGAAAGATATTGGTTATGCTAGACTGCAATTACATACTTGTGTATCATAATCACCAGATGTGCCCAATGTTTTCAAGTGCGGTATATTATGTTGTTAATTATATCATGTCATCTAGCCATAGTGGTCAGCTTCGGACTGGCCCACAGGGGAACTGGGGAATACCCGGGTGGGCCCCTGAGCAAGGTGGGGCCCTAGAACCCATACCCTGCAAGTGGCACATGACACAATAGACTGACTGCACTACATATATTGTAGATATGCAGCATACCGCATCCCAACAGTCAATGTTCTTATAAATAACTGGGTAGATAATGTAACAAATTGCCAAGTTTATTATTATAGATGCATCAGGGGGCTGAGTTGACTTGTAGATAAACAGGCAGGCCACCCAGTATAATCTTTCATCTGGGACCTGCACTCTCAAAGTCACTGCAGGGCCCTTTATAATCATCTTGTAGCATCTTGCTGTTGTCTGACCCAATATGAGCTGACAATATTTGCATGTACACTGCTCAAAAAAATAAAGGGAACACTTAAACAACACAATGTAACTCCAAGTCAATCACACTTCTGTGAAATCAAACTGTCCACTTAGGAAGCAACACTGAGTGACAATCAATTTCACATGCTGTTGTGCAAATGGAATAGACAACAGGTGGAAATTATAGGCAATTAGCAAGACACCCCCAATAAAGGAGTGGTTCTGCAGGTGGTGACCACAGACCATTTCTCAGTTCCTATGCTTCCTGGCTAATGTTTTGGTCACTTTTGAATGCTGGCGGTGCTTTCACTCTAGTGGTAGCATGAGACGGAGTCTACAACCCACACAAGTGGCTCAGGTAGTGCAGCTTATCCAGGATGGCACATCAATGCGAGCTGTGGCAAGAAGGTTTGCTGTGTCTGTCAGCGTAGTGTCCAGAGCATGGAGGCGCTACCAGGACACAGGGCAGTACATCAGGAGACGTGGAGGAGGCCATAGGAGGGCAACAACCCAGCAGCAGGACCGCTACCTCCGCCTTTGTGCAAGGAGGAACAGGAGGAGAACTGCCATAGCCCTGCAAAATGACCTCCAGCAGGCCACAAATGTGCATGTGTCTGCTCAAACGGTCAGAAACAGACTCCATGAGGGTGATATGAGGGCCAGACGTCCACAGGTGGGGGTTGTGCTTACAGCCCAACACCGTGCAGGACGTTTGGCATTTGCCAGAGAGCACCAAGATTGGCAAATTCGCCACTGGTGCCCTGTGCTCTTCACAGATGAAAGCAGGTTCACACTGAGCACATGTGACAGACGTGACAGAGTCTGGAGACGCCGTGGAGAACGTTCTGCTGCCTGCAACATCCTCCAGTATGACCGGTTTGGCATTGGGTCAGTAATGGTGTGGGGTGGCATTTCTTTGGAGGGCCGCACATGCCCTCCATGTGCTCGCCAGAGGTAGCCTGACTGCCATTAGGTACCGAGATGAGATTCTCAGACCCCTTGTGAGACCATATGCTGGTGCGGTTGGCCCTGGGTACCTCCTAATGCAAGACAATGCTAGACCTCATGTGGCTGGAGTGTGTCAGCAGTTCGACGAAGGCATTGATGCTATGGACTGGCCCGCCCGTTCCCCAGACCTGAATCCAATTGAGCACATCTGGGACATCATGTCTCACTCTATCCACCAACGTCACGTTGCACCACAGACTGTCCAGGAGTTGGCAGATGCTTTAGTCCAGGTCTGGGAGGAGATCCCTCAGGAGACCGTCCGCCACCTCATCAGGAGCATGCACAGGCGTTGTAGGGAGGTCATACAGGCATGTGGAGGCCACACACACTACTGAGCCTCATTTTGACTTGTTTTAAGGACATTACATCAAAGTTGGATCAGCCTGTAGTTGGTGTTTTTCCACTTTAATTTTGAGTGTGACTCCAAATCCAGACCTCCATGGTTTGAAAAATGTAATTTCCATTTTTTTTATTTTTGTGTCATTTTGTTGTCAGCACATTCAACTATGTAAAGAACAAAGTATTTCAGAAGAATATTTAATTAACTCAGATCTAGGATGTGTTATTTTTGTGTTCCCTTTATTTTTTTGAACAGTGTAGTTATACATTGGGCCACCAGAATGAATTTCACTGGTGGGCCCTAGGAACTCCAGTCCGACACTGATAGTGGACAATCGTTGCCCACAGTAGTGACATGACCACTTGTGTCTAATGATATGTCTTCCATTTGAACTGGTTTATGGTTCCCTGGCCTTAAGAAATTTAGTAACCATTAACCCCTTAAGGACCCGTGCCGTACATGTACAGCACTGGTGGACTTGACTTAAGGACCAGCGCTGTACATGCACGGCGGGCTGATCGGGCGCGTGCAGGTGCTGCGCCCACCCGATCAGCGGTAGGGGTCCGGCAGTCACTGATAGCCGGACCCCTGCTGTATGCGCCCGCATCAGTGAAAACACTGATGCCGGCGCATTAACCCTTGCACTGCCGCTGTCAGCGCTGACTGCTGCACATGCGGTATCCTGCCGGGTGCGGGGTGGCCATCGGGTCCCTGCGCTGCTGTGACGGGCATCGTCACATCGCTGCTGTGACGGGCATCGTGGCTGCCTTCCGTGACAGCCTGTGAGATCCATCCCCCCTGGAACTCACAGGGATGAAGCTGTAAGTGTATTAGAGTGTGTGATACACTTACAGCCAATGCATTACAATACAGAAGTATTGTAATACATTGTAAAGGGGATCAGACCCCAAAAGTTGAAGTCCCAGAGTGGGACAAAAAATTAAGTGAAAACAGTTAAAAAAATAAAGTTTTACAAAAAAATTAAAGTTTCAAGTAAAAATAAAAAAGTGTCATTTTCCCAAAATAAAGTAAAAAAAAAAGGGAAAAATGGGAAAAAAAAGAAAAGTAGACATATTAGGTATCTCCGAATCCGTATCTACGGCTATATAAAAATATCACATGACCTAACCCCTCAGGTGAACACCGTAAAAAAAAGAAAATTAAAAAAGAAAAAAATTTTTTTTTTCGTCACCTTACATCACTAAAGGTGCAACATCAAGTGATCAAAAATGCGTATTTCCCCCAAAATAGTACCAATCTGTCCGTCACCTAATCCCGCAAAAAATGAGCCCCTACCTAAGACAATCGCTCAAAAAATTTTAAAACTATGGCTCTCAGACTATAAAGACACTAAAACATGATTTTTTTGGTTTCAAAAATGCTTTTATTGTGTTAAATGTAAAAAAATTAAAAAGTAGGTATATTAGGTATAGTCACATCCGTAACAACCTGCTCTATAAAAAATACCACATGAACACCGTGAAAAGAAAAGCAATTTTTTGTCACCTTAATCACAAAAAGAGTAATAGCAAGGGATCAAAAAGTCATATGCACCCCAAAATAGTCCCAATCAAACCGTCATCTCATCCCGCAAAAATGATACCCTACCTAAGACAATCGCCCAAAAAAAACTACGGCTCTCAGACTATGGAGACAGTAAAACATGATTTTCTTTTTTTTTTTTTATTATATTATTTTGTAAAACTTAAATAAATATAAAAAGTATACATATTAGGTATTGCCAAGTCTGTAACGACCTGCTGTATAAAAATATCACATGACTTAACCCCTCACGTGGACACCGTAAAAAAATAAATAAAGTGTGTAAGATGTCACCTTACATCACAAAAAGTGTAATACCAAGCGATCAAAAAGTCATATGCACCCTAAAATAGTACCAATCAAACCGTCATCTCATACTGAAAAAAAAAAACCTACATAAGACAGTCGCCCAAAAAATAAAATAAAACTGTGGCTTTCAGTATATGGAGACACTAAAAAAAGTTTTTTTCTAAAATGCTTTATTATGTAAAACTGAAACAAACAACCAAAAATGTTGTCATATTTGGTATTGTCGCGCCCGTAACAACCTGCTCTATAAAAATACCACAGGATCTAACCTGTCAGATGAACATTGTAAATAACAAAAAATAAAAACGTTGCCAAAACAGCTGTTTTTTGTTACCTTACCTCACAAAAAGTGTAATATAGAGTAACCAAAAATTGTACCCTCAAATAGTACCAACAAAACTGCCACCTCATCCCGTTGTTTCAAAAAATGGGGTCATTTTTTGGGAGTTTCTACTCTAGGGGTGTATCAGGGGGTCTTCAAATGTGACATGGCAACCTAAAATTATCCCAGTGAAATCTGCCCTCCAAAAACCATATGGCGTTCATTTCCTTCTGAGCCTTGTCGTGTGCCCGTACAGCATTTTACTACCACATATGGGTTGTTTATGTAAACTACAGAATCAGGGCAATAAATATTGAGTTTTGTTTGGCTGTTAACCATTGCTTTGTTACTGGAAAAAATTTATTTAAATGGGAAATCTGCCAAAAATGTGAAATTCAGAAATTTCATCTACATTTACCATTAATCCTTGTGGAACACCTAAAGGGTTAATAAAGTTTGTAAAATCAGTTTTAAATACCTTGAGGGGTGTAGTTTCTAAAATGGGGCCATTTATGGATGGTTTCTATTATGTAAGCTTCACGATGTGACTTCAGACTTAAATTGTTCCTTAAAAATTGGGTTTTGAAAATTTTATTAAAAAATTTAAGATTTGCTACTAAATTTCTAAGGCTGGGTTCACATGGGCGTTGCGGGTGACGTGCGGTAAAAGATGCGGGTGCGTTGCGGGAAAATGCACAATTTTTCCCCGCGAGAGCAAAGCAATTTAATGCATTTTGCACGCGCGGGTGAAAAATCGGCATGTTTGGTACCCAGACCCGAATCTGGACTTCTTCACAGAAGTTTGGGTTTGGTGTTCAGTAGATTTTTATTATTTTCCCTTATAACATGGTTATAAGGGAAAATAATAGCATTCTTAGTATAGAATGCTTAGTAAAATGTCCATTGTGGGGTTAAAAATAATAAACAAATTTAACTCACTCCATCCACTTGGTCGCGTAGCGGATCGCCTCTTCTTTCTTCAGGACCTGGCAAAAGGACCTTTGATAACGTCACTGCGCTCATCACATGATCCATCACATGGTCAATCACCATGGTGATGGACCATGTGATGGATCATGTGATGAGCGCAGTGATGTCACCAAAGGTCCTTTTCCTCCCAGGTCATCAAAGAAGAAGAAAGAAAAGAAGACGGGGGGCGCGAACAAGTGGATGAGGGGAGTTTAATTTTATTTTATTTTTTAACCCCTCCATCCCTATTTTACCAAGCATTCTGTATTAAGAATGCTATTATTTTCCCTTATAACCATGTTATAAGGGAAAATAATAAAGATCGGGCCCCCATCCTGATCGTCACCTAGCAACTTGTTTGCGGATGCTTGCGATTTTCACGCAGCCCCATTCACTTCTATTGGGCCTGCGTTGCGTGAAAGACGCAAAATATAGAGCATGCTGCAATTTTCACGCAACGCACAAGTGATGCATGAAAATCACCGCTCATGTGCACAGCCCCATAGAAATGGGTCCGAATTCAGTGCAGGTGCAATGCGTTCACCTCACGCATTGCACCCGCGCGGGAAAACTCGCCCGTGTGAGGAGGTATCACTGTCTGTTTTAAAAGCAGAAATTTTTAAAATTGCAAATTTTTTCACATTTTTGGTAAATTTGGTATTTTTTTTATAAATAACAAGTGGTAGGCAATTAAGAGTGCCGTGTTTGTGTGAGGGGAGGCGGGGCTTTAATTATTTAAACCTGGCTCTCCTGCCCCCAGTTGTCGGTTTGAATGCTTTCGAATCGGCTCGTGGGTTGGCTGTCCTTCCAGAGAGGTCGCGTGTCTCGTTGTTAGTTCGTGTGGTCGCGGCGTCGGGCTCATCGCTGCGGAGAATAGGTATCACACCCGTCTCGTTATTTATGTCATGTCATGCTGCTGGGCGTGCCCGCCGGTCCCCAGCCGCACCTGTGACTGCCCGCACTTCCGATCCGCTCCAGGCACCCCGCTCCCACATGCAGCGTCCCCCAGGCTAAACTGTACAACAGCCTCCTCACCTGTGGCTCCGTTGCGGTGAGTCACACTCCCGCTCTCATACCATCGCGCGCAGCGCATCGGTCACGCCGGCCATCGGCTCCACAGTGCGGCTCACTGCCCTTCGGCGCTCTAGCAGGTCCTGGTCTGAGAGAGGGTGACACCTACAGGCCATGCTGGTACTGCAGTCCAGGTACTGGGCTCCTTGCTCAGCACCAGTGGCTAGGCACTAAGGCAGGCGTCAGTTGAAAAAAATAAAATAAATAATAATAATTTTTTTTAAAGTATTAAATAAAAGAGGGTTCAAGGAAGGGGGATGGCCACTACGCCTTGCGCACGCAGCCTGGCCGCCCATAGCCCATACGGTACGTCGGGAGTCAGTGGGTCGGTTTCGGGCGCAGCCGCGACAAGCCGGTGGTTAGCTAGGGAGCGGTTGCGTGGGTGAAGGGTCACTCAGCCGGAGTTCGCTCACTCACATGTCTGTCCTTGTTTATTCAGGTCCACAGGTGGTTGGCTACTTTGCGATACTGTGGGGTTTGTGGCTGTTATGGCCGCCAGGTGAGTCAGGTGTGGTCCTGCGTGGGCTTGGGGGACTGGGTATGGTGGCCTATCAATGCTCAGGCCACTGGTGCATGTCTTGCAGAGTGGCGCCTACAGTCGTGGCCTTTGGTGGGCATCCTGCCATGACTGCGGGCATCAGTCTGTCACGACTACAGACCCGCTCTAAAGCCTTTGGTGGGAAGTTTAAAAAAAAAAAAAAAAAGATATACATTTTGTTTTGCCAGGTCTGTCATGACTACAGACTCGTTATAAAGCCCTGCCACGACTGCAGGCATTTAGTCTGTCACAACTACAGACTCGTTATAAAGCCTGCCATGACTGCGGGCATCAGTCTGTCACGACTACAGACCCGCTCTAAAGCCTTTGGTGGGAAGTTTAAAAAAAAAAAAAAAGATATACATTTTGTTTTGCGAGGTCTGTCATGACTACAGACTCGTTATAAAGCCCTGCCACGACTGCAGGCATTTAGTCTGTCACGACTACAGACTCGTTATAAAGCCCTGCCATGACTGCAGGCATCCTGCCATGACTGCGGGCATCAGTCTGCTGTCACGACTACAGACTCGCTCTAAAGCCCTGCCACGACTGCAGGCATCAGTCTGCCACGACTACAGACTCGTTATAAAGCCCTGCCACGACTGCAGGCATCAGTCTGTCACGACTACAGACTCGTTATAAAGTCCTGCCACGACTGCGGGCATCAGTCTGTCACGACTACAGACCCGCTCTAAAGCACTGCCACGACTGCAGGCATCAGTCTGTCACGACTACAGACCCGTTATAAAGCCCTGCCACGACTGCAGGCATGTCTGTCACGACTACAGACTCGTTATAAAGTCATGCCACGACTGCAGGCATCAGTCTGTCACGACTACAGACTCGTTATAAAGCCCTGCCACAACTGCAGGCATCAGTCTGTCACGACTACAGACTCGTTATAAAGCCCTGCCACGACTGCAGGCATCAGTCTGTCACGACTACAGACTCGTTATAAAGTCATGCCACGACTGCAGGCATCAGTCTGTCACGACTACAGACTCGTTATAAAGCCCTGCCACGACTGCAGGCATCAGTCTGTCACGACTACAGACTCGTTATAAAGTCCTGCCACGACTGCAGGCATCAGTCTGTCACGACTACAGACCCGTTATAAAGCCTTGCCACGACTGCAGGCATCAGTCTGTCACGACTACAGACCCGCTCTAAAGCCCTGCCACGACTGCAGGCACAAATCTGTTACGACTACAGACTCATTATATAGGCCTGGCACGACTGCAGGCATTAGTCTCATGTCAACAGACTCGTGAGGTAATACTACGTCTACAGGCGATGGTCCGTTACCGCTACTCTCGATGTAGGGTCCCCTCACGACTACAGGGGCTAGTCGGTCACATCCACAGACTCGGTCGCACTCCCGTTGACTACAGGCACTGGGTGGGCATCTACGGGTAGTTGCGTCACGACTACTCACGCGGGTCAGCCACGGCCTGGGAGGTCAGCCTTCACGGTCACAGGTAGGTCCGGTCAGGCTTTAGTCTCCCAGCGGGTTCCAGTCACAATAACCAGCCCCTAGGTGAGGGGGGGCACTCCCGCACCGGTGCACAATGCCAGGGAGCTGTGCGGCTCCTCACGTGGCACACGGTTCAAACCAGCGGGGGCCGGGGCCCACGGTAAAGGAAGGGCTCCCTCTGATCCGGTGCACATTGCCAGGGAGTGGCGCTGCTCCCCACGTGGTACGAGTGTCCAGCCGGCGGTGGGTCGGCCCTAGCTGAGGAGGGGGGCTCCCCCGCACTCGTGCATTCTGCCAGGGAGCATCGTGAGCTCCCCACGCGGCTGGGGGGTAAAGGCTCCTCATCTTCAATAAAGTCTGGCACGGGCCGCCGTGCCGTTAGGTAGGCAGGGATCAGGGGAAGGAGTACTAGGCTCGGTCAGGGGGAGCAGATCATAGGCGGTGGCTGGCTTCCTGCTGCCGGCCGTACATAAGGTTCCAAGGGGGTTATTTAGGCACAGGATGTTAGTTAGTCTGTGCAGGTGATCTGCGTTATACCATGCTCTTCATGCTCGTACTCAGAGCTGTGCCCATACGGGAGCTGCTAAAGTGGTTTATAGTTTAAAAAAAAAAAAATAATATTTGAGTCTCTCACGCATGGCTTCTTCGTTTTAGGTTACACATATGACTCCTCCATTAGAGTCTCTCACGCATGGCTTCTCCGTTTTAGGTTTACAGATATGACTCCGCCATTAGAGTCTCTCACGCATGGCTTCTCCGTTTTAGGTTACACATATAACTCTGCCATTAGAGTCTCTCACGCATGGCTTCTCCTTTTTGGGTTTACACATATGTCTCCGCCATTAGAGTCTCTCACGCATGGCTTCCCCGTTTTAGGTTACACATATGACTCCGCCATCTGAGTCTCTCACGCATGGCTTCTCTGTGTTAGTTTTACACATACGACTCCGCCATTAGAGTCTCTCACGCATGGCTTCTCCGTTTTAGGTTTACACATATGACTCCGCCATTAGAGTCTCTCACGCATGGCTTCTCCGTTTTAGGTTACACATATAACTCTGCCATTAGAGTCTCTCACGCATGGCTTCTCCTTTTTGGGTTTAGACATATGTCTCCGCCATTAGAGTCTCTCACGCATGGCTTCCCCGTTTTAGGTTACACATATGGCTCCGCCATTAGAGTCTCTCACGCATGGCTTCTCCGTGTGAGTTTTACAGATACGACTCCGCCATTAGAGTCTCTCTTGCATGGCTTCTCCGTTTTAGGTTTACACATATGACTCCGCCATTAGAGTCTCTCACGCATGGCTTCTCCGTTTTAGGTTACACATATGACTCCGCCATTAGAGTCTCTCACGCATGGCTTCTCCGTTTTAGGTTACACATATAACTCTGCCATTAGAGTCTCTCACGCATGGCTTCTCCTTTTTGGGTTTACACATATGTCTCCGCCATTAGAGTCTCTCACGCATGGCTTCCCCGTTTTAGGTTACACATATGACTCCGCCATTAGAGTCTCTAACGCATGGCTTCTCCGTGTGAGTTTTACAGATACGACTCCGCCATTAGAGTCTCTCTTGCATGGCTTCTCCGTTTTAGGTTTACACATATGACTCCGCCATTAGAGTCTCTCACGCATGGCTTCTCCGTTTTAGGTTTACACATATGACTCCGCCATTAGAGTCTCTCACGCATGGCTTCTCCGTTTTAGGTTTACACATATGTCTCCGCCATTAGAGTCTCTCACGCATGGCTTCCCCGTTTTAGGTTACACATATGACTCCGCCATTAGAGTCTCTCACGCATGGCTTCTCCGTGTGAGTTTTACAGATACGACTCCGCCATTAAAGTCTCTCACGCATGGCTTCTCCGTTTTATGTTTACACATATGACTCCGCCATTAGAATCTCTCACGCATGGCTTCTCCGTTTTAGGTTACACATATGACTCCGCCATTAGAGTCTCTCACGCATGGCTTCTCCGTTTTAGGTTTACACATATGACTCTGCCATTAGAGTCTCTCACGCATGGCTTCTCCGTTTTAGGTTACACATATGACTCCGCCATTAGAATCTCTCACGCATGGTTTCTCCGTTTTAGGTTTACACATATGACTCCGCCATTAGAGTCTCTCACGCATGGCTTCTCCGTTTTAGGTTACACATATGACACCGCCATTAGAGTCTCTCACGCATGGCTTCTCCATTTTAGGTTACACATATGACTCCGCCATTAGAGTCTCTCACGCATGGCTTCTCCTTTTTAGGTTACACATATGACTCCGCCATTAGAGTCTCTCACGCATGGCTTCCCTGTTTTAGGTTACACATATGACTCCGCCATCTGAGTCTCTCACGCATGGCTTCTCCGTGTTAGTTTTACACATACGACTCCGCCATTAGAATCTCTCACGCATGGCTTCTCCGTTTTAGGTTACACATATGACTCCGCCATTAGAGTCTCTCACGCATGGCTTCTCCGTTTTAGGTTACACATATGACTCCGCCATTAGAGTCTCTCACGCATGGCTTCTCCGTTTTAGGTTACACATATGACTTCGCTATTAGAGTCTCTCACGCATGGCTTCTCCGTTTTAGGTTACACATATGACTCCGCCATTAGAGTCTCTCACGCATGGCTTCTCCGTGTTAGTTTTACACATACGACTCCGCCATTAGAGTCTCTCACGCATGGCTTCTCCGTTTTAGGTTTACACATATGACTCCGCCATTAGAATCTCTCACGCATGTCTTCTCCGTTTTAGGTTACACATATGACTCCGCCATTAGAGTCTCTCACGCATGGCTTCTCCGTTTTAGGTTACACATATGACTCCGCCATTAGAGTCTCTCACGCATGGCTTCCCCGTTTTAGGTTACACATATGACTCCGCCATTAGAGTCTCTCACGCATGGCTTCTCCGTGTGAGTTTTACAGATACGACTCCGCCATTAGAGTCTCTCACGCATGGCTTCTCCGTTTTAGGTTTACACATATGACTCCGCCATTAGAGTCTCTCACGCATGGCTTCTCCGTTTTAGGTTACACATATGACTCCGCCATTAGAGTCTCTCACGCATGGCTTCTCCGTTTTAGGTTTACACATATGTCTCCGCCGTTAGAGTCTCTCACGCATGGCTTCCCCGTTTTAGGTTACACATATGACTCCGCCATTAGAGTCTCTCACGCATGGCTTCTCCGTGTGAGTTTTACAGATACTACTCCGCCATTAGAGTCTCTCACGCATGGCTTCTCCGTTTTAGGTTTACACATATGACTCCGCCATTAGAATCTCTCACGCATGGCTTCTCCGTTTTAGGTTACACATATGACTCCGCCATTAGAGTCTCTCACGCATGGCTTCTCCGTTTTAGGTTTACACATATGACTCCGCCATTAGAGTCTCTCACGCATGGCTTCTCCGTTTTAGGTTACACATATGACACCGCCATTAGAGTCTCACACGCATGGCTTCTCCATTTTAGGTTACACATATGACTCCGCCATTAGAGTCTCTCACGCATGGCTTCTCCGTTTTAGGTTACACATATGACTCCGCCATTAGAGTCTCTCACGCATGGCTTCTCCGTTTTAGGTTACACATATGACTCCGCCATCTGAGTCTCTCACGCATGGCTTCTCTGTGTTAGTTTTACACATACGACTCCGCCATTAGAGTCTCTCACGCATGGCTTCTCCGTTTTAGGTTTACACATATGACTCCGCCATTAGTGTCTCTCACTCAGGGCTTCTCCGTTTTAGGTTACACATATGACTCCGCCATCTGAGTCTCTCACGCTTGGCTTCTCCGTTTTAGTTTTACACATATGACTCCGCCATTAGTCTCTCACGCATGGCTCCGCCATTAGTCACTCGTGCATGGCTTCTCCGCTGTGCTGGGACTAGTCTCTCATCTCACCATAGCTAAGAGACTGATGGCCAATTCCTTGGCCAGTAATACTCTGAAGGCTTACAAGACAGCTTGGCGCCTGTTTCAGAGATATGAGAACACCTATTGGGCTTATCACTCACCTATTGGGCTTCGTCTGGGTTTTGCCACTCTCAATTAAACCTGTCCTATAGCACTGTTAACTATACATGGCAGGTATTCAGAACCATTGGTACATGCTACATCCGGACCTACCGTCACTCTTCTCCGCCCACCCGATCAAAGCGGCGTTGAAGGGTTTGCGCAAGATGTCTGTTGTGAAACGACATGTGCGTCAGCCATTTACCGGTAGCTTGTTCAGGCCGTGACAGACAAACTGCAGGGTAAACCGTTCGGGCCGCAGGTTAGCGTTCTGGTAGAAACAGCCTTGTACCTGGCCTTCCATGGATTCCTCAGGTCAGGCGAGCTCATGGGCACCAATACGCTGGCTGGGTGCTTGCGGAAAGGTCAGCTCATCCGGCGCGGGTCCATCTATGTCCTCACCTTGGCCTCGTCCAAGACGTCACGGCCGGGGGAATCGGTGGCGGTCAGATACTTTCCCACGGACAGCAGATGGTGTCCGGGGCAGGCCTTGGAGGCTTGGCTGCGTAGTATTTAGTCCAAGCGGCATGTTCTCCCGTATTTGAACTAGGCAATGCCCGTTAACCACAGCGGCCTTTCTTACGTACATTCAGGTTTAGTTGACAGGTTCAAGGGTCGGTCCTCTCTGGATCACAGGACATTCCTTCCGCATGGGCGCGGCAGCTGCGGCGTCCCTGCATAAGGTGCCAGTACATGTCATCAAACGGTTGGGTCGCTGGCTTTCGAGTTTTGGTTTTGTAGTTTCTGTTATCAAGTTTTCAAACTCCTATGCATGGTTCTTTTGGCCCCTTTAGGCTACCCTTCGATAAGCAGTTCCGGCATAACTCTGCTGCTTCTAGGTAGGGGGGGGGGGAGTATAGGCTTAGGTAGGCGACCCTCTCATCATGAGCCGATCCGAGCACAAGTGGTAGGCAATTAAGAGTGCCGTGTTTGTGTAAGGGGAGGCGGGGCTTTAATTATTTAAACCTGGCTCTCCTGCCCCCACTTGTCGGTTTGAATGCTTTCGACCCACCCAGAAGCCCTCCCTTCTTCTCAGGACTCATCATTGGTGTGGCCCCCTTTAGGCTACCCTTCGATAAGCAGTTCCGGCATAACTCTGCTGCTTCTAGGTAGGGGGGGGGGGGTATAGGCTTAGGTAGGGGACCCTCTCATCATGAGCTGATCCAAGCACAAATGAAATATTTTGACAGAAATTTACCACTGTCATGAAGCACAATATGTGATGAGAAAACAGTCTCAGAATGGCTTGGATAAGTAAAAGCGTTTTAAAGTTATCACCACATAAAGTGACACATGTCAGATTTGCAAATAATGGCTTGATCCTTAAAGGGGTTGTCCGGGTTCAGAGCAGAACCCGGACATACCCTTATTTTCACCCAGGCAGCGTCCCTGAGGCTAGCATCGGAGCATCTCATGCTCCGATGCACTCCCTTTCTCTGTGGTACATCGCGCAGGGCACGGGCTCTTTTGTTTATTATAACGCACTGCCAGGCGGAAGCTTCCGCCCAGCAGTGTGTTCGGTGATGTCACCGGCTCTCATGGGCGGGCTTTAGCACTTCCCTAGCCATTTTACTGGCTAGGGTAGTGCTAAAGCCCGCCCATCAGTGCCAGTGACATCACTGTGGTTCCTGGCAGCCCCATAGAGAGCCCCGGTTCATCATTAGAACTCCTAAAAATTCCTTTGCGCTGCGCGATTTAGCACAGGGCAAAGGAGAGCATCGGAGCATAAACTGCTCCGATGCTCAAGTCAGGGGGGCTGCCTGGGTGAAAATGGAGGTATGTCTGGGTTCAGCTCTGAATCCGGACAACCCCTTTAAGGTGAAAAATGGCAAGGTCCTGAAGGGGTTAAAGCAATACACATGATGCATATTTGCATAGTTAGTACAGTTTGGAAAATACATTTGTCCATTAAGCTTATATAGACATAAATTGAACTTATCGTTTGTGATAACGGAATCCATAATGGAATTCTTAGATAACCTGAACCTTGTACGCCAAACTTGAAAACAGAAGTTCGCTCAACACTACTCTTCTTTTAACAATAGTCTGTAAACTTCTGGGAAGTGAGAAGACCAATTCCTTGGGTTTTGGGGAGAACAATGTTGCCCCATTCTTGTCTGATGTTGGATCCTAGCTGCTCAACAGTCCTGGGTCTTCTTTGTCAGATCTTTTGTTTCATGATGCGCCAAATGTATTCTATTGGTTCAAGGTCTGGCCTGCAGGCAGGTCGGTTCAGCACCTGGATTCTTCTTTTGTGTGAAGTCATGCTGTTGTGATGGATGCAGTATGTGGTTTAGCATTGTCTTGCTATATTAAAGGGTTTCTACCACTTCGTTTTTACATATTTAGCTGTCAGACACTAGTGATCCGCTAGTGTCTGCTCTACCAAACCATCCTAATATAACTGTTTGTTGTCGTACCGTTTCGCTAAAAAACGAACTTATATAGATATGCTAATGAGCCTCTAGGTGCTATGGGGGTGTCATTAGCACCTAGAGGCTCGGTCTACCTTCACAAATTGCCGCCGCCCAGCGCGTCCCTCCAGCCCGCCCATCTCCTCCCGAATTCGATCCTCCCTGTGAGCCAGCGGACGAATTTCACGCATGCGCCGTGCGCGTATGTATTCGGCGCATGCGCAGTGAATGTCTGACCGCTTTCTGCACAGACATCTCCACTGCGCCTGTTCCTCGGAGCACTATGACGTCATCGGCGCAGGCGCAGTGGAGATGTCTGAGCAGGGAAGCGGTCAGACATTCACTGCGCATGCGCCAAATACAGACGCGCACGGGGAGGATCGCATTCTGGAGGAGATGGGCGGGCTAGAGGGACGCGCTGGGCAGTGGCAGTTTGTGAAGGTAGACTGAGCCTCTAGGTGCTAATGACGCCCCCATAGCACCTAGAGGCTCATTAGCATATCTATATAAGTTCGATTTTTAGCGAAACGGCAGGACAATGAACAGTTATATTAGGATGGTTGGGAGAGCAGACACTAGCGGATCGCTAGTGTCTGAAAGCTAATTAGGTAAAAAACGAAGTGGTAGAAACCCTTTAAAGGCCTTCCCTGAACAAGAGTACGGTATTTCTCAATGGGAGCATATGTTTTTCCATTATGGAAGTGCTCATTAGTACCAGAGGACTAGGAAGCGGTGAAGGCTCTGTACTCACCGCTTCCTGGTCCTCAGCTGTCGGCTGTGCTGTGACTGCGCACAGTGTGAGGGCGCTCTATGACCTCACTCTGTGTGCGCCGACAGCAGGAGGAAGAACAACGCGGGCACTGAGGAGCGGCGGCGTCCAGGAGCAGGAGAGGTAAGTGGGTTTTTTATTTTATAAAACATGAAGCAATATGGGGCTGCTAGGGGAAGGGGGTGATCTGAGGCAATATGGGGCTGCTGGGGAGGTAATCTGAAGAAATATGGGGCTACTGGGGGGTAATCTGAGGCAATATGGGGCTGCTGGGGAATGATCTGGGCCAATATGGGGCTGCTGGGGGTGATCTGAGACAATATTGGGTTGCTGGGGGATGATCTTGGGCAATATGGGGCTGCTGGGGCATGATCTGGGCCAATATGGGGCTGCTGGGGGTGATCTGAGACAATATGGGGTTGCTGGGAGATGATCTTGGGCAATATGGGGCTGCTGGGGGATAATTTGAGGCAATATGGGGCTGATGGAGGCTGATCTGAGGCAATGGAGGCTAATATGAGAGGCAATGGGGGCTACTTGGGGCTGATATGAGGCAATGGGGACTGTTGGGGGCTAATATGAGAGGCAATGGGGCTGCTGGGGGCTAATATGAGAGGCAATGGGGGCTGTTGGGGGCTGATATGAGGCAATGGGGACTTATGAGAGGCATATGGGGGCTGATGAGAGGCATGGGGCTCTTATCTGAGGTCTGATTGCGGTCATTCACATTGGAGTCTGAGCTGAGGTCTGATTGGGCGTCTGATCTGAGGTCTAGTTGGGGTCTTAGTAACATTGGAGGTCTGATTGAGGCTGTTAGCTGAGGTCTGATTAACATTGGGGGTCTGATTAGTGGTCCGACCTGAAATCTAATTAAAAATATTTTTTCTTATTGTCCTCCTCTAAAACCTAGGTGCATCTTATGGACCGGTGCGTCTTATAGGGTGAAAAATACAGTATATAGTTTTATGGGGAAAGATTCAGTAAAATGTGTATCTCATTAATTTACAGTATATTACGGCTCATTATGAGCTTTGAAGTCAAGGAGGTGGTCCTATTAGTGATTGACATCTATCTCTGTATACATAGTCATAAAGGGAAGGCTCTCAATCACTGATAAAACTGCCTCCTTGACTTCAAAGCCCTGAATGAGCACAGATATACAGTGCTTTAAAGACATTTTTGCCCCCTTACAGATTTCTTTTGGTTTTGCACATTTGTCAAACGTAAATGTTTCAGATTATCAAAAATAAATTGAATATCAGACAAAGATAACCCGAGTAAATACAAAAAATACAGTTTTTAAATGAGGATTTCATTTATTAAGGGAAAAAGGCTATCCAAACCAACCTGGGCCTATGATTAAGTATTTCCCCCTAAAGCTAGTAACTGATTGCAGTTTTTGCCACTAAGGGTGGCACAATCAAGCTTTTGAGATAACTGCCAATGAGTCTTGGCCCACTCTTCTTTAAAGAATTTCTTTTAATTCAGCCATATTGGAGAGTTTTCAAACATGAAGGGACACTGACAGGCCGTTAGAGCATATAAAGTGACATATATTCTTCTATTGGTCTTAATATGCTTAATTAAACTATACCATTATCACCCCTCGCTGTTTTTCCTTTACTTATAAAAATTGTTTTTATCAATATGCACATTACCTTACTTTGTGCCCAAGGGGCTGTCCCTCATTCAATTCTGTGCCCAGCCACGCCCCAACTGCCATCTCCTAGTGCCGCCCAGCTCATTAGTATTCACTGCACTGGGCGGCTTTTTTTTATCCCGACGCGGCGATATCCCGCGCATGCTCAGTACTATCTTCTACTGGAGCTGGAAGGTGCTGGGGACCTTATCCGGCGCAGACACGGAGAGACAAGATGAATCTGATAACAGGAAGATAGTACTGGGCATGCGCGGGATTTCGCCGCGTCGGAAGAAAAAAAAAGCCGCCCAGTGCAGTGAATACTAATGAGCTGGGTGGCACTAGGAGACGGCAGTTGGGGCGCGGCTGGGCACAGAACTGAATGAGGGACAGCCCCTTGGGCACAAAGTAAGGTAATTTGCATATTGATAAAAACACTTTTTATAAGTAACGGAAAGGCAGCGAGGGGTGATAATGATATAGTTTAATTAAGCATATTATGACCACTAGAAGAATATACACTCACCTAAAGAATTATTAGGAACACCTGTTCTATTTCTCAATAATTCAATTATCTAGTCAACCAATCACATGGCAGTTGCTTCAATGCATTTAGGGGTGTGGTCCTAGTCAAGACAATCTCCTGAACTCCAAACTGAATGTCAGAATGGGAAAGAAAGGGGATTTAAGCAATTTTGAGCGTGGCATGGTCGTTGGTGCCAGCCGGTCTGAGTATTTCACAATCTGCTCAGTTACTGGGATTTTAACGCACAACCATTTCTAGAGTTTACAAAGAATGGTGTGAAAAGGGAAAAACATCCAGTATGCGGCAGTCCTGTGGGCAAAAATGCCTTGTGGATGCTAGAGGTCAGAGGAGAATGGGCCGACTGATTCAAGCTGATAGAAGAGCAACGTTGACTGAAATAACCACTCATTACAACCGAGGTATGCAGCAAAGCATTTGTGAAGCCACAACACGCACAACCTTGAGGCGGATGGGCTACAACAGCAGAAGACCCCACCGGGTACCACTCATCTCCACCACAAATAGGAAAAAGAGGCTACAATTTGCACAAGCTCACCAAAATTGGACTGTTGAAGACTGGAAAAATGTTGCCTGGTCTGATGAGTCTCGATTTCTGTTGAGACATTCAAATGGTAGAGTCCGAATTTGGCGTAAACAGAATGAAAACATGTATCCATCCTCTGATGGCTACTTCCAGCAGGATAATGCACCATGTCACAAAGCTCGAATCATTTCAAATTGGTTTCTTGAACATGACAATGAGTTCACTGTACAAAAATGGCCCCCACAGTCACCAGATCTCAACCCAATAGAGCATCTTTGGGATGTGGTGGAACGGGAGCTTCGTGCCCTGGATGTGCATCCCTCAAATCTCCATCAACTGCAAGATGCTATCCTATCAATATGGGCCAACATTTCTAAAGAATGCTATCAGCACCTTGTTGAATCAATGCCACGTAGAATTAAGGCAGTTCTAAAGGAAAAAGGGGTTCCAACACCATATTAGTATGGTGTTCCTAATAATTCTTTAGGTGAGTGTATGTCACTTTATATGCTCTAACGGCCTGTCAGTGTCCCTTTAAGGTCATGCCACATCATCTAAATCCGATTTAAGTCAGGACTTTGACTAGGCCATTTTGTCTTTTTAACAGCCGTGGACTTGCCAGAGGTTGGTGTTTTTCTTTTGTCTGCTTGGTCAATGTGCCATGCTAGATAATTGAGAATTCTTTAAATTACCGTATGAATTACCTGATTTGGAAACTGAAATGTTACAGAATTAGACAGTATTTTGTGAGATACCGTTGAGGCCTAAGTACCCAATTTCAGAATTTATTTTCTAGTCAGATAACTGTATTCTAAAGGTATTTTTAAGTACTGATTGGCTCTATCCGCTTTAATTCTGTTCACTCTAATTCTGTATCTTTCATATTACTTTTAGTATTCTGTGTAAGAGATTCCTTGTAATGTAGTGGCTTAGGCATACCCATTCCCCCATTCTGATGATAAGATCACATTCCTGAGTAGTAGTGATCTCAGACACATCTCAGGACATGTGTGATGCACACCGGGGGTGGGGCCATGGTGTATAACTCTGGTTACACACATACATTACTGAGGACTCCACTTGAAACTTCATCCTAAGTAGGATGTAAGTATTGATTTGCCCTATCTCATGTACACTCTGGGGTGTTGGTCAAGTGTTATAATGTGGTAGCCATGTGTTATAGCATAGCTAAACGGAGACTTACCCCATATTGCATATTTAGACTAGTGATGTTTATTTACTTTATATTATTTTGTGTGTCATTTGTCTGTGTTATCTTATATTTAAACACAATTAGTAAATTTATTTATTCACTTAGCCTGCGTTAGCTTATTAATTCTCAAATCTTTTGAATTCACGTTACAATAACATATATATTTATTAGATGTTATTAGATAAAATTTGTTTTACAGATTTGGTCTAAACAGACAGAAAAACACCATCTCATGGTTGAACTTAGATGTTACAAATTAGATATTCATTTATTTCCATCATATTATTTTTTCTTTCCCTGTCTCTTCTTCCTCTCTCTCTCTTAGGCATAGGTGGGCTAGGGTGGCTCTGGGTTTTTAGGTATAATATTGGGAAAAATGGGTTTGCTTTAGTAATATTTTTGTATTTTACACAGAAAATAATTAAAAAATAATGATGGAGAAAACTTGGTAGATTGCGGTGGATAGCCACCATTTGATATTCTTTTCAGGCGCGGTTTTATGAACAAATAGTTGTTATGTGTTGAAAAGGCTAATTATTTGTGTCTTTTTTGTAACCTTATGGTAAATTACATAATAGTCAGTATGACTATTTCTAAGAAACAGTGAATGTTTCTTAGAAAGAGACCAGAAAATATTTCCTGCATATTTTATTCACTAGATCAAGCACATAAACATTTATTTTCTTTTGAAATCTAGACATTTTCCTTTAGATGACCTTTGCCCAATTCAAATGTCTGTTTTTCTATTTTGAAAAAAGGCAACATTTTCTGCTACCTGGCTACACTTATTCAGATGAATCAGTATAGAAATATGGAGACTGAAGTTTGTGACTGTATTTCCTTCATAGCTCATGGATTTTTAATGACTAGTTAGATACCTGTAATTCATACTTTTACATACCAAATTGTGATTTATTGATTTGTTAGTCCAAAAATAAAATAGGGAAATCCATATTATTCTCCTGAAGCATACCTCAGACCTGTTAAATCTATTTACCAAATGCATTCTAATGATTGGACCAACATGCATGCTCACAAAGTGACTGGAAAAAATTTGAATTAGAGGATAAATGAGCACTAGATTTCATTGTCTAAGATGAGGGCTCAATATTTTTATTAAATAAGCTATATCGATTTTGATTCATTCAATTTATTCCAACATTTGAGTTACTTTGGAAACAAATTTTGTTAGTTTATGTACCACTTAGCCTCTGCATATGAATTAAGAAAAATAAATCAAAGTATGAGATTATTTATTAAGTATCCGATTTTTAGAACTTTTGCCATAATATATGTAAAAAATAATGACTACAGTGTTTGCGATTTGTAAAAAAAATCTCTTCCTCGCCTTACAACTACTTGTAATTGCCCTGTTTCCTGCAGCCTGAAACATCTTCAACTCACAAATAATCAGTTTAGAGGAAGACCAAAAATAGTAAACCTAAAGGAGAATTAAGTAGGGTGGAAAACGGACATGCAGTTGCAGTTTCTTATTCTCTTTGTCCATGTGACTGCATATTGGGAGAGAGAGAGAAATCTCTTTTTTTTTACCCCTAAGTTAACCGTATAATAGCTGATACATTTTAACTTGATGAGGCCTCAATACTGGGATTCCCAACATGACCACTAGAATTCAGTAATTCTTTGCATGACTGGAATGAGATGTTTATATGTCACAGTGGTGAACATCCATGCTTCTGCCCCATACAAATTGTAGAGAAACATGCAACTCAAATTACATTAAAGTTTTTTTTTTTTTTTTCAAAATCTGGCTAAGAGTAGACAGTGTTATAAAAAATAAAAAAAATACTCACACATTAAATCTCTTGGACTTCCTGCCAGTATTGCAGCAATTACATTAATATAAATAAATTTAAATAAAAGCAGAATGCAATGATTTGCAAATCTTATAGACCCATATTTTATTCACAATAGATCATAGAACACATAGGATGCTGAAAGTGAGACATATTACCATTTTATGAAAAAAAATGAACTCATTTAGAGGTTAATGGCAGCGGCACATCTCAAAAAAGTTTGGACAGGGCAATGTCTACCATTGTGTTGCATCCCCTCTTTGAACAACAGCCAGCAAATGTCTAGGAAGTGAGGAGAGTAGTTGTTGGAGTTTTGGGAGAGGAATGTTGAATGATGTAGGCTTCCAGCTGCTCAACGGTTCTGGATCTTCTTTGTTGGATTTTTTTGTTTCGTGATGTGTCAAATGTTTCCTATTGGTGAAAGGTCTTTAGTGCAGGCAGACTAGTACCCAGACTCTTCTTCTGCAAAGTCATGCTGTTGTTATGGGTGCAGTATGTAGTTTAGCATTGTTTTTCTGAAATATGCGCAAAATTCCTTAAGAGACTTCTGGATGAAAATATATATGTATGCCGTCCACACCGAAGCAACCCTATACCATCAGAAATGCAGAATTTTGAACTTTACCATGATAACAAGCTGGATGGTTCCTCTCCTCTTGAGTCTGCAGTACACTGTGTTTATGGTTTCCAAAATTAATTTCACATTTTGATTCATCTGACCACAGAACAGTTTTCCATTGTGTCTTAGATTTCAGTTCATTTTAAATGAGCAATAACTGAGAGAAGATGGGGGCGTTTCTGGATTTTGCCGACTCATAGCTTTTTCTTTGCATGATACAGATTTCAGCTGCATTTGTGGATTGCACGGAGAACTATATTCATCGGCAATTATGTCTGGAAGTATTCCTGAGCCCATGCAGTAATTTTCAGTAGAGAATCATGCCTGTTTTAAATGCAGTGCCAACTGAGGGCTTGTAGATCACAGGCATCCAATGTTGACTGTCGGCCTTGCCCATTGCGCACATGGATTACTCCAAATTCTCTGAATGTTTTAATATCATCTACTGTAGATGTTGGGATATCCAAAGTCTTTGCAAATTTATGTTAAGAATAGAGTTGAGCGGACACCTGGATGTTCGGGTTCGACGGGTTCGGCCAAACTTCGAAAAAAAGTTTGAGTTCGGGACCCGAACTTGACCCCGAACCCGAACCCGAACCCAGTGAAGTCCAAAAAAAAAAAAAAAAAATCTTGATCTAGGAGGACCAGGTCCATATGGAGTAGGAGGTTGAGGAGGCGGTGGATGTGGCGGTGGAGGAGGAGGAGGTAACCTACACTGCTTTTTGTTTTAAAAATTATAAATATTTTTTTAAATTAGGGTACACCCCAAAACATTGGGAAATATAACCCTCCAGTCGTGCTAAACACACGTTCAGACAATACACCAGCTGCAGGGAAGGCCAGCACCTCCAAGGCGTAAAGGGCAAGCTCAGGCCATGTGCCCAATTTGGAGACCCAGAAGTTGCAGGGGCTGAGAGACCAAATTTAAGGGAGATAAAAAAATTGGGATCGAGAAGAAATGTGGGAAAAGCTATTGAGACGCAAATGTGGGACAAATTTCAGAAGTCCAAATGTGGGACAAAAGAGTCAAGCGGAATTGTGGGAAAGCTATTAAAGCGCAAATGTTGGCCGAAAGAGTATAGCGGAAATGTGGGACAAAGTATTGAAGCCTAAATGTGGTACACATTTAACTTGTTTAAGTTTAAGCATTGAATCAAAGGAGGTGGCGCGCATCAATTAAAGAAGCATTTCAGAAATTTTATTCCCTGTCACCAATGCAGAGCAGGGGTTTATTCACTTCTAAAATTGTATAATGTCAACCCAAGAATGTAACAGAAAAATTACAGAAATTAATTAACCTGTCTACTTGGTAGAGCAGGGATCTTTGACAGAAAACAATTGTTTATTGTCACCCTAAAATGTAAAATAAAAATTGAAATTTACTAAGCTGTCAACTAGGTAGAGGAGAAGTATATTACACCCAAAAATTGGTGAATTTGACCCTAAAATGTAACTGACAAATGTTTTTTTTTTTTTTACCGGTCTAATAGGTATAGCAGTGGTACAGCACTACCCAAAAATTTGTGAATTTCACCATAAAATGCAACAGGCAATTTTTTTTTTCACCCGTGCGTGCTGCAGCTGATACTCTACTATTGCCTGCTGCTGCTCGCACAGTCTGGCCAGCATGTGCAAGGTGGAGTTCCACCTTGTGGGCACGTCGCATATGAGGTAGTGAGCGAGAAGGCCAAAGTTACGCTGCAGCTCTGACAGGCGAGCAGCAGCAGGGTGAGAACGCCAAAAGCAGCAGCTCTGACATATCGGGGTAAGTTTTAAGGAATCTCTGCACCACCAAATTCAGCACATGCGCCTGGCAAAAGATGTGCGTCAAACCGGCTAGTCCCAGAGCTGCTACGAGATTTCGCCCATTATCGCACACCACCAGGCCGAGCTTGAGGCTGACTGGCACAAACCACTCATCGGTCTGTTGTTCAAGGCCCGTCCACAGCTCCTGCACGGTGTGGGGTTTGTCCCCCAAACAGATACGTTTTAAAACTGCCTTCTGTCGTTTACCCCTGGCTGTGCTGAAGTTGGTGGTGAAGGTGTTACGCTGACCGGATGAAGAGCTGGTAGAGGATGAGGAAGCAGAGTAGGAGGAGGAAGCAACAGGAGGCAAATTGAAGCGCCCTGCAATCCTCGGTGGTGGAAGGACATGCGCCAAACTGCTATCCGCCTCAGGCCCAGCCGCCACTGCATTTAACCAGTGTGCTGATATGGAGATATAATGGCCCTGACCGTGCTTACCGGTCCACGTATCCGTAGACGGGTGCACCTTGCCACAGATGGCGTTGCGCAGTGCACACCTGATTTTGTCCCCTACTTGATTGTGAAGGGAAGAGATGGCTCGCATTGAAAAGTAGTGGCGGCTGGGCACGACGCACTGTGTGACAGCCACCGCCATAAGGCCTTTAAAACTATCCGTCTCCACCAAACGGAATGACAGCATTTAAAAGGCCAGTAATTTAGAAATGCTGGAATTCAGGGCTAGGGATCGTGGGTGGGTAGGCGGGTACTTCCTCTTCCTCTCCAGCTTTTGGGATATGGATAGCTGAGCGCTTCCGTGGGACATTGTGGAGATTATTGGTGACCCAGGTGTTGGTGTTGCTGTCAGATCCTCTGTTTGCGGGGTGCCAGGTGGCACTGTCACTCCAGAGGTGGATGAAGAGGTCACGACTGCAGCAGAAGAGGAAGCAGGAGGAGCCAGAGACCTTTCTTGGTTTTTGAGGTGTTGTCACCGCCAGTTCTGTGAGAAGGTCTGTTAGACGTTCTTCTCTACCTCTTGCATGAGGTTCTTTGTTTTGGTTTCACTTTGTCATCTCCTTTCCTTCTCACAGCTGTCACCTATTTACACTAATTGTCTCCCTTTATATCCCCTCCCATACTGCCTCACTTTGCGGTTTATACTTCTTCCTGGATGAGTTGTTCACTGCTGGAGGCTGCTACTGCTGATTCCTCAGATAAGTCCTTTTGCTTTATTTGTGTTTTCTTTGCTGGCTTGATTCTAGGTGACCCTGACTCCGTCCGTATTAAGTGCAGGGAGCCGGTGGTCGTGTCCCCTCACTATTATAGGGTTTTCAGGTGTCACACAGTATAAGGTACGTGGGCATGCAATCGCCTACCATAAAGACCTTTGCATGGGCATAGCAGTCAGGGAGAGCTCTAGGGGTTTCATAGGGCTCACCCATATGCTCCTTAGTTTGTGATCAAGCCAGTATTTATAAGTTCCAGCTTTATGCAACACCATCCGTGACAGGTGTCTACTCAACTGCAGCTTGTGCTTTGCACTTAAATGCCTGGTCATGCAGGTTGAGAACGTTTATGCCTCGCTTCAGGCTCTAATTGCACAGCGTGCAAACCACTCGTGTCTTGCCGTCAGCACATTGTCTGAAGAACTGCCACGCCAGGGAACTCCTTGGAGCTGGCTTTGGTGTGCTCTGTCCCTTGCTGCGGTGGGCAGTAGGAGGCGTACTGTCTAGAGGACGGCTGCTCTGCTTTTGCACCCTGCTCCCTCTTCAGCTGTGCTGGTTGCTCTGTGCGACCACTGCCTCTTCCTCTGAACTACATAGGTCACTCGCATGACCTTGATTCCATGTGGGGTCGAGGACCTCATCATCCTCCACATCATCTTCCACCCAGTCTTCACCTCTGACTTCCTTGTCGGCCTGCACACTTTCGAAAGCCCCAGCAGTTAGCACCTGTGTTTCGTCATCATCCGAGACATGCTGCGATGGTCCTCCCATGTACTCATCTTCAAAGATAAGTGGTTAGGCATCGGTGAACTCAATATCTTCCACTTCTGGGGCAGGGCTAGGTTGGGAAACCCTGCTAACAGAGTCATCAAAAAGCAGAAGAGACTGCTGCATGACTTGGGGCTCAGACTGCTTGGCTGATTTGCAAGGGGGTGAGGTGAAAGACTGATGGACATCGGCTGCAGGTGCCAACTGTGGTCTTTCAGCAGGAGACTGGGTGGGAGACATTGTGAAGGAACTGGATCCACTGTCAGCAACCCAATCTACTATCGTCTGTACTTGTTTAGGCCTCACCATTCATAGAGCCGCATTAGGCCGGACCAAATACCGCTGCAGGTTTTGTCGCCTACTCGCACCTGAGGAAGGGGTTTTTACCTGTGTGTGTAGCTGGCACAGATCGACCACGTCCTCTCCCTGCAACAGGAGCTCCACCAGCAGCACCACGACCTGGGCTACGTCCCTTATTTGACGCTCTCCTCATATTTTTCAAATTTAGTATCTTGCCTTAAATGGGTGTTTAATTAATAGTAGAATAGAACGACAGTATGTAAAGGGTGTAGCTCACACGGTCTGAACCATTGTAGGCCTAAATTAAATATTTCTTTGCCCCAAATGGCTGTATTTCAAATCCCTGAATCAAACCCCTGTATGTAGAGGGAGTATCTCACAGGGCCTGAACCAGTGTAGGCCTGAAGTAAATATTTCTTTGCCCAAAATGGCTGTATTTCAAATGGCTGTATTTCAAATCCCTGAATCAAACCCCTGTATGTAGAGGGAGTATCTCACAGGGCCAGAACCAGTGTAGGCCAAAATTAAATATTTCATTGCACAAAATGGTTGTATTTCAAATGGCTGTATTATAAATCCCTGAATCAAACCCCTGTATGTAGAGGGTGTTTTTCACACGGCCTGAACCAGTGTAGGCCTGAATTCAATATTGGTGCACCAAAAGGCGGTATTTAAAATCTCTGAATGTAACCCAAATGTATTAAGCTTGTATCTCACAATGACATCTGCATCAAAGGCTGCCAACAAAAAATTTTGTGCCCAAACGAGTGTTTATTTAACAACTGAATTTGACAGCAGTATATAAGCCCGTAATTTCACACGTGCTGATGCTGCAAGGTCCGAAAATAGTGTTTGTCAAAAAAGTGTGTTTTTCAAACCCCAGAAAATGATGGGTGTATTTATAGCTTAAATTGCACACTGACTAATCCAGATGTTGTAGATTGCCAAAAAAGTGTTTTTTTGGTAACAGAATATGAAAGCTGTATATATTAAACTTGAATTTAACACTTGCAGATCAGGAAAATACTGTTTTTTGGCAAAAATGTGTGGTTTTTAAGCCCCAGAAAATGATGGGTGTATTTCTACCTTAAATTGCACACTGACTAATCCAGATGTTGTAGTTTGCCACCAAAAAATAAATTGTGATTTGCAATGTCCCAAAAGCTCAGATGCAGTGCTGGTGCACTGAGCTTGCATAAAATGGCCACCGCCACCCACCTAACTAACAGAATTCTAAAAGTTTTATTTTTTTTGGTCAATGGCCTCATGGCAGGGTAAAACGATTGTGCCCTGCACCCACACAACTATTTCTCTGTAGATCGCTGAGTTAGATTCTCTCCTATTCTCTCCCTGAAATCACAAGTCCAGCAGCATCCTCTCCCTACACTTGTAACAGCAGAGTGACGTGCAGCACTACGTGACTCAAGCTTATATAGAGCCTGGGTCGCAGGCAGCTCTGGCCAATCCCAGCCATGCCATTAGTAGGCATGGCTGTGATGGCTTCTAAGGTCAGACAGTTAACCGCTTGTTGATTGGCTGCTGTGCAGCCTTTCAAAAAGCGCCAAGAAATCGCTGAACCCAAACTTTTACGTAAATGTTCGGGTTCGGGGTCCAAAAATCCTAAAGTTCGGTACAAACCCGAACTGTAAAATTACTCCTCCAGCAGGTAGTGTGTATAGTGTCTTTTATTGTGAATAAAATACATGTCTATGAGATTTGCAAATCATTGCATTCTGTTTTTATTTACATTCATTTACATTTTAAACAGCATCCCAATTTCTTTGAAATAGTGGTTGTATTTCACAGCACTTTACAACCTGAGGGTATAAACAAGATCAGAAATTACAGAGTAACAAGCAACATTAACATGGGGAGTTCCCTGCTTATGAGTGCTTACAGTTTATACGGAAGTAGAGATGGCAGAAAAGGTGAAAAGTGATGAGCATAGCTCCCATTCACTGCAATTGGAGTTACGGAAACAGTGGCATCCCGCCCTCCTCCCCATGGTAGTTTTCATTAACCCAGCCACCTGGGACCAGTGCTTTACTTTATCCTGCCATGGAAAAGGTGAGTTGAGACAACACCTTTAATAAAATAGAGGAGTTCATATAAAGCTGCATGAGTCAGTGAACAGCCAGTATATTAGGTGCTTTTGGGCAGATGGGGTGTTGTCAGGGTTGCCAACCAGAATTTTTATTTTTTCTGGACATCTTTTCCCAAAATCACAGACATCCAAAAATTTTTACACTAAAATAATCCAGTCAAGAACCACCAGCCTCAAAAAATCACGGACACATGTATTTTTTTCACGGACACAGGAAAAAATAATCTATTTTACGGACTGTCCAGAAATTTCTGTTGGCATTCCTGGGTGTGGTGGATGCTCTTGGATGAAAGGATCAGGTTCTATATAATGTTGACGAGGGATGAATAGAGAAGGGTTACACAAGGGATGTGATACTGTAGGCCACCTAAAAAATGTGTCTTTAGAGAGTGCCTAAAATTTCATGTTAGAACTGGTGGAATATTGAATGGGTGACTGTGGCAAACCTAGCCACTTACAGAATGTCTTTCTTGTCTGTACCTCTTCCCCTCCCCCCTTTTCCTTGTACCATAGTAATCTATGTATTGTATGTAAATGAGGCTGTTGGCAGTTTGAAACCAGGTGCGCATGCCTAGTAAAGTCAGTTGACTCCCAAACTGTGTGTCGTCCAGTCACTGGGGAAATTGTCTCTTGGATATTGACCTGCTTCTTCAGCTACAAGGGGATTTAAGTGAAGATATTAAGGGTATACCGTGAAGCTCCGCAACAATTGGTGGCAAGCGGCGGGATACAAGCCTTGCAGCACAGCAAAGCAGCAGTTTGTTAAAACAGCCATTCGGATATACCGGAGTTCGAGAATATGTGCAGTCATTCGAACGAACGGTGAATGGAGACAAATTATGCAACATTGAAACGAACTACGTTAAAGGAATTATTGGAAGCAAGGGGAAGAATAGCCAGCAACAAAACTAAAGCTACTCTTGTGGCCGAACTCATGGAGGGGGACAGAGCGACCACTGCGGCAGCTCCACAGGAGACAGAGCCAACAGAATTTACAAGAGAGCTCAATAGCAGGTTAGCTTTTTACCCAAACACCCCCTCCATGGAGACACTGGAAAGACTGATAGCAGATGTACACGAGTACATTGTAGCGAAGCAAAACGCTATTCAGCGAGTCAGGGAAGGAGCCCTAGCGCCCACCAGCACTACCCAGGGAAAAGCTAAGATTCCCTACCAAGCTTTTATAAATTACACAGAAGGAGAAAGTGATATTGACGAATACCTACAGGATTTCGAAAGGTTGTGCCAGCTACACCACATCAGCCCAGCCAACCAAGTACCCCTGCTGGCAGGTAGATTGTCAGGCCGCGCCGCAGAGGCATACCGGACCGTCCCAGACGAAGACATCAGGAATTATCCCAAAGTCAAACAAGCCATCCTAGCACGGTATGCCATTACCGCTGAGGCATACCGACTCAAATTCCGGGACATCAAGAAACAAACAAAAGACTCACACACTGAATGGGCACACCGACTACAGCGAGCCGCCAAGGGGTGGATGGAAGCGGCACGGGTCACCACTATGGAAGAGATGTTCCAGTTAATAGTAATGGAGCAGTTTTTTAATGAACTAACCACAGAACTTCAAAATTGGGTACGAGATCGCAAACCCCGTACCCTACCAGAGGCAGCCAAGCTAGCTGACGAGTTCCAATACACCAGGCGAGACCAACGCACACCACACCGGACCACGTATGGATCTACCACCCCTCTGCCAGCAGTGACTACCTTGGCTCACCCACGACCAGCCGCGAGCCACAACCCGTACCCTCCTCGGTACAATACCCGACCACCGATCCGCTGCCACACCTGCAACCAACAGGGGCACATCCAGAGAGACTGCCCACGTAACCGACCTCGCCAGAACTGGAACCACCAGGGTCCTCCTCCCCCCAATCGGGCTGCAGTACACTGCTGCCAAAGAGAATCTGTGCTCCCAACATCCACAGTCACCTCAAAAGAAGAGCCTCTGGGGATCCTACACGAGGCAAACCCCATACAAGCCGCCTCAGACAACCGCCAAGGGCACCGCCAGGTGGTACACATGGAGGGGAAGAGTATACAAGGATTACGTGACTCTGGGGCCACGTTAACCCTGGTCCAAAATCATTTGGTGCCTAAGCACACCATCACCGGAGACTGTGTAGCTGTACGGGTGGCAGGGGGAGCAATTTACAAAGTTCCCACTGCCAAGGTGCATTTGAATTGGGGGGCAGGGCATGGAAACGTGGAGGTGGGAATTATGCAGGATTTGCCCGCTGTTATTTTGGGCAACGACTTGGGGGAGCTCACCTCTGCTTTTGTCCCTCAACCAACTATCCAAGAGGCCTACCCGGTTGTTACCCGGCAGCAAACACGCACCACGGCTCCATCCGATCACACTGAGGCTCAGGTAAACAATATGCCACACACCCCTCCTATTCTCCCCTGGGATGCCCCCCTGGAATTTGGCAGTGAGGTGGCCCTAGATCCCTCCCTGCAGGTATATAAAGATAGGATAAACAAGGACCAAGGAGGGTTGGAGGGAGAGAGATATGCTTGGGACTGGGACAAAGGTCTCATATACCGCTATGCAGAGAAGGTAGTAGCAGGGTCCATACCCGTGCCCACTAAGCAGTTAGTGGTACCCCGAAAGTATAGACAAGAGTTGCTGCGCATCGCGCACGATATACCATTATCAGGACATTTAGGAATCAGCCGAACGAAACATCGGCTGACGCAGAACTTCTTCTGGCCAGGTATCTCAAAGGATATTAGACAATACTGTCAAACGTGCGATACCTGCCAGAGGGTAGGGAAGAGAGGGGATCGCTATAAAGCCAAACTCAGATCCCTGCCCATAATTGAAGAACTCTTCAGTCGAGTAGCTGTAGACATAATAGGACCCCTAGCGAAACCCAGTCTCTCCGGCAAGAAATACATCTTGACCGTAGTGGACTACGCCACTAGATACCCAGAGGCAGTGGCATTGACCAATGTACATGCAGAGACTATAGCCGATGCCCTTATGCGAATATTCTCCCGTATGGGATTTCCCCAGGAGATTATTTCGGATAGGGGCACCCAGTTCACTGCAGAGGTCACCCACCAACTCTGGAAAGTGTGTGGGGTGAAACCCATCTTAAACTCCGCATACCACCCCCAGTCCAACGGGCTCTGTGAACGGTTTAACGGAACACTTAAACAGATGATCCGCACGTTCATAGACACTCAAAAAGACTGGGAACGGTTTTTGCCCCACTTGCTCTTTGCCTATAGGGAAGTACCCCAAGAATCCACGGGATTCTCCCCTTTTGAATTATTGTTCGGGAGGAGAGTGAGGGGTCCCTTAGACCTTATCAGAGAACACTGGGAGGGAGGGGTAACTACGAATGGTACCCCTATTGTCCCATACGTGCTGGAGTTTAGGGAACGCTTGGAGGCTCTGACCCAGACGGCACGTGCTAACCTCCAAGCGGCCCAACAACGACAGCGCAGATGGTACGATAAGGGGGCCAGGGACCGCAGCTTTCAGGTCGGGCAGAAGGTGTTAATCCTACGGCCAGTCCCTAATGACAAGCTGCAGGCCTCCTGACAGGGCCCATACAAGGTGGTGGAGCAAATCTGCGATACCACCTATGTGATCGGCCCGTGCGCTGGAGCAGGGGGCAGACGCATGCTCCATGTGAACATGCTGAAGCCCTACTACGAGCGCATAGAAGAGGTGACCGCTATTTGTGCCTCTGCCGCAGAGGACTTTGACAATTTACCTCTCCCAGATCTCCTAGAGAAAGAGGGCCAGAAAGAGGACCTGGAAGAGGTTCAGTTAGGTGAACGGCTGAGTCCCCAGGAAAGGGCGCAGGCTCATAGTCTAATAAGGGAAAAGGGAACCACTTTTTCTAATCTCCCCGGGTACACCCCGTTAGCCACCCACAGAGTAGAAACACCAGGGCAGACCCCTATCCGCCAACCTCCTTACCGCATACCTGAATCCGTAAAGGATAATATGCGCAAAGAAATTGAAGAAATGCTACAACTAGGAGTCATAGAGCACTCTGAAAGCCCTTGGGCCTCCCCAGTAGTTCTGGTGCCGAAGCGGGATGGGACTACCCGCTTCTGCGTAGACTACCGGAGGCTTAATGATAAGACCGTATCCGATGCCTACCCTATGCCCCGGATAGACGAGCTCCTGGACAAAATGGCCAGGGGCCAATACCTCACCACAATAGATCTTTGTAAGGGGTATTGGCAGATTTCCCTAGCCGAAGACGCCATTCCTAAGTCGGCGTTTGTCACCCCGTTTGGCCTGTACCAGTTTAAGGTCATGCCATTCGGGATGAAAAACGCTCCGGCTACTTTTCAGAGGATGGTGGATCGGCTATTGGATGGGTTCCAGGAGTACGCTTGCGCCTATCTAGATGATATAGCGATCTTCAGCCACTCCTGGACTGAACACCTGACCCACATAGGAGCCGTATTAGGGAGGCAGGATTAACTCTGAAACCCAGTAAGTGCCATATAGGGATGGCAGAAGTCCAATACCTAGGACACCGGGTAGGGAGCGGCCAACAAAAACCCGAACCGGCTAAGGTAGAGGCTGTAGCCAAATGGCCAACCCCTCGTACCAAAACTCAAGTACTGGCATTCCTAGGTACCGCAGGATACTACCGGAAATTTGTACCCAACTACAGTACCCTGGCCAAACCCCTCACTGATTTGACCCGCAAGAATCTCCCTAAGATAGTAGTCTGGACCCCAGAGTGTGAGCAGGCATTCCAGCAACTAAAAACGGCTCTTGTGCATTCACCTGTACTTGCCGCCCCTGATCCAACTAAACGCTTTCTCGTCCACACAGACGCTTCTATGTTTGGATTGGGGGCAGTACTGAGCCAAGTTGGAGAAGATGGCGGCGAGCATCCAGTGGCTTACTTAAGCAGAAAACTTTTACCCCGGGAAGTAAGCTACGCCGCCATAGAAAAAGAATGCCTGGCTGTGGTGTGGGCCCTTAAAAAGCTGCAGCCCTATTTGTATGGACAACCCTTTTCCTTACTCACAGATCACAACCCGTTGGTGTGGCTGAACAGGGTGTCAGGAGACAATGCCCGGCTGCTGCGCTGGAGTTTGGCGCTGCAGCCTTTTGACTTTAGCATCCACTACCGCCCTGGGAAGCAAAATGGCAACGCCGACGGGTTATCCAGACAAACTGAACTTGAAAAGTGATCTGTGAGTACTCCTCCGGACATCCCCAAGCCGATCCGTTGGGATCAGACTGTGTATGCCGGCTTGGTTCTGGGGGAGCATTGTGGCAAACCTAGCCACTTACAGAATGTCTTTCTTGTCTGTACCTCTTCCCCTCCCCCCTTTTCCTTGTACCATAGTAATCTATGTATTGTATGTAAATGAGGCTGTTGGCAGTTTGAAACCAGGTGCGCATGCCTAGTAAAGTCAGTTGACTCCCAAACTGTGTGTCGTCCAGTCACTGGGGAAATTGTCTCTTGGATATTGACCTGCTTCTTCAGCTACAAGGGGATTTAAGTGAAGATATTAAGGGTATACCGTGAAGCTCCGCAACAGTGACCATTAATTATTTTTTATTTTATCACTTTGACTTCTCAGCCACATTTTTAAAAATCCTGGGCAACTCCATTAACTTGAAATGTTGCACTACAATAACTCTCCATGAAGTTGTAGTCTTTCATTATGTGGATTTGTTCTGACATCTCTGCAATTTTATTTATGGTTACCTGTTTTTTATCTTTTCTTAGCAGATCTTGATTCACAGTTTTCTTAAGAAATTATTTTCTGATGCATTTTAGGTAACTTCATTTCATTTAATTTCATGTGACTCCTTCAATAATTCTGACATGTACTTTTTACACCTGACATGAGTCAGCTGATCATTTTCAATAATAATCTTAGGGTTGTGCTTGCATGCCTGTATTTCTCTTATTATTTAGGATTAACCTTTGGAATGAATCCCCCTCTATATATAGCACTTAAAACAAGTAGCCATCCTCGATAAAATCCAAACAAGTCCTTCAAACAAGTCCACCAAACAAATTCATCAACTTTAACCATATAGACATGGTTTATTTTTTTTAGAATATTAAAGAACATTTCGCTCAGGATCTTCAATCAAGATGGCCGCGGCGGCCTCATCACTGTCAAATGGATAAGGACAGTACTATTATTATTTTTTAACCGATTAACGCCAGAAAGCACTAGTTTTTTATTCTCAGATGCTGCGATCAATGCGGCAACTGAGTGGTTCAATGACAAGGGGGGAAGCAATCACCGTTCCCCATCATTGCACCCTCTACTGACAAAGAAATGTGCTTCATGACAAAGTAATTATTTAAATTCAGCAAAGCAGCCGAATTAAAGTTTTGTAAACTTCGCTCATCTCTAATTGTCACATTTAAGGCCAGTGAATGGCTAGTTGGGCCTTTCCTTGCATTTTTAGACATGTTGAAAGAGGAAGTGGAAAACAGTGGGGACAGATGACTGAAATCCAGCGAACTACATAAATTGTAAACTATCTGCACAGTCTGTACGTAATGCTATCTCACTCACTTATGAGGCCATACAGTATAATAGAATAAATAGTTTATTCTATGGTCATAGAGCCAGTCAGTGAGCAGCTTTATTACCATGGGATTCCTGTCTGACAACCTCACCAACCGTAAGGCTGTTCTCTGTTAGAATGCAGGGCAGTATTTGCTTGTCACTGTCCAGTGAATGAAGCCTTTCTTTTGTAATTTATATAATTGGCCGGAGGCAGTGGTGGTGAGCGCAAAAGCCGACTACTAGTGAACACAGCTGATACTGGCACCAGATATCACACACTCTAGACCAGTGATGGCTAACCTCCAGAACTCCAGCTGTGGTGAAATTACAACTCCCAGCATGCTCCATTCATTTCTATGAAGTTCTGAGAATAGCCAAGCAAGTCATCTTGGGAGTTGTAGTTTTACCACAGCTGGAATGCCAGTGGTTACTGATTGTTTGAGTTTGGAGAGGACTGCTCATTCTCCTTATAGACCAAATTGCAGGTAATTAATATATCATTAATATATCATATTTCTTTTGATTGAAAAATCACTTCAGCATTATAAAAAATAAATTTTATCTAATAAAGGGGTGCAAATAATTTAAACAGATGTAGCTATACTATGTTCACATATACAAAGAAAAAGACACAAATGCAATAGCACTCTGCAACCAGCAGGTAGGAACTACTAGTGTTAGGGACCACTCCATAGAGGCGACCTTGACGTGGTGAGTGGCTTATTACGCTTATTACGCTGAGTGGCTTATTACGCTGAGTGGCTTATTACGCTTTGGCCAGCATAGAGGCAGGGCAGAATGCTGGTTGCAGAGTGCTATTGCATTTGTGTCTTTTTCTTTGTATATGTATTTCGCCATAGCGATGTGCACCTGCATATAGGGTTGTGCTGATTGAATCCCCCATATTTTTTCTATGTTCACATATAAACTGTACAGTAATACCTCAGAAAAGACCCCCTTTTCTTTTTTTTTTTTTTTCTCTAACCGGTTTTCTGTCTCATTATACTCTATCCATGCTGATCCTAGAGGGTAAGTGAAAACTCGCAGGACACCCTTTTATTTCAGAAACTAAAGGAAAAATGAAATATCTGAATACCTTAGCAAGTAATGGGTGAGGGGCCTAGATTGTGTCTGGAACATGATATACAAGGTAACAGCAGCTCACCCCAGACACTCCCAAAAGGAAACGGTGCTTACCCCACGCGTCCACCCAAACCCAGAAGGTAAAATGCAAACTGTATATACGGCTGGAGGGCACTCAATTTTCTGGGAACACTGATGTAAGGTATAGATTACCACATTTATTGTAAAAAAACTATCATAAAACTGACATAAAACTAAGCATGCATATGATAATAAAAGCATAGACAGCGTGAACAAACAATAAAAATGACAAATAACAATAGTGGCCGCAAGTATTGGTGCGAACACTATCTCCTAATCGGAACGTGGGCTTGGTCCCAGATGGGCAGTCAGAGTCCAGAAACGACACCCTGGTGGGTGTGATATTGTGTTGGTCCGTAAATTTGACCGCACTTAATTTATATACGCAATATAGTTGTGGTGTATAGATGAACACACAGCCCCGTGGGGCAGAGTACATTACCCCTCTTCTTGTGCTGGGTAGAAATAAGGAAACGTCCTTACTTCGCCGCTCAGACTCACATCGGCGTCCTGTGTGGTCTCGAGGTCTGATAGGGGGCATCCCACGTGACCCGGCGGCACAACACGTGATCGCTATGGAAAGAATGGCTGATGATCTGTTGGGTCCTAAAGTCCGGACCGTGCAATATCGATGGCACACAAATCCAGTCAGCGGAGGTCCAGGGGGCTTCCTTTTGGTATCGGCACCTCAGGGACTTAAAAGAAAATTGCTGTCTGAAACCGGACGCGTTTCAGGGATCAAGCCCCTTCCTCAGCGGTAATGACAGCATCAGAATTTAGTTCACCTTTTATATCCTTTATTTATCCAGCAAAGGGTTCTGGGACATCAATCTGACCAAAATCCCGGTGTGGAACACTTATTGAGTCAATATTTATATACTCACAACTGTACATGCGGTATTAATGCGTTTTATGCACCATTGTATCTATTCTAGCAAATACATATGCAGTATAGGCGCACTTGTTGCGCCCGTCCTAAAATATCTCTAAAAACAACATCAGACAATTTAAAGCAACATAACATTGCATAAAATTGCAAAAAGATCCCAGGTGTGGAATACTTGTTGGACGAATACAACTGCACTCAAAAAACGCACATGCGATATGGGTGCGTTTTATGCGGTGTAAGTGCGTTTTTTGGTCCCATCATAATGGGGCTTAGAGTATTTCTAAAAGTATCATTGGGAAACATGAAATGGCACTAAAATATATGAAAATGTGGAAATATTGCTTGAGGAGATGGATACCTAGATGTGTCTGGAACATGGCTGGCATCTTGAATGCCACCATATTGGATCAAATTTTTCCAATGGGAAGGGGGTCATGTAGCACAGCGGTCCCCAACCGCCGGGCCCTGGAAGATGGATTTCCGGGCCGTGGCGATCAGGGTAGTCTTTAACGCTGTACTAATGAAGCGCTTCCATTATGGAAGCGCTTCATTAGTACGGAAGGACCAGGAAGCGGTGAAGGATCTGTACTCACCGCTTCCTGGTCCACGGCTCGGCTATCGGCTGTGCAGGGCTGCACACAGCGTGAGGTCGCTCTGTGACCTCACACTGTGCGCCGCTATACACAGCCGACAGCAGAATGAAGAGGATCGCGATGGTGACCAGGAGCAGGAGAGGTGTTTTTTATTTTATTTTTTATTTGCACTGGGGGCTGATGGCTGACACGAGGGGCTGACATATGGCTGACATGAGGGGCTGACATATGGCTGACATGAAGGCCTGACATATGGCTGACATGAGGGGCTGACATATGGCTGACCTGGGGGCTGACATGGTGGGCTTATGGTTGACATAAGGGGCTGATGGCTGACATAAGGGGCTGATGGCTGACATAAGGGGCTGATGGCTGACCTGGGGGCTGACATGGGGGCTTATGGCTGACATGGGGGAATTATGGCTGACATGGGGAGCTGATAGATGGCTAAAGGTTTGGGGGTTGATCTGAGCCATTGGGGGTCTGATCTGAGGTCTGAGTAACATTGGGGGTATGATTGCTGGTCTGACCTGACCTGAGGTGTAATGAAAAATATTTTTTTCTTATTGTTCTCCTCTAAAACCTAGGTGCATCTTATAGGGCGAAAAATACGATACAGTGCAGCAGAGACCAGTGCAGCAGAGACCAGTGCAGCAGAGACCATAGTCAGTTTATATAGTCGTTATATATTTTAATATGCACCTTGTGTTTTGTTATGCGCGTGAATCAATCAGCCCCGTCCACCCCATAAGCCACCCCCCCCACCCTGTCCCTGGGAAAATTGTCTTGCATGAAACTGGTCCTTGGTGCAAAAAAGGTTGGGGACCACTGATTTAGCATATCAAAGAAGACTGAAGAATTTTCTCAGAAATCGATTTCCACAATCCGATTTGCAATATCTCTTGTGGTTCAAAAGTTATCAACACAGAAAGTTCAAAACTGTGTTCAGCACCAGGGACAACACATAGCTGTTCTATGACAGGGAATGCTCCCGGTCATTGTTGCAACTTTCTCTCTTGATAACTTTTGAACCACAAGAGATATTGCAAATCTGATTGCGGCAATCAATTTCTGAGAAAATTCTGATATGTTACGTGACCCCCGTCCCATTGGAAAAATTTGCCCTTGATCCAGTATGGCATGTTCCAGACATAGTCTAAAACAGGGGTACTCAACTGGCAGACCGCAGTCCGAATCCAGACCGTGGTTTCCAGCTGTTCGGACCCCTGCATGCAGTGGCGTGCTAAAGGTGCCGACTCTTATGGGGTGCCAGAGCTAAGAAGCAATGAGCACTTCCATAAATACAGAAGGAAGCGCTCATTGCTGGAGCGCTGGGAGTTGCGTTCAAGTCACTCACCACTCAGATCCCAGCGCTCCTCCCCTCCTTCAGGCCAGCGGCGCTCTGAATGGTGAAGTAGGAAGACTTGCAATTCAGCTTGCAGGCATGGATCGCGCTGCCGGCCTGTGTGGGAGGAGCCTGGAGACCAGAAATCTGCATAAGCTCCACCCACATAGTGCTGCAGAGCGATCTGTGTCTGCAGGGGAGAGAGGACTGTGAGCTTCAGGAACGGGGCAAGGTGAGTAGTTACTGTGTTTTTTTTTTGTTTCTTTTTTTTAACTCAGAGGGGGCACAATTGGCATTTCAACTCTGGAGGGGGCAGAATGGGCATTGCAAGTGTGAAGGGGGCACAATGGGCATTTCTACTCTGGAGGGAGCACAATGCGCATTGCTAATGTTAAGGGGGCACAATGGGCATTTCTAATCTGGAGGGTGCACAATGGGCATTTCTACTTTGGAGGGGGTACAATGGGCATTGCTAATGTAAAGGGGCACAATGGACATTTCTACTCTGGAGGGCGCACAATGGACATTTCTACTCTGGAGGGGGCACAATGGGCATTTCTACTCTGGAGGGGGGCACAATGGGCATTTCTACTCTGGAGGGGGCACAATGGGCATTTCTACTCTGGAGGGGTCACAATGGGCATTGTTAATGTGAAGGGGCACAATGGGCATTTCTACTATGGAGGGAGCACAATGAGAATTTCTACTATGAAGAGGGCACAGCGGGCATTGCTAATGTGAAGGGGGCACAATGGGCATTTCTACTATGGAGAGGGCACAGTGCACAGAGGGCATTACTACTCCAAAGGGGGCACAGGGCACAGAGGGTATTATTACTGTGAAGGGGCACAATGGGCATTACTAGCACAGAGGGTATTACCACTATTAAGGGGGCACAATGGGGATTTATACTATGGAGGGGGCACAGAGGGCATTGTCACTGTGAATGAGGCACAATGGGCATTTTTACTGTGATGGGGGCACAATGGGCATTACTACAATTAAGGGGGCACAATGGGCATTACTACTATTAAGGGGGCACAATGGGCATTATTACTGTGAAAGGGGTACAATGGGCATTACTACTATTAAGGGGCATTACTACTGTGAAGGAGGCACAATGGGGATTATTAATATGAAGGGGGCACAATGGTAATTATTACTGTGAAGGGGCACAAAGAGGGCATTACAACTGTGAAGGGGCACAGATAGGGTATTCATACTCTGTGGGGAGGAACAAAGGAGACATCGCAGTGTGTCAGGGGCACTAAGGAGCATCATAATGTGTGGGGGAACCAAGGGATCACCCTGCTGTGAGGGTGCACTTATGGGTATCATACTCTGTGAAGCACTAAAGGGATATCATACTGTCTAAGGGCCATTAAAGGGGCATCATTATTGTTAGGGGGCACTGAAAGGACATTCTTAGTGTTTGGTCAGCAGAAAGGAGAAAGGCTTGGAGGTGTAGATTATTGTAAAAAAAATAATAATGCAGCTCTACACGCCAATGGTGTTGTCCCTCCTTATATATTTTTATGTTTTGCAGCTCGGACCTTCATCCTACAGCAGACTCGGGTATGTGGACCTTTACAAAAATGTACTCGAGTACCCCTGCTCTATATGATGAGTAACCTCTTGACTCACCAAAGACAACTATTTTGAGAAGATTTTTCAGTAAGAATCTCTTTGAAAAAACCTCACATGCTGTGAATTATCTAGTTGTGCATGCCCGCAGTGCTGCATCGCTAAAATGAAATGAGCATAATGGAACTGGGTTGGCTTAAATTTTTTTCCGGTTCTGTGTTTTGATGGCACCCCCAGAGTCAGTTCTGCTGGTTGCCCTAGGCAGGGCTAGGACAATGGTTAGACAAGAGTTGGTGCCCACCTAGGGTGCCATCTTGCTACTCATAATTAGTGTTGAGCGCGAATATTGAAATATCAATTTTTTTTGCGAATATTGGCACTTCGCTAATTCGCGAATATTTCGAATATAGTGCTATATATATTAGTTATTTCGAATATTCTTTTTTTTTTTTTATTGTTAACCTAGCTTTGTCCAAAAGCAGTACTTTTAAGAGAGGATTCCTTGCTCCCTGCCCGCTCAAGTCAGTGCCCGTTGCCGCCTCTATCTACTTCCCGTGCGCATGGAGCGTCCCCATCACCATGGGAACGCCTCCATGCTAGAATGTATCGTCGGATGTGAGAATCAAGTTGCAATCGCAATGCGAATAATATAACTTGAATAAATCGCATAACGATTTTAACTTGTACCTGGTTTACAATGGTTGGCTTTCTTGAATCAGCGAAGATGGAGAATATTTCGTTTTGACTAATAAATATATTCGTCATCCTCGCTAATTTAAAGTAATTTAGTAAACCAGGTCTAAGTTGAAATCGCAATGCGATTAATTCAAGTTATATTAATCGCATTGCGATTTTAACTTGTAGCTGCTGCTGGGTCTCGACTCTCTAATGGAATGGGTCAGCTTGCTAGAATTAACAAAGTTAATGAATATGGAATCTAGCAGTGCTAATTTGTAATCGCAATGCAATAATATTTGCTATTATTATTAACCGCATTGCGAATCCAACTTTTATAATCCACTATTCTTAGATATAGTACTATATTCGTTATATCCGACCGATAATTCTCCCAATACCACCATTATCAAAATCGCCTAAGTTGTAATCGCAATGCGATAATAACTTAAATTGAGTAAGATGTAGAATACTTCGCTATCTTCGTTGATGTAGAATACTTCGCTATCTTGATTCTTTTATTAACAAAGACATAGAATATAGCGCTATATTTGTGTTAAATCTAGATCTCCAAGATTAAAGAATAGAAAAGTTGCCTTATTATTAAGTTATAAGGCAATTAGAAGTTATAATTTATAACTTCTAATTCTAAGCTTAAAAATCGCAATATGCGAATGATTAAATCGCATATTAATCGCGATAAATACAATAATGACGAATATTCGATTTAGACGAATATAAGACGAATATTCAAGTGAATATTCGCAAAATCAAATATGGCACATCCCGCTCAACACTACTCATAATGGTGGGCAAAAATCATGACTGCATTTGGTGTCGTGCAGCTTCATAGGCAGCAGGCTGGTTTTTATTCTCACTATACTCTATCCATGCTGACCCTCTATAAGAGGACCACCCTCTTATCTCACCAAAGACAACTATTTTAAGCAGATTTTTAAGCACCTCTTTGGAAAAAAACTCACATTGGACATGCTGTGAATTATCTAGATACGAATGCCCACAGTGCTGCATCGCTAAAATGAAATGAGCATAATCAGGAAACTTGCTAGGGACATCAGGGGAGAGAAGCTGCTAGTATTGACAGTATTGTGCCACAATATGTGAGCAGATAGAGCTGGAGGAGGATCATTATCAGCACCCACAAGCATCATGAATGGATGTCAGAGAAAAAGAAGGGTGCAGCCCATATCATGTTGCACTGAACAGTTGGCATGATTGCTGAACAAGGGAGCCTGCTGTGGTGTCAATGTATGCAGTGAGGGAGAAAGTGGAGAGGAAAGCCACGTTCGGTATTAGAAATAAGAGGTGACATATGCTGGGGACAAGCAATGAGAGAGGCAGCCATTCTGGGTACTAAGAATGAATGGTAGCCTTACTGGTTATCAGGAATGATAGGAGGAGCCATGCTGTGGTCCAGGAACGAGGGGAGCACCATGTTGGAGACCACAAATGAGTAGGAAAGCACTGCTGGGGATCAGAAGTGAGAGAGGAGCAATGCTGGGGACCGGAAATTGGAGAACTATGCTGAGAATTAGAGGGAAGCAATTCACATTTTTATTTATTTGAGAAACCATTTGTCTATGTAAGTAGGTTGTATGCTCAAAGAGGTTTCACTGTATATAAATGCAAAATGCTGTACATGGACGGCATTTGTATGCAGGAAATGTATAAAGCTGGCAGGACATCCAGCTGCAATGGCCAAGATTGGAAATAATTCCAGTACTATTTATCAGATGTCATAAAAGTAGTCTCCGGCAGTTTATGGTACAAGCAACCAGAAGATCAAATATTGAAGTCCCTTATGTGAACTAAAAATCATAGTAAAAACATTTTTTGAAGTTTCTAAATATAAAAAAAAAATTCAAACATAATAGGTATTGCCACATCTGAAAATGTCCAAACTTTTAAAATATAGCAATTTTTATTTAAAGAGGACCTTTCACCGATTATTACACTATGAACTAACTATACAGACATGTAGAGCGGCGCCCCGGGATCTCACTGCACTTACTATTATCCCCAGGCGCCGCTTCGTTCTCCCGTTTATGCCCTTCGGTATCTCCGCTCACTAAGTTATAGTAGGCGGAGATTTCAGTCACTAAGTTATGGTAGGCGGAGTCTGCCCTTGTTCTTCTCTAGCGCTGGCCAATCGCAGCGCAGAGCTCACAGCCTGGGAGGTTATTTTCTCCCAGGCGGTGAGCTCTGCAATGCGATTGGCCAGCGCTACAGCAGAACAAGGGCAGACTGCGCCTACCATAACTTAGTGAACGGAGATACCGGAGGGCATAGCAGGAGAACGGAGCGGCACCCGGGGATAATAGTAAGTGCAGTGAGATCCCGGGGCGCCGCTCTACATGTCTGTATAGTTAGTTCATAGTGTAATAATCGGTGAAAGGTCCTCTTTAATATAGAACACTTCAACCCTTGATGGTGCCATATTTAAATATACCACAGATGATGCATATTTATGTTAGGTTGTCAGGAAGGAGTTAAAAGTTTTTATCCACAGGGATATTGTGGATGTGTATACAGCCTAATTTAGAATGGAACTGGATTGACTTGACTTTTCTTTCCGGTTATTGATAGCACCCCCTGGGTCAATTCTGCTGGTGGTGCTTGTCAGGGCCAGGACGACTGGTACACAAGAGTAAGTGCCTGCCTAGGGCGCCACCTCACTACCCATAATTGTGGGCGGAACTCACGACCACATTTGCTGCCGCGCAGCCCCATAGGCCACAGGTCGCCAGGCCTGAAGCCTATAAGGCAGTAGACGAGTACAAGAGGTCACATCACCGTGACCTCCTGCGCCGGGTCTCACGTGATCATATAATTGTGCGAGACCCAGCGCAGGAGCAGTGATGTCATTGGGACCTCCTGCACTGGGATGTGTCAATATAGGCCACAGCTCAGACTGTGGCCTACATGGCTAACGGGGATGGGGGAATGGTAGTGAGTAGGTCAACATTACTGGGAGCAGCAAAGGGGAAGCATTATATATAACTGGCACTAAAGAGGGGGTCATCATCTACTGGGGGTACCAAAGAGGAAAGCATTATATATAGCTGGCACTAAAGAGTGGGTCATCATCTACTGGGGACACCAAGGGGCGGGGGGCATTATATATACCTGCCACTAAAGATAGGGGCAACATCTGCTGGAGGCACCAAGGTGGGGGAGCAATATATATAACTGGTAATAGTAGTAGATGTGGTGCACAGGAGTAACTGCTGACCCAAGAGGTGCACTCAGTAAAGTGGACTCACCCAGTCCACTCAAAAATAAAACCAAGTAACCAATGATAACTAGGCACTCTCAGGATATCTGAACCATTTGAAATTTTATTTGCATATGTAACATCCTGAAGTATGTCACTAAACTTCTGTCCCCCTGCTTTATAATGTCAAGTGTATGTATATTGTCATCTGGTATAAGTTTGCATCATTTTCCCCATAATGTGCATTTTCCAGGCCTGTTGCATTGTATTTATGCTGTAATATCCATGTACACCAGCAGGTGGCAGCAGTATGTAGTAGAACCAAGCCAGTTAGTATATCTAGACTGGAATAGACCATTCCAGGCTAGCTTCCCCCTATCTGAGGAGGAGTGGAATGTTCCCACATCCTACTTCAGAGGGAGGAAAGAAAGTTCTAGGCAGTGTACCAGCCACCCCCTGTTGGGGTAGGCTGTGTGAGTAGGAGCTCCCAGATACAGGGACCCTAACCAGGGATCCAAGCCTCTGCTGAGGTCCAAGATCAACCTTCCCATCCTAAGTCCCTTACCTCAGCTGGATGACCAAGGAAGCAGCCGACTTCAGAACTATCAGATCTCCAGGACGTCACCATCATTCCCTGCGAGCAGTCCTGTAAGTACAGATCCCAATACAAGGAGAAGATAAGTACCTCCACAGCTAGTCAGGCCCATATCAATCAGACCATAGACAGAGCAGAAGACAGATACCTGCCAGATTCTTAAAGGCGTATGTACCAGGTGCAGAATATATATATAATTCCTGCCACATATTGCCAATACCTGCTGGGATCCTAGACTATTTCTGTAAATTGTATGGATCTAAAGCTGCATATAATAACATCAAGTAAAGACAAGTTGGACCCTATTTTCTGTGTGGAATTCCATCATTCCTCAGTTACTCCTATTGACAACACTCAATTTTGTTGTATGTGGGCCAGGATACAGGAGTCCAGCCGTACTACAGGTAGGAGACACCGTTGACACCATACAGAGACAATATCCCCCTTTGGCATTCCTCACCTAGTACGTGTGCTCATACCATCCTAAAGGGCCCTGCTATAGTACCTGCGCAAGCTGCAACTGGCGTCACAAACTTATACACACCTAAATCTGACCCACTGCATAGCAACCCCACTGACCCAGTGTCCTGCTCATTGCACATATAGTATCTATAGATATAGTAGGTGGCAATAAATCCAACGGCGGTAAGTTTTCACATATAATTAAAATAAATACCTAAGCAACATACCCCAAATTCCCAACATGTAATAAATCTCATAAAACAATGGAATACAATAAAGTTAAATATCGAAATTTTCAAGGAATAAAAATGGAATAATGTGGAATAATCGATTCACATAAATAATCTGAAGAAAATCGTATAAATATTCGTATAACTGTTCGTATGGGAAAAGTCTCGAATTTATAGGTAGCGATAAAAACAGTGTCCTATAGCAGCATTCAATTCGATATATTGGCTAAGGTATCCGAAAGTTTCTAATGTCCCAATGCACAATCAGTGAACAAAGCAAAGTGGCGTCCCGCTAATTTGCATGCACCAGCAGCGTCCCACTGGAATATTGGCAACAAAAGTTTTGGAATATACAGTTGCAAGAAAAAGTATGTGAACCCTTTGGAATGATATGGATTTCTACACAAATTGGTCATAAAATGTTATCTGATCTTCATCTAAGTCACAACAATAGACAATCACAGTCTGCTTAAACTAATAACACACAAAGAATTAAATGTTACCATATTTTTATTGAACACACCATGTAAACATTCACAGTGCAGGTGGTTAAAGTATGTGAACCATTGGATTTAATAACTGGTTGAACCTCCTTTGGCAGCAATAACTTCAACCAAACGTTTCCTGTAGTTGCAGATCAGACGTGCACAATGGTCAGGAGTAATTCTTGACCATTTCTCTTTACAGAACTGTTTCAGTTCAGCAATATTCTTGGGATGTCTGGTGTGAATTGCTTTCTTGAGGTCATGTCACAGCATCTCAATCGGGTTGAGGTCAGGAGTCTGACTGGGCCACTCCAGAAGGCATATTTTCTTCTGTTGTTGATTTACTTCTATGCTTTGGGTCGTTGTCCTGATGCAACATCCATCTTCTGTTAAGCTTCAGCTGGTGGACAGATGGCCTTAAATTCTCCTGCAAAATGTCTTGATAAACTTGGGAATTCATTTTTCTTTCGATTAAAGCAATCCGTCCAGGCCCTGATGCAGCAAAGCAGCCCCAAACCATGATGCCTCCACTACCATACTTCACAGTTGGGATGAGATTTTGATGTTGGTGTGCTGTGCCTCTTTTTCTCCACACATAGTGTTGTGTGTTTCTTCCAAACAACTCAACTTTGGTTTCATCTGTCCACAGAATATTTTGCCAGTACTGCTGTGGAACATCCAGGTGCAAACTGAAAACGTGCAGCAATGGGGTTTTTTTGGACAGCAGTGGCATCCTCTGTGGTATCCTCCCATGAAATCAATTCTTGTTTAGTGTTTTAAGTATCGTAGATTCGCTAACAGGGATTTTAGCATATGCCAGAGACTTTTGTAAGTCTTTAGCTGACACTCTAAGATTCTTCTTCCCCTCATTGAGCAGTCTGCGCTGTGCTCCTGCAGTCATCTTTACAGGACGGCCACTCCTAGGGAGAGTAGCAGCAGTGCTGGACTTTCTCCATTTATAGACAATTTGTCTTACCGTGGACTCATGAACAGCAAGGCTTTTGGAGATACTTTTATAACCCTTTCCAGCTTTATGCAAGTCAACAATTCTTAATCGTAGGTCTTCTGAGAGCTCTTTTCTGCGAGGCATTATTCACATCAGGCAATGCTTCTTGTGAAAAGCAAACCCAGAACTGGTGTGGGTTTTTTATAGGGCAGGGCAACTGTAACCAACACCTCCAATCTCATCTCATTGATTGGACTCGAGTTGGCTGACACCTCACGCCAATTAGCTCTTGGAGATGTCATAAGTCTAGGGGTTCACATACTTTTTCCACCTGCACTGTGAATGTTTACATGGTGTGTTCAATAAAAACATGGTAACATTTAATTCTTTGTGTGTTATTAGTTTAAGCAGACTGTGATTGTCTATTGTTGTGACTTAGATGAAGATCAGATCACATTTTATGACCAATTTTTGCAGAAATCCATATCATTACAAAGGGGTCACATACTTTTTCTTGCAACTGTAGCTGGATAAAATCAAACGGTCTTACCATCTCACTTGATATGAAGACCAATAGCATAAGTGTGATATTCGTCCTAAATTCGCACACTGGCAGCTGTTTGGCACATGTAGTCAGACCTTCACCTTGGAATCAGGTCTTACAAGTTACTTGTCGAATATACCATTCGTGTTGCGGACGATTTCTCTTTGCAACTATCCGGTGCAATCCTCCAGCTTCCCAAGTGGTCCAAGATTTGGAGTCCTGTCTAAGCTAGACGCGTTTTGGGGTATCGCATTACCCTTCCTCAGTAAAAGGCCGAGAAGCGTTTTACTGAGGAAGGGGTAATGCGATACCCCGAAACGCGTCTAGCTTAGACAGGACCCCAAATCTTGGACCACTTGGGAAGCTGGAGGATTGCACCGGATAGTCGCAAAGAGAAATCGTTCGCCACACAAATGGTATATTCGACAAGTAACTTGTAAGACCTGATTCCAAGGTGAAGGTCTGACTACATGTGCCAAACAGCTGCCAGTGTGCGAATTTAGGACGAATATCACACGTATGCTATTGGTCTTCATATCCAGAGGACCACAGTACAAAACAAGTTTGTCGACCTATCAAGTGAGACGGTAAGACCGTTTGATTTTATCCAGCTATATTCCAAAACTTTCGTTGCCAATATTTCAGTGGGACGCCGCTTTGCTTTTTTCACTGATTGTGCATTGGGACATTAGAAACTTTCGGATACCTTAGCCAATATATCGAATTGAATGCTGCTATAGGACACTGTTTTTATCGCTACCTATAAATTCAAGACTTTTCCCATATGAACAGTTATACGAATATTTATACGATTTTCTTCAGATTATTTATGTGAATCGATTATTCCACATTATTCCATTTTAATTCCTCGAAATTTTAGATATTTTACTTTATTGTATTCCATTGTTTTATGAGATTTATTACATGTTGGGAATTTTGGGTATGTTGTTTAGGTATTTATTTTAATTATATGTGAAAACTTACCGCCGTTGGATTTATTACCACCTACTATATCTATTGATACTATATGCAAATAAAATTTCAAATGGTTCAGATATCCTGAGAGTGCCCAGTTATCATTGGTTACTTGAATATATATAACTGTCACTAAAGAGGGAGGCATCATCTAGTGGGGGCACAAAGGAGCATTATATATAACTGGCACTATACAGGGCATGGAGGGGCATTATATACTGGCATTACCCCTGGATCATTATATACTAACATTACAGGGGGAGCATTTTATACATCTACCAGGCACTACGGGGGACATACAGATGTGTCATCGCTACCGCTCCCTTATTTCGCAATTCGTTACTAACTAAATGCCATTTTATCTCCTCCAGTGTATCAATACACACCAATGCCAGTAGATGGCGGTGTTGAGTTAAAGTACTAGATTAATCAGTAGTACCGTACTTTATATGAATTTCTAGTAGTGTAACTGGATGTACATAGCAGCATGTGCTGTGTATTAATATCGCTATCCGGTTCCTGATACAGCCCATAGTCATCCCGACACTGTACAGGAGCCGGGCGCTATAGGGGATGGCACCTGAACAGTCAATCATTAAATAAAATAAAAAAAATGGGTGAGCGGAACCACACAGACCTACAGTACATCGGGGTGGGGAGCCGCAGGTACGGTACTGTACCCCACTGCACCCGACTGTACTGTCCCCCACTGCATCTTATTGTCTACTGTATGTACAGTACTGTACATGTGCTGTGTATTAATATCGCTATCTGGCTCCTGATACAGACCGTAGTCATCCCGACACTGTACAGGAGCCGGGCGCTATAGGGGATGGCACTAGGGTTGAGCGAACCTGAACTTTACGGTGTTCGGCACCCGAACATTTCAAGAATACTCTAGTGCACACCAGCATCTACAGCTCCCTTCCACGCTCCAAAGATTAGATAAATGTTTTCCATCTGTATAGTAGGAGCTTTAGCAAAGCTTAACCAAATCTTACTGGTTCACGAAACTGTATGATATAGAATATATAGTCGATTTTTTTATATACATTACAATAATACACAAAACATATTTTTATATGGTACGGAGACACAATATTAAGTGCAGTAGGAATAGTGTACAGTACTACAGTATACAGTGAGCGAATATAGGAACAACATACTGTAGTATAGAAACAAATATTCAAAAGGAATTACACAGTAAAGGAAATAAAAATACAGACAATCATTGAAATAATTCCATTGTTCAAATTATTTTTATTATTTAGCACTCAGCAAAGTAAAGGACATTTAATGACATATCTGCAATTGAATGTAATCTATTAAATTCGTATAAAGCAATAATATTTCTTCATGAATCATTTTTTATTTACAGTATAACCAGTTTTTTTCAATATATATATATATATATATATATATATATATATATATATATATATATATAACAGGCTACAGTACTTTACTAGTGAGGTACTGTAAGATGTACAGCCTATTGCGCTCCCCGTGTCATTGTTCCGAATCCACAAATTAGCGAGACGCTGGAGAATGTAAATTAGTTTGTGAAAACAGCTTTTGTTTCCCTGCACCTATCTACCAAAGGAAGGCTTTGTCTGCCCATCCCCCTCTATGCAAAGTAAAGCAATGCACATTCTTTCCTAGAAGAACATTAAAGGACTGTAGATGGATAATGCGGTGGTTGGGGGGGATTTGGTTGTTTGCAGCGATAAATGTAATAAAAAAAAAAATAACCTACAGTAGTTACATAGCCACGTAAGCCCCAGTGGTACAGTACGTACTGTATGCACACAAAAAAGTCAGTAATAGACAAATACACTGTCACTTTATAAGCTCATCCAGAGCCTCCTAATTCACGAATACTCTAGTGCACACCAGCATCTACAGCTCCCTTCCACGCAGTACAGTATATATTGTTATTGGTGCTCAATACAATCCAACCCTTCGACCGTACTTGCCTCCTACAGTAGTTAAACTTTATTTGATGGGAACGGCTTACTAATATATATATATATATATATATATATATATACACACTGTATATATTTCCATTATTAATTTTGTTGCAAACAGCAGCCAACAATAATAGTGCGGCATGCTGTACCATCTACAGCACTATGCTTGTCACCATTCAGAATCCACAAATTAGCGAGACGCCTGCACAGTAGTTTGAGAAAACAGCTTTTGTTGCCCTGCACGTCTGAACCACAGTACACTACATGTACTGTATTACAGTAACTAAATGAAGAATGAAAAAACAGGATCGATGAGGAGAACCATCGCAGACCTCTTCTAATGTACAGCATAGTACATCATCACATCAACCAGTGAGCCGATAAAGCAGTAATAGAGGAAAAGTTAATGGACAGGAGGTCAGTGGGGCGTTCTCACAAAAACCTTTGTTCAATTCTATTTAATAAATATCAAAAAATGGCAGCATACCGGTATGATAACTCATTATAAAATTTGCTCCATTCAATGAAGTGTTGATGCACTGTAGAAGATGCAGTGGGGCACAGGACAGTACAGTCGGGTGCAGTGGGGTACAGTACCGTACCTGCGGCTCCCCACCCCGATGTACTGTAGGTCTGTGTGGTTCCGCTCACCCATTTTTTTAAATTTTATTTAATGATTGACTGTTCAGATGTAGAGTTGAGCGAACACCTAGATGTTCGGGGAGTTCGGACGAACTTTAAAAAATAGTTCGGGTTCGGGACCCGAACTTGATCCGAACCCGAACCCCATTGAAGTCAATGGGGACCCTGAAAGGATTTGGACCTTTCTGGACCTCTATGACAACCTTGGTTTGAGACACTGACGTCAGGAGAGATGTTTCTCAATTGCTAATAACAGACACACACACACAGGCAATCACTGAGAAACACTCTAATCTTATTATGCTATAGCTTGGCCTTATATAGGCAGTAGAAAAGTTTGCATAACAACAGCGTTAAACCAATCATAAAAGATAAACATTGGTGCTCATACAGATACTACCGGAACATCCTTTTATGGGTATGTAATACGTCACATATAAGAATGTACGCAGTTGTGCCGAATGACCCTGAGTGAAACAGAACATTTGTTCTAGTTCTGGGAGATTCCCAGAATCTGTCCTGAGACAGATAAGTGAACCTAACTCACAGCGGGGGGGATGTGAAGTGCGTGGGTGGGATATTATAACAATTTTGTACATCTTAGAGAAGACAAAATGGAGTCACATTTCCCTTCAATCCCCTCTTAGAACCAAATTTCTTAGATAATATGGTTCTTACCCTTGCCCTTTTCCCTGTATACTGCCAGATATTTTCTATATCCTTCATGTGAGTTGTCTTCAGGATTAGGCAGCAGAGTCTCATAAAATGACATATTTGATACTCCTTTCATTATCAGTTTCCGTACACATGGTATGATACATGTTGCAACTATTGCTATTACTATAATAATTATCAGGATAATGATTCCCAACTGTACAAGTGCCTGTTTCCAGGTAGTGAACCAGCCAAAATACTGATCCCAAGGGTTATCGATACCTGAGTTTCTTTTGAGCTCAATTGATAAATCCTCGAGTTTCTTTATTGCCAGTGTGACCTTACCATTAGGGCCGGTGTTGTTGGGTATGAACGTACAGCAGGATGAGGGGTCTGTCAATACCTTACAGACACCACCTCTTTCTGCAAGTATCATATCGAGTACCATGCAGTTTTGAAATGTCATAATGGAATCTGCCTGTAACTCTTCTGCTACACCCTGTAACGCATCCCTGGTGTAGTTTACAAACCTTTGTTGATTATAGTAAATATAGTTGATCCAGTCTACATTTTTGTTGATTGTTATGTGGGGAATTATGGATTCAAATCCTGCTGCCACCTGACCTCTGGCCTTGAATTCATCAGGGACCCCTCTTGGGACCCCGATTGCATCAATATACACATGTGGGTCGAAGCTACCTTTTGGGAGGGCACGATGGTTGCGTATATGTGTGTTGGTGTCTTTTTCATTTTCAGTGAAGATGTGTATGTTCATGATGGCTTTAGCAAGGGCACATTCACCTTTCCAGGAACCCTCTAGTCTAGATCTTATCTTTCCATCCCCACAGATCCAATATACATCTCCAATCGAGTATACTTGATTCTGTGTAAGGGAGGTATATGTTTCACTGTAAGTTGCACAGTATCCTTCAGTGAAATTACCCAGGGATCTTCCTTGATCTTCCCCTCTGGGGCAGGTATAGTTACCAGGATAGATATGTATACCTGCACCAGGGCAGGGAGTTTTTATGAGGAGTGGGTATTTTGGCTTCCATTCTTCACATGCAGACTAGTTACTAGATGAATTTGAGAATAATTGCAAAAAACATTCCTCAACACTAGAGGGCAATATTAAGGGCATAGTACCTAGGTGAGGCTTAGCTGTCCCACATATATAACAATTACTTTTATTTACTGAAACAGCGCTATACTTCATCCATTCTAACCATAGGTTGGCATCAGAGAACCCAGTTTCTGCTGCAAGAGCCTCTTCATATGTTGGGTCAGATATTGCTCTCATATTGTTAAAAGTTAAGATACGGGGTTTGAGGGGGTTTGTTTGTTTCTGAGGGTATGTCCATTCTTATAGTGGTTGCCGCATCTCGTGGAAGGACTGCACTTCATTATGCTGCATAAACAGAAGGAGTAAGTTGCAACGTGAGTACTGGAGGAATTGTACCAGAAGGTAGTGATTCCACCTTTCTGAGTTATATCAACTTCAGCTTTGTTATCCTCCGGCAGAGTCATTAGGATCGTCAGTAATCCCACAGTCCCAGTGGACCATCTGTGCCATCTTCCAGAATTGAGGGAGTGTATCCTGGTGGAGGTCAGAGCTGTCTGCTCCCGTTAGTACCTCACTTTGTCCTTTTTTCGAGGTCAGGACTGTCTGTCCCCGCTATTACCTCCTTTTGGGAGCCTCCTTTACCAGTTTCACTCTGGTGGCGTGGATCCAAGTAGGTGCCTCTTCCGTGAGTACTGCTGTGCGGGTCGCGGCTACCACTGTAGTAGGTGGTCCGTAGGTGAAGTCTCCTGCGAATTTTCCTTTCTTTAATTTCTTTATCAGCACAATATCTCCCACTTGGAATGGGTGAGCTGGTTCCTGTGGAAGACAAGGAGACTTACAAGCAACTTTTTCCTCAATTTCACTTAGGGCTTTAATCAATCTGGTTACATTGGTGTTTGGGTTGTTCCTCAAACATGTGATACACCTTCCCACATAATCTGACACTAACTGTTTAATGCCTGTAATATAGAAATTCTGTGCTAGCAGCATGTGTGTTGTTTGAATGCTGTTGTTTTACTCAATGAAAATGTGCAATGAACAGAGGGGAGCTGTGCTGTGGTATGCATGGTTCCCCCTCTTTGCAGATTAATCCTGTCCTAGGATTCTTCTGCAAGATTGGGTAACACTAATCGGCCATTTCATCATCAGTAGCTGAGGACTGGAGATCCACAAGCATCTGAGTTAACTCAAGTGAAGGAGGTACTAATTTCACCATTTGCAATGTGGCCGGGGCCATCAGTGCAGCCTTCTTGGCCTCCCCGTCTGCCAGGGTATTGCCTTGGACACATGTTCTTTACCACCAGTATGCGCCCTGCAGTGGACAATTGCAATCTGTCAGGGAAATATTATGGCTTCTAAAAGTTGTATGACAAGTTGTGAATGTGAGATGTGCTTACCATCAGCTGCAATGAATCCTCTCCTTTGCCAAATGACCCCGTGGTCCCAGACCACTTCATGTGAGTACCTGCTGTCAGTGTAAATGGTGACTGGCTTGCCTTCATGTAGTAAGCATGCTCTCGTGAGTGCAATTAATTCTGCTGCTTGTGCAGATTGGTATGTGATGGGTCTGGCTTCCAGGACAATATGTGTGTCATGTTGTATGGCATGTATACAATCATGTGCCTCTGTCAAGTGATCTTCAGGTCCTTAAGTCCCAATAGGGCATTCAAGATAGGTGCTGGACCTGAGGTGTGTGTTGCGTATTTGATTTGGAGGGAGGGATTGCTGAGAAGTAGAATCTCATATCCAGATAGTCTTTGTGCGGACATGTGCTGTGTGTGTATGCCTTTGAGAAGGCCTACTACATCATGTGTGGTGTAGAGGATAGTCTCATGTCCCATTGTGAGTGGCGTTGCAAGCTCAACCATCATAGCACAGGCTGCAAGAGATCTCAGACAGGCTGGCATTCCTTGGACGGATGCCGGAACCACCTTTGAGAAAAAGGCACAAGGACGTAACTTGCCTCCGTGATATTGTGTCAGCACACCCGCCATGGTTTTACAATTTTGTCGAGCATATACGTGGAATGTTAGTTTGTAGTCAGGGAGGCCCAAACCTGGACTTGTCATTAAAGAACATTTCAAATAATCGAATGCATTAAACATTTCCTCAGACCACCTGATGAGATCTGGCATGTCTGCCAGAGTGGCTTGTCTCATTACATTGTCATAGTAGGAGCAATCAGGAATCCATTGTCTGCAGTAGTTTATCATACCAAGGAAAAATAACATTTCTTTCTTGGTGTGCGGGGTGACCAGGCCCGCAACAGACTGGACTCTTTCTGTGCTGATTCTCCTTTCTCCCTTTGTGAGAACAAAGCCCAAGTATTCAACTTGCTTTTTACACCATTGCATTTTCTTGCGTGACACCTTATGTCCACATCCAGACAACCATTTTAACAAAGATAAACCATCTGTTACATTGGCCTCCTCTGACAGACTGCACAATAACAAATCATCCACGTATTGCAAGAGTACAGAACCCTGGGGGGGGGGGGGTGCCATGGTTTTAAACTGGTTTGGAGGACAATGCTGTACACTACAGGTGAAATCAGCATATCCCTGGGGCATCCTGCCCCAGGTGAGTTGACGACCCTCAAAGGAAAAAGGAGTCTGGTCTGCTTGTCAACCGGGATAGAGAAGAAAGCATTTTTCAGGTCTATCACGCTGAAACAGACAGCATCTGCTGGGATGATTGAGAGCAGTTGTGTCACATCAGGTACAATGGGCGCAATAGGGACGATGAGACTATTAATTGCCCTTAAGACTTGTACAAATCTTACCGTACCATCGGCCTTCGTCACCGGATTGATGGGTGTACTGTATGGTGAGACAGTGTCCTCTAGGACTCCGGTTCGTAGGAATTCCTGTATCATGGGTCTTAACCCTTCGATTTTCTCTTTCGATAGTGGGTATTATTTTTGGTACACCGTGGTTGCATCTGCTCTGAGTGTGGCCCTATATGGAGTACAGTTAATGAATCCTGTGTCATAGTCTCCGGATGACCACAGGTTAGGGTCAATGTCCTCCAATTCTTGTGACTCAAATGTGGTGAGTGTAGGAAAAAATGATGATGATGATGGTTTGGCAATAGGTATGAGATCTGATCGCACATCCAGTCCTCCCTGAGATGCAAAAACCTTGAGTTTCAACTTGCAGAACAAATCTCTACCTAAGAGGTTTACTGGACACTCAGGGATGATGCTGAAAGTGTGGTCAGTGATGTAATCACCGTCTATGGTTTCAAGTGTCAGTGGGTCAGTTTTGTATGTTTTTGTAAGAACCTCATTAATTCCCATGGAAGGATCAGACTTTCTTAAAGGACCTTTGTAAAGATCCCTACACAGGACACTGGATGTGGCTCCGCTATCTACCATGAAACCTACCTTTCTCCCCGCTACTGTTAAGAGAATGACAGGTGAGTCTTTCCAATGTTTTGTGACCTGTGTGAAAGTGGAGGTACCGTCCTCTGGGCAGCATCAGTGTTGACCCTGCTGGTTCCAGTCAATGGGAAACCTTGGGTTCTGTCCATCCCTTACCTGGGGCTGAGTGCCAGGGTTTGAGTAGCGTTGTTATCTGGGCAACGGGCATTGCCTCGCCCAATGTCCCTCTTTACCACATTTAAAACATACAGTGGAAGATGGTGGCTGCTGCTGCTCAATGGTTTGATTTGGGCTGTAAAGTTTCTGCTGAGACTGGGGTGGACCTCTGTTACCTTGACTATGATAGCCTCTGTTCCTGTTCCCCCATCCCCTCTTGTTTCTGTTGCCGGCATACCCATGACTAGTTATAGATTTCTTTACCTCGAAACAGCCTGCTGCCTCTTTCTCATATAAATGCTTTTCAAAATCCGCAATGTCATCAGAAGTCCAGGAGGATACGTTCTGTTTCACGGTAAGCATCAAACTAGGCAATAGGTTGTTTACAAAGGTTGAGATAACCAAACTATCCTGGTTAGTCACTGTGAGACCTGCTTCGTGTTTCCAGCAGTCTATGAACTGTTTCCAGAAGACAGTAACTGACTCATTGTTCTTTTGTTTGCATGCTACAGCTATGGGGAGGAGGGAGGACCTCTGTTTGAAAACCTCTTTCATGTGTTCCGTGAGTTCTTCCCACATCTTATTCCTGCCCTGTTCTGTGTTCAGGCTGTATGTAGTAGCATCGGGAGTTGTCTGAATGAAGCTAATGCTGGGTATTTTAACCCAATCCCATCCTGAGTGCATCCCTATTATACCAACCACTATCAGCTTCATATCCTCCTGTGTGTAATTTCTCCCCTTACATGCCCTTTTCACATAGGTGATAGTACCTAATGGTGCTGTAGTGGGTTTGGGACAATGTTTGATGATTCTATTGATGTCCTGTATTTCTATGGGTTTCTTCATTAACGGATCTCCTATTGTCATAAAGGGGAATGAATCCTCATGTCCCTTCTCCTGTTCTTTACTCCTAGTGTGTTGAGCGACGGGACTGGTTAACCTATCTTCCTCCCTTTGTGTCTTTTCAGTGAAACGTGTGTTTTTTTTGTACAACCTGTGGGGGGGGGGGGGGGGGGGGGGAGATGTCGCATTGATGAGACACTAGGGGGTGATTTGTTGAACATAACAATTTTATCCCGAACACTGGGTGATTCTATTGGTGTGGTTGCTTGTCCTCCTGTTGCTTCAGTGGAAGAATCAGGTTGTTGAAAGACAGACACTGATATCTGTTCCACCAAGGACACAGGCAGGCGGGGTGCTGTGGGCACTGGTTGCAGGACAATATGACCCGCAGCCAATATTTCATCCTCTGAGAAAGAAGGGTAGAGCTTCTGAATGCTCGATTTCTTTTCAGTCACTGTGTGTTTTTTTGTTACACTCAGGGTTTTGTATGGCGGTGGTTTTTCTAGGATTTTGTTCTCTCTTCCCTTTCTGAGGTCCGCCTCAAGATCGTGTTTATTTGAGTCATTGGGTACCTTTTTAGGTGATTTGGCCTTTTTTGTGGGCCTTTACTTTATTATTTTCCGTTATAACATGGATATAACGGAAAATAATAGTATTAGCTTTTTCAGATCTGAGTTTTCACGATCGTGAAAACTCAGATCCGACAGTATATTCTAACACAGAGGCGTTCCCATGGTGATGGGGATGCTTCAAGTTAGAATATACTAAGAACTGTGTACATAACTGCCCCCTGCTGCCTGGCAGCACCCGATCTCTTACAGGGGGCTGTCATCTGCACAATTAACCCCTCAGGTGCCGTACCTGAGGGGTTAATTGTGCGGATCTCAGCCCCCTGTAAGAGATCGGGTGCTGCCAGGCACCAGGCGCCAGACCCCCCTCCCTCCCCAGTATTAAAATCATTGGTGGCCAGTGCGGCCCCCCCCAACCCCCACCCCCCTATTAAAATCATTGGTGGTTAGTGTGGCCCCCCCCTATTAAAATCATTGGTGTCCAGTGCAGTCACCCCTCTCCCCCCACCCCTAATTAAAATCATTGGTGGCAGTGGCCACAGGTTATCAACCTCCCTCCCCCCCATCATTGGTGGTAGCGGAGCGGCAGTTCCGATCGGAGTCCCAGTTTAATCACTGGGGCTCCAATTGGTTACCATGGCAGCCAGGACGCTACTGCAGTCCTGGCTGCCATGGTTACTTAGCACTTTTAGCAGCATTATACTTACATGCGCTGTCTGTGGCCGGCTGGGTGCTCCTCCTACTGGTAAGTGACAGGTCTGTGCTATAAGCAATGCGCCACACAGACATTTCACTTACCAGTAGGAGGAGAGTCGGCCGGCCACAGACAGCGCATGTAAGTATAATGCTGCTAAACGTGCTAAGTAACCATGGCAGCCAGGACTGCAGTAGCGTCCTGGCTGCCATGGTAACCGATTGGAGCCCCAGTGATTAAACTGGGACTCCAATCGGAACTGCCGCTCCGCTACCACCAATGATGGGGGGGAGGGGGGTTGATAACCTGTGGCCACTGCCACCAATGATTTTAATTAGGGGTGGGGGGAGAGGGGAGGCTGCACTGGACACCAATGATTTTAATAGGGGGGGGGGCAGCCAGGACAGTAGCATCCTGCAGTAGCATCCTGGCTGCCATGGTAACCGATCGGAGCCCCAGCGATTAAACTGGGACTCCAATCGGAACTGCCGCTCCTACCACCAATGATAGGGGGGAGGGGGGTTGTTAACCAATGATTTTAATTAGGGGGGGGGAGGGGAGGTCGCACTGGACACCAATGATTTTAATAGGGGGTGGGTGGGCCGCACTAGCCAACAATGATTTTAATAGGGGGTGGGTGGAGGTGGGGGGCCGCACTAGCCACCAATTATTTTAATAGGGGGTGAAGGGGCCGCACTAGCCACCAATTATTTTAATACAAAAGTTGAAGACGGTCGGCACTCTTCTGGCAGGGTCGTGGTGCTCGTGTCCAGGGTATGAAAGCCCACTCACAATATAGAACAAAGGACCGGTACTTCACTGATGAACGAATCTGTAGCTTTATTGAAGCATAGAGGAAACAGCGCTGATTCCTCTATGCTTCAATAAAGCTACAGATTCGTTCATCAGTGAAGTGCCGGTCCTTTGTTCTAAATTATTTTAATACTGGGGAGGCCGCACTGGCCCCCAATGATTTTAATACTGAGGAGGGAGGGGGGTCTGGCGCCCTGCTGCCTGGCAGCACCTGATCTCTTACAGGGGGCTGTGATCCGCACAATTAACCCCTCAGGTGCGGCACCTGAGGGGTTAATTGTGCAGATCACAGCCCCCTGTAAGACATCAGGTGCTACCAGGCAGCAGGGGGCCGTTATGTCCACAGTTCTCAGTATATTCTAACTTGAAGCGTCCCCATCACTATGGGAACACCTCTGTGTTAGAATATACTGTCGGATCTGAGTTTTCACGATCTAACTCAAATCCGATGGTATATTCTAACATAGAGGCGTTCCCATGGTGATGGGGACGCTTCAAGTTTAGGGATGAGCGAACCCGAACTGTATTTATAGGTATTTACTGTATTTTCGTAAAAGTCCGGGTTCGGGTTCAATGTTCGGCGCTTTCTTGGCGCTTTTTGAAAGGCTGCAAAGCAGCCAATCAACAAGCGTCATACTACTTGCCCCAAGAGGCCATCACAGCCTTGCCTACTATTGGCATGGCTGTGATTGGCCAGTGCAGCATGTGACCCAGCCTCTATATAAGCTTGGGTCACGTAGCGCTGCACGTCACTCTGCTGATTCAAGCATAGGGAGAGGTTGCAGCTGCGACGTTAGGGCGAGATTAGGCAGATTAACTCCTCCAAAAGATTTCATTCTGTGATCGATCTGCAGCTGTGGATCATTGAAGTGCTATTATTGACTTGCTCACTTTTTTGAGGCTGCCCAGAGCGTTTTTAGATCACTTTTTTTCTGGGGTGATCGGCGGCCATTTTGTGACTTGTGGTGCGCCAGCACAAGCTATCACCAAGTGTATTTAACCATCGATAGTGTGGTTATTTTGTGCTATATCCTACATCAGCTGCAGGCTGAGCCTGTGTCACCGAAGTGCAATTAACCATCAACAGTCTGGTTATTTTTTGGCCATATACTACATCAGCTGCAGGCTGAGCCTGTGTCACCCAAGTGCATTTAACCATCAACAATCTGATTATTTTTTGGCCATATACTACATCAGCTGCAGGCTGAGCCTGTGTCACCCAAGTGCATTTAACCATCAACAGTGTGGTTATTTTTTGGCCATATATTACATCAGGGGCAAGTTGAGCCTGTCACCCAGCGCCTAAAAAATAGACCTGACATTTCTATTCAACCAAATCTGCACAGTTTTAGCTGGTCAAGTTATTTGTAGTGACCGTAAAAGCAGACTTTTTGTTCTGGGTTGAAAAAGCATTCCCAAATTTGCCATTCTGAAAATAACTAGTTTGTGGTATTTGAGGCCTACTTGAAATCTATCCCAAAAAGAAAATCTTACATTGAAGGTATTGATAGTGTCATTCAGAAAAACCTAAGACACACGCTAGCGTGCTGATAGAAGTGTCATTCTGTGATTAAACCTATAACTGTCACACAGCGCAAAAAAACACAGGTCTCACATCTCTCTATTCAACCAAATCTGCACAGTTTTAGCTGGTCAAGTTATTTGTAGTGACCGTAAAAGCAGACTTTTTGTTCTGGGTTGAAAAAGCATTCCCAAATTTGCCATTCTGAAAATAACTAGTTTGTGGTATTTGAGGCCTACTTGAAATCTATCCCAAAAAGAAAATCTTACATTGAAGGTATTGATAGTGTCATTCAGAAAAACCTAAGACACACGCTAGCGTGCTGATCGAAGTGTCATTCTGTGATTAAACCTATAACTGTCACACAGCGCAAAAAAAAACAGGTCTCACATCTCTATTCAACCAAATCTGCACAGTTTTAGCTGGTCAAGTTATTTGTAGTGACCGTAAAAGCAGACTTTTTGTTCTGGGTTGAAAAAGCATTCCCAAATTTGCCATTCTGAAAATAACTAGTTTCTGGTATTTGAGGCCTACTTGAAATCTATCCCAAAAAGAAAATCTTACATTGAAGTTATTGATAGTGTCATTCAGAAAAACCTAAGACACACGCTAGCGTGCTGATAGAAGTGTCATTCTGTGATTAAACCTATAACTGTCACACAGCGCAAAAAAAAACAGGTCTCACATCTCTCTATTCAACCAAATCTGCACAGTTTTAGCTGGTCAAGTTATTTGTAGTGACCGTAAAAGCAGACTTTTTGTTCTGGGTTGAAAAAGCATTCCCAAATTTGCCATTCTGAAAATAACTAGTTTGTGGTATTTGAGGCCTACTTGAAATCTATCCCAAAAAGAAAATCTTACATTGAAGGTATTGATAGTGTCATTCAGAAAAACCTAAGACACACGCTAGCGTGCTGATCGAAGTGTCATTCTGTGATTAAACCTATAACTGTCACACAGCGCAAAAAAAAACAGGTCTCACATCTCTATTCAACCAAATCTGTACTGTTTAATCTGGTCAAGTTATTTGTAGCGACCGTAAAAGCCCTATTTTTTTTCTGGGTTGAAAAACTATTCCCAAATTTGCCATTCTCAAAATAACTAGTTTCTGGTATTTGAGGCCTACTTGAAATCTATCCCAAAAAGGATATTTTACATTGAAGGTACTGATAGTGTCATTCAGAAAAACCTAAGACACACGCTACCGTGCAGATAGAAGTCTGATTCTGTGATTAAACCTTAACCTGTCACACAGTGCAAAAAAAAAACAGGTCTCACATTTCTATTCAATGGTCTGCCGGGTGTTCACTCCAAGGTCATGGAAGTCACGCCTGCGGCCACCCCGTTCTCCGAGGGATATGTCCTGAAATCCAGCTGAAAGCTGCAGAACATCAGTCGGAGGTCTCTCCACTACTGGCGGGCCTCTCTGGCGCCCTCTTCCCACAAGCAAAGGCTCGGCTGGTGGCTGCTGGGGTCTTTCAATGCGTCTAGGTTCTTGAGCCTCTTGCTCCTGTCCAGGCTGTCCTTGGCTGGGCTGCCCCCTGGCACGTGCTCTTCCGCGGGCTCTGGCTCGTCCACTCATCTTCTATTCCTGAGAGTATATAAACCGCTAATAAGCTCAATCTGCCGCCTAGCAGCTCCGCCGTGGCACAATCACCTCAGAACTCGCACACTGGTGACTTTAGGTATCTTCACTGGTCACTTTGAGCAGAATGATGACATCCGAGTCACGGCACCAAATGTAACCCTCTTTTCCTTGCACCATCTGCGACACCTCCAGCTTTCACACTCACTCGGTCACCAGCTCCTCCAGGCATAAACTCTAAGTGGACTCTAAGGGACGACACTCAGGTCTTCTGTGGTTTAAAGCTTTATTGAGGTGTAGTGCACTTGGCTGGAGCCTGTAATACAACAGGGAAACACTGCCACTATGTGGTATACAGCCAGGTCACCTGCCCACCTATATCATAACAGGCAGTCATTATATTACATTCCCACATACATGTTACAGGATATAACAAAGCATACAGAAAAATGAACAAGAGAAAATCATTTACAAAGATATTGCAGCAGGGTGACCTGGAATACAGCATTAAAGAAGGAAGGACCAGCACTCGCGATGATGATGAATGTTGCGTTTATTCAGTCACATATTAAGGACATATAGTGACGCGTTTCAGCACAACACGTGCTTTCTTCAGACTATACAATAAACTCCTATCACATCTCTTTTATACACAGAGAGAGGGAGGAGTAACAAAACAAAAGGAAAATGACATCATACTATGTAGCTCCACCCACCTCAGGGCTGACACAGGTGAAGTAATGAAAGATGCAATAAACCAAAAAAAATTCAATGTGGATACATTGATGAAACAATGGAACAGTTGATGACAATTCAGGAATCAAGTCCGCTGAAAGAGACAAATGAAATGTATATTATCATAATCTAAATTCTTATAATAAGAATAATATAGTCAAGAACTAGGTGAAACTGGAAATATTATACTCGCGGTTGAGCCCCCTTGGATCCACAGTTTGTAACCGGTGGATCCAATAAGCCTCACGCTTTAAAAGCAAACTATTCCTATCGCCGCCTCGGCGAGGTAAAGATACGCTCTCAATCACTTGAAACCGCAACTGCGATATCGCATGACGCTTCTCATGGAAATGATGCGGTAGGGGTAACAACAAATTCTCAGTGCGGATAGTGGACTTATGCTTACTTAATCTATCTTTAATCCGCATTGAGGTTTCCCCTACATAGACCAAACCGCAGGGACATTTCAAAATATAAATGACATTTTTACTATCACATGTGAACATGCCTTTAATGGGAATTTGTTCTCCAGAATGAGGGTGGGTCAGTGTAGAACCTCTAATGACACTTGAACAGTTGTTACAATTTAAACACGGAAATGTGCCCTGACGCGGAGTAGTCAGTGTGGTTTGTCTAACTATAGGTTTGTTAGTGCCTATGTCTGCTCTAATAATTTTGTCACGGATATTGTCCGCTTTTTTGAAACACATCATTGGAGAATTTTGAAATATCTCCATATGAGGATATGATCTAGACATGATGTGCCAATGCTTATTAATTATACCCCTTATTCTCTGTGTCCAAGGATGGTACTTCACTATTAATGGGATGCGTGGTGGTTTGATAATCTTCTGTCCCTGCGGTTGATCTAACTTCTGCTTTTGAGATTGTAATAAGTGTAGGGGATAGCCTCTGTTGAGGAACTTTTTCGTCATCTCTTGCAACCTAATTTCACAGGTGTCAGGATCAGTCACGATCCTTTTAACCCTCTGGTACTGTGAAAAAGGAATCGCCTTCTTGATTGCTGGGGGATGGCTACTAGTGTAGGTAAGTAGACTATTACGATCTGTATCCTTGATATATAAATCAGTGTACACTGTACCATCATCCTTGCGCTTTACCCATGTATCAAGAAAGGATATTTGTTGAAAATCAAAGTGTATGGTAAATTGAAGCTCACTCCAAATGGAGTTAAGATGACTGTTAAATTCCATGAGGGATCGAACGTCGCCTCGCCATACGCAAAACACGTCATCTATAAATCGACGCCAAAATATGCAATGCTTTAAATATAAAGAATTGGAATAAACAAATTCACTTTCAAACGATGACATATAACTGTTTGCGTACGGCGGCGCGACGTTCGATCCCATCGCGGTCCCGCGGCGCTGTTGAAAAAAGGTGTCTTGAAATAAGAAGTAATTTTCCTCCAACACTAGTTTTAAAAGTGTCAGAAAAAAATCCTTCTGTGCTGATGTATAATGACTGGTATTCAATAGTCTAGATGCTGCCTCTAAACCCTTTTCGTGAGTAATGGAAGTATAGAGGCTGCATACATCAAAAGTGACCAGTATGCAGTCTCTATCTAGATGAAGGGGACGTATTTCACTCAAGAAATGTCCTGTGTCTCGTAGGTAGGAAGGAGATAACATGGTCAAAGGTGTGAGCACTTTCTCCAGAAAAATGGCTGGGGGAGAGAGGATTGAATCAGAGGAGGCCACAATAGGGCGTCCCGGTGGTCTGGTCATGGACTTGTGAATTTTCGGAAGGGTGTAAAACACCGGTGTAATAGGATGCTGATTTATCAAAAATTCACTTAATTTATTATCTATGATGCCATCCTCTCTCGCCTCAGTCACTATCCTCTGTAATACACCTTTAATTGAAAAAACCGGATCAGATTGTAAAATCTTATATGTCTCATTATCACTCAGTTGACCTAAAATCTCTGTGATGTAATACTCCCTATCCAGAATCACAAGGGCACCCCCCTTGTCAGCTGGTTTGAATATAAGTGACTTATCCTCTAATATACCATTCAGTGCATGTTTCTCTTCAGCTGTTAAATTATTACGTATCTGTAAAGAACCTTGTTTACACTGTTGCAATAGAGAATTAACATCCCGTTGAACTAAATTAGCAAAGGTTTCCACTGGATGGTATATTTTCGGAGGTGCAAAATGACTTTTAACTCTCAATGAAAATTGTTGCAATGTTAAAGAACCTGACGGCTCCTCAGAGCTAGCATGACCGCCCCCCATGTCATCTACATCAACATTTTTAGTAAAGTGTACTTTAAGACGTATATTACGGAAAAACCGCTGCAAATCAATGTCCAGAGAAAAGGTGTCCAGCGTCCCTGTGGGGCTAAAGGACAGTCCCTTCTTTAGTAAATTCAATTGCGCAGGACTCACAGTTTTACTTGAAAGATTAACAACTAAGTTCTCGGCAGTACCTGCGATCTCGTCAGTCTCGGTGCGTCTGCTTCTCCTATGATGGCGGCCGGCTCTCCTGGTGTTGCTCTTCTTTTGCCGCGGCGCTTGCCTAAAAAATGAATTGACGTTGCTCCCGAGGTGTCGCTGCCTGTACTGGAAGATGCAGATCCCGTTCTGCGATCTCTTGTAAACGAAAAAGGGATAGCTGTCCCGGACTTGTCCTGCCACCTGTATACACGCTGTGATGAATAATCCTCCACATCTCGGAGGAACTTGGAGCGTTTGGTAGCTTCTATTTTCACCTGAAGTTCTCTGCATTGTTTGTCGGTTTTCTCATACAATGTCGCGAGATCCTCTGGTTTGAGGCAATCCCTCAGCTGTTCTTTAGCAGTGGTGATGTGCGCTTTACACTCTTCAATGGCAGTATTGAGGTATTCCACAGTTAGAACAATCAAGTCCAATGAGCATTTATTGAGGATGTTAGAGAAACGAGTGCAGTATTCAAGGTTATTACCAAAAAATGTTGGTCTCAATTTCACCCTTAGTCCTCGCGGAATTCTCTGTGTGCGGTGATATTCTGCTAGAGTAGCAGCATGTAGTTCAAGCGCAATCAGGTGTTTGCTTTCCTTCATTAGATTCCTGCTCTTCAGCTCACTGGTGGGAATCTGGAGAAAATCAGTTGAAGCTGTGACTTGTGATACAATATCACGGGCCTCATCCTCTGTGTAGGCAAAGGTGCTCATTTATAGGAGTAATGCGTGCTCGTACCCAAAAGTCAGGCAATCTTCCCACATAAGATTGCCTGACTTTTGGGTACGAGCACGCATTACTCCTATAAATGAGCACCTTTGCCTACACAGAGGATGAGGCCCGTGATATTGTATCACAAGTCACAGCTTCAACTGATTTTCTCCAGATTCCCACCAGTGAGCTGAAGAGCAGGAATCTAATGAAGGAAAGCAAACACCTGATTGCGCTTGAACTACATGCTGCTACTCTAGCAGAATATCACCGCACACAGAGAATTCCGCGAGGACTAAGGGTGAAATTGAGACCAACATTTTTTGGTAATAACCTTGAATACTGCACTCGTTTCTCTAACATCCTCAATAAATGCTCATTGGACTTGATTGTTCTAACTGTGGAATACCTCAATACTGCCATTGAAGAGTGTAAAGCGCACATCACCACTGCTAAAGAACAGCTGAGGGATTGCCTCAAACCAGAGGATCTCGCGACATTGTATGAGAAAACCGACAAACAATGCAGAGAACTTCAGGTGAAAATAGAAGCTACCAAACGCTCCAAGTTCCTCCGAGATGTGGAGGATTATTCATCACAGCGTGTATACAGGTGGCAGGACAAGTCCGGGACAGCTATCCCTTTTTCGTTTACAAGAGATCGCAGAACGGGATCTGCATCTTCCAGTACAGGCAGCGACACCTCGGGAGCAACGTCAATTCATTTTTTAGGCAAGCGCCGCGGCAAAAGAAGAGCAACACCAGGAGAGCCGGCCGCCATCATAGGAGAAGCAGACGCACCGAGACTGACGAGATCGCAGGTACTGCCGAGAACTTAGTTGTTAATCTTTCAAGTAAAACTGTGAGTCCTGCGCAATTGAATTTACTAAAGAAGGGACTGTCCTTTAGCCCCACAGGGACGCTGGACACCTTTTCTCTGGACATTGATTTGCAGCGGTTTTTCCGTAATATACGTCTTAAAGTACACTTTACTAAAAATGTTGATGTAGATGACATGGGGGGCGGTCATGCTAGCTCTGAGGAGCCGTCAGGTTCTTTAACATTGCAACAATTTTCATTGAGAGTTAAAAGTCATTTTGCACCTCCGAAAATATACCATCCAGTGGAAACCTTTGCTAATTTAGTTCAACGGGATGTTAATTCTCTATTGCAACAGTGTAAACAAGGTTCTTTACAGATACGTAATAATTTAACAGCTGAAGAGAAACATGCACTGAATGGTATATTAGAGGATAAGTCACTTATATTCAAACCAGCTGACAAGGGGGGTGCCCTTGTGATTCTGGATAGGGAGTATTACATCACAGAGATTTTAGGTCAACTGAGTGATAATGAGACATATAAGATTTTACAATCTGATCCGGTTTTTTCAATTAAAGGTGTATTACAGAGGATAGTGACTGAGGCGAGAGAGGATGGCATCATAGATAATAAATTAAGTGAATTTTTGATAAATCAGCATCCTATTACACCGGTGTTTTACACCCTTCCGAAAATTCACAAGTCCATGACCAGACCACCGGGACGCCCTATTGTGGCCTCCTCTGATTCAATCCTCTCTCCCCCAGCCATTTTTCTGGAGAAAGTGCTCACACCTTTGACCATGTTATCTCCTTCCTACCTACGAGACACAGGACATTTCTTGAGTGAAATACGTCCCCTTCATCTAGATAGAGACTGCATACTGGTCACTTTTGATGTATGCAGCCTCTATACTTCCATTACTCACGAAAAGGGTTTAGAGGCAGCATCTAGACTATTGAATACCAGTCATTATACATCAGCACAGAAGGATTTTTTTCTGACACTTTTAAAACTAGTGTTGGAGGAAAATTACTTCTTATTTCAAGACACCTTTTTTCAACAGCGCCGCGGGACCGCGATGGGATCGAACGTCGCGCCGCCGTACGCAAACAGTTATATGTCATCGTTTGAAAGTGAATTTGTTTATTCCAATTCTTTATATTTAAAGCATTGCATATTTTGGCGTCGATTTATAGATGACGTGTTTTGCGTATGGCGAGGCGACGTTCGATCCCTCATGGAATTTAACAGTCATCTTAACTCCATTTGGAGTGAGCTTCAATTTACCATACACTTTGATTTTCAACAAATATCCTTTCTTGATACATGGGTAAAGCGCAAGGATGATGGTACAGTGTACACTGATTTATATATCAAGGATACAGATCGTAATAGTCTACTTACCTACACTAGTAGCCATCCCCCAGCAATCAAGAAGGCGATTCCTTTTTCACAGTACCAGAGGGTTAAAAGGATCGTGACTGATCCTGACACCTGTGAAATTAGGTTGCAAGAGATGACGAAAAAGTTCCTCAACAGAGGCTATCCCCTACACTTATTACAATCTCAAAAGCAGAAGTTAGATCAACCGCAGGGACAGAAGATTATCAAACCACCACGCATCCCATTAATAGTGAAGTACCATCCTTGGACACAGAGAATAAGGGGTATAATTAATAAGCATTGGCACATCATGTCTAGATCATATCCTCATATGGAGATATTTCAAAATTCTCCAATGATGTGTTTCAAAAAAGCGGACAATATCCGTGACAAAATTATTAGAGCAGACATAGGCACTAACAAACCTATAGTTAGACAAACCACACTGACTACTCCGCGTCAGGGCACATTTCCGTGTTTAAATTGTAACAACTGTTCAAGTGTCATTAGAGGTTCTACACTGACCCACCCTCATTCTGGAGAACAAATTCCCATTAAAGGCATGTTCACATGTGATAGTAAAAATGTCATTTATATTTTGAAATGTCCCTGCGGTTTGGTCTATGTAGGGGAAACCTCAATGCGGATTAAAGATAGATTAAGTAAGCATAAGTCCACTATCCGCACTGAGAATTTGTTGTTACCCCTACCGCATCATTTCCATGAGAAGCGTCATGCGATATCGCAGTTGCGGTTTCAAGTGATTGAGAGCGTATCTTTACCTCGCCGAGGCGGCGATAGGAATAGTTTGCTTTTAAAGCGTGAGGCTTATTGGATCCACCGGTTACAAACTGTGGATCCAAGGGGGCTCAACCGCGAGTATAATATTTCCAGTTTCACCTAGTTCTTGACTATATTATTCTTATTATAAGAATTTAGATTATGATAATATACATTTCATTTGTCTCTTTCAGCGGACTTGATTCCTGAATTGTCATCAACTGTTCCATTGTTTCATCAATGTATCCACATTGAATTTTTTTTGGTTTATTGCATCTTTCATTACTTCACCTGTGTCAGCCCTGAGGTGGGTGGAGCTACATAGTATGATGTCATTTTCCTTTTGTTTTGTTACTCCTCCCTCTCTCTGTGTATAAAAGAGATGTGATAGGAGTTTATTGTATAGTCTGAAGAAAGCACGTGTTGTGCTGAAACGCGTCACTATATGTCCTTAATATGTGACTGAATAAACGCAACATTCATCATCATCGCGAGTGCTGGACCTTCCTTCTTTATTGCAAGTATTGGGACGTCTTCCCACTGACTCGTGCACCGCGTCTATTCCAGCAGTGCCGACCCTTTCCCACATAAGACTGGAATACAGCATGTCTTGCAGCCATTTTAGGAAGAACACATGTCTCTTTAACTGTACATCATCTACTCAGCCTAGCATGTGCTGCAGGGTTTAAAGGCTGCTAAAAAACATACAGTCACCTCTTTACATTCTACAGAACTATTATGGGTATATATTATAACTTTTTACAATAGATAAGTGGTAGGCATTTAAGAGTGCCGCATTTGTGTGAGGGGAGGCGGGGCGTTCACTATTTAAACCTGGCCCTCCTCCCCCCACTTGTCGGTTCGAACGATTTCGAATCGGCTTGTGGGTTGGTGCCAGAGAAGGGCATGCATCACTGGAGGATCGGGGGATCGGCTGCGTCGAGCTCGTCGCTACGGTGATTAGGTAGGCAGGGTGGCTTGCACACCCGTCTCGCTATGTATAACATGTGGGGCTGCCGAGCGTGCCGCCGGTCCCCAGCTGCGCTGGAGACTGCCCGCACTCCCGATTGCTTCCGGCACCCCGAGACAGGCACCCCGATCCGCTCCAGGCCCTGCGCTAAGCACCCCCGCTCCCACATGCAGCGTCCCCCAGGCAGGCACCCCTCACCTGTGGCTCAGCAGCGACGGGTCACGACGTCCGCTCGCATACCCTGAGCATCGGTCACGCCGGCCGTCGGCTCCACGACGCAGCGTTATATATCTCACTCCCGTATCAGAACGTTCCGCCGTAGAGGAAAACGCCGTCCGCTCACACAGGGGTCTATTCATTAGCTGCAATCAGTAAGCGGAGGTCCAGCTGCAGGATCAGGGGACGGAAGCCGAAACCTATAGGCGATTAATACGCCGCGGCTTTCCCTGTACAAATAGTCGATAGCGGTGGGCACGGGATGCAATGTTCCACATGGCGGAGCGCAAATCCCTCACAGCCGATCCTGATGCACGTTCTCCTGGTAATTACAATTAGCGAGGCTGTGAAGGTGGACATGCTTATGTGACTTTCAGTCATGTCTAGGAATCCGCTGCAGAATAAACTCGTCTTCTTTACTGCGCCAAACTCAGGCAAGACAAGATAAGCAGATACTCAGACATGTGCACTGTATAACAAGTTATGATTTCAATGGTTAATTCTAACCTAGAAGGGAATCACTGGCTTGCTGCGCTCCAGCAGGTCCTGGCTTGAGAGAGGGCGGGGGATGGTCGACACCTACAGGCCCATACTGGTACTGCAGTCCAGGTGCAGGGCTCCTCTGCTCAGGCACGGTGGCTAGGTACTAAGGCAGGAGTATAAAAAAAAAAAAATTTAATAAAATTTGGAATATGTTCAAGGATCAAATATAAAGAGGGCTTCAAGGAGGGGGGCTGGCCACGTCACTTTGCGCACGCAGCCGGGCCGCCCGTAAGCCCATACGGTCAGTCAGGGGGTTGGTTCGGGCGCAGTCACAATAGTCCGGTGGTTAGCTAGGGAGCGGTGGCATGAGTGAAGTGTCGCCCAGCTGGCGTGCGCTCACTCACACGTCTGTCCTTGGTTATTCAGGTCCACAGGTGGTGGGCTAACTTACGAAACTGTGGGGGTTCGTGGCTGTCATGGCCGCCAGGTGAGTCAGGGGTGGTGCATGCGGGGGCCAACCCCCTCTTTTCTCCTGCATAGGCTTGGGGGACGGGGGATGGTGGACTATTATGTCCAGGCCTCTGGCGCATCTCTTACAGGGTGGCGCCTACAGTCGTGGCCTTTGGTGGGGGGGAAAAAAAAATAAAATAAAATAAAATAATAATAATGGTATAGATAGGAATGTTGCTTTGCCAGGTCTGTCACGACTACAGACTCCTTATAAAGCCCTGCCACGACTGCAGGCATCAGTCTGTCACGACTACAGACCCGCTCTAAAGCCCTGCCACGACTGCAGGCAACAGTCTGTCACGACTACAGACCCGTTATAAAGCCCTGCCACGACTGCAGGCATCAGTCTGTCACGACTACAGACTCGTTATAAAGCCCTGCCACAACTGCAGGCACAAATCCGTTACGACTACAGACTCATTATTAAGACCGGCCACGACTGCAGGCATTAGTCTCATGTCAACAGACTCATGAGGTAATACTACCACGTCTACAGGCGATGGTCCGTTACCGCTACTCTCGATGTAGGGTCCCCTCACGACTACAGGGGCTAGTCGGTCACATCCACAGACTCAGTCGCACTCCCGTTAACTACAGGCACTGGGTGGGCATCTACGGGTAGTTGTGTCACGACTACGCACGTGGGTCAGCCACGGCCTGGGAGGTCAGCCTTCACGGTCACAGGTAGGTCCAGTTAGGCTTCAGTCTCCCAGCGGGTTCCAGTCACAATAACCAGCCCCTAGGTGAGGGGGGGGGCACTCCCGCACCGGCGCACAATGCCAGGGAGCTGTGCGGCTCCTCACGCGGCACACGGTTCAAACCAGCGGGGGCCGGGGCCCACGGTAAAGGAAGGGCTCCCTCTGATCCGGTGCACATTGCCAGGGAGTGGCGCTGCTCCCCACGCGGTACGAGTGTCCAGCCGGCGGTGGGTCGGCCCTAGCTGAGGAGGGGGGCTCCCCCGCACTGGTGCATTCTGCCAGGGAGCAGCGTGAGCTCCCCACGTGGCTGGGGGGTAAGGCTCCTCATCTTCAATAAAGTCTGGCATGGGCCGCCGTGCCGTTAGGTAGGCAGGGATCAGGGGAAGGAGTACTAGGCTCGGTCAGGGGGAGCAGACCATAGGCGGTGGCTGGCTTCCTGCTGCCGGCCGTACATAAGGTTCCAAGGGGGTTATTTAGGCACAGGATGTTAGTTAGTCCGTGCAGGTGATCTGCGTTATACCATGCTCTTCATGCTCGTACTCAGAGCTGTGCCCATACGAGAGCTGCTTAAGTGGTTGATAGAGAAAAAAATAATAATATATATATATATATATATATATATATAAATAAAAAATTAAAAATACATTTTTGAGTCTCTCACGCATGGCTTCTCCGTTTTAGGTTTACACATATGACTCCGCCATCTGAGTCTCTCACGCATGGCTTCTCCGTGTTAGTTTTACACATACGGATCTGCCATTAGAGTCTCTCACGCATGGCTTCTCCGTTTAGGTTCACACATATGTCTCCGCCATTAGTCTCTCACGCATGGCTTCTCCGTTTTAGGTTTACACATATGACTCCGCCATTAGAATCTCTCACGCATGGCTGCTCCGTTTTAGGTTTACACATATGACTCCGCCATTAGAGTCACGCATGGCTTCTCCGTTTTAGGTTACACATATGACTCCGCCATTAGTCTCTCACGCATGGCTTCCCCATTTTAGGTTACACATATGACTCCGCCATTAGAGTCTCTCACGCATGGCTTCTCCGTTTTAGGTTACACATATGACTCCGCCATTAGAGTCTCTCACGCATGGCTTCTCAGTGTGAGTTTTACACATACGAGTCCGCCATTAGTCTCTCACGCCTGGCTTCTCCGTTTTAGGTTGGCACATATGACTCCGTCATTAGAATCTCTCACGCATGGCTGCTCCGTTTTAGGTTTACACATATGACTCCGCCATTAGAGTCTCTCACGCATGGCTTCTCCGTTTTAGGTTACACATATGACTCCGCCATTAGTCTCTCACGCATGGCTTCTCCGTTTAGGTTCACACATATGGCTCCGCCATTAGTCTCTCACGCATGGCTTCTCCGCTTTAGGTTTACACACAGGACTCCGCCATTAGAGTCTCTCACGCATGGAGATTAAAAAAATAAATAATTTCCTCACCAGGCCCAGCTGCGCTGGGACTAGTCTCCCATCTCACCATAGCTAAGAGACTGATGGCCAATTCCTTGGCCAGTAATACTCTGAGGGCTTACAAGACAGCTTGGCGCCTGTTTCAGAGATATGAGAACACCTACCCGGCCGCTGGCCGGGGGCCTATCACTCACCTATTGGGCTTTGTCAGGGTTTTTGCCACTCTCAATTAAACCTGTCCTATAGCATTGTTAACTATACATGGCAGGTATTCAGCACCATTGGTACAGGCTACATCCGGACCTACCGTCACTCTTCTCCGCCCACCCGATCAAAGCGGCGTTGAAGGGTTTGCGCAAGATGTCTGTTGTGAAACGACATGGGCGTCAGCCATTTACCGGTAGCTTGTTCAGGCCGTGACAGGCAAACTGCAGGGGCAAACCGTTCGGGCCACAGGTTAGCGCTCTGGTAGAAACAGCCTTGTACCTGGCTTCCATGGATTCCTCAGGTCAGGCGAGCTCATGGGCACCAATACGCTGGTTGGGTGCCTGCGGAAAGGTCAGCTCATCCGGCGCGGGTCCATCTATGTCCTCACCTTGGCCTCGTCCAAGACGTCACGGCCGGGGCAACCAGTGGCGGTCAGATACTTTCCCACGGACAGCAGATGGTGTCCGGTGCAGGCCTTGGAGGCTTGGCTGCGTAGTATTTAATCCAAGCGGCATGTTCTCCCGTACTCGAACTAGGCAATGCCCGAGTAACCACCGCAGCCTTTCTTACGTACATTCAGGTTAGTTGACAGGTTCAGGGGTCGGTCCTCGCTGGATCACAGGACATTCCTTCCGCATGGGCGCGGCAGCGGCGGCGTCCATGCATAAGGTGCCAGTACATGTCATCAAACGGTTGGGTCCTCGCAGTTCCGCGTGTTCCATGCGTAATATCCCGGATCCTTATACGAAATATCATTGGCTTTCGAGTTTTGGTCTGTAGTTTCTGTTATCAAGTTTTCTAACTCCTATGCATGGTTCTTTTGGCCCCTTTAGGCTACCCTTCGATAAGCAGTTCTGGCATAACTCTGCTGCTTCTAGGTTGGGGGGGTGGAGTATAAGCTTAGGTAGGGTACCCTCTCAGCATGAGCCGATCCGAGCACAAGTGGTAGGCATTTAAGAGTGCCGCATTTGTGTGAGGGGAGGCGGGGCGTTCACTATTTAAACCTGGCCCTCCTCCCCCCACTTGTCGGTTCGAACGATTTCAACCCACCCAGGAGCCCTCCCTTCTTTCAGGTCTCATCATTGGGGTAGCCCCCTTTAGGCTACCCTTCGATAAGCAGTTCTGGCATAACTCTGCTGCTTCTAGGTTGGGGGGGTGGAGTATAAGCTTAGGTAGGGTACCCTCTCAGCATGAGCCGATCCGAGCACAAATGAACTTTAGCTTTAGAGAACTTAGACAGAGATCCTACCTCCTTCACAGTAAATGTCTGCACTGAGGAGACCGAACCAAGTAGCAGAATACACAGGGGGCTTTCTGGAAGAGTCCACTGTAAAGACTCTGTCTGTTAAAACTTTCCTCAGTTATCTAATAGCACATTTGAAGAGGTTTATTTAGCATGTCCTGACTCTCTGCTAACAGCTTATGAATATATGGAACTATATTTAACAAGTCATCATTGCTGCAGCTCCTGTATATTGGTATGACCCTATTGCAAACCTGCAGACTGGATATTTGGTGAAACTTCATGTGGTTCATATCGACTGTACTACACCACTGACTTGGTGCCTGGGCCTAAATGTGTGATAGTGGCCTGTTCCAGTGGTGGGTGACGTGAAGCCTGATTCTCTGCTATGACATGAAGACTGATTCTGCGCTGACATAAGGCCAGATTCTCTGTTACGGGACCTCTCTCCTCTGCCTGGGCCTAAATGTGTGACAGTGGCCTGTTCCAGTGGTGGGTGACGTGAAGCCTGATTCTCTGCTATGACATGAAGACTGATTCTGCGCTGACATAAGGCCAGATTCTCTGTTATGGGACCTCTCTCCTCTGCCTGGGTGCCTGGGCCTAAATATGTGACAGTGGCCTGTTCCAGTGGTGGGTGACGTGATGCCTGATTCTCTGCTATGACATGAATACAGATTCTGCGCTGACATAAGGCCAGATTCTCTGTTACGGGACCGCTCTCCTCTGTCTGGGTGCCGGGGCCTAAATGTGTGACAGTGGCCTGTTCCAGTGGTGGGTGACGTGAAGCCTGATTCTCTGCTATGACATGAAGACTGATTCTGCGCTGACATGAAGCCAGATTCTTTGCTATGGCATGAAGAGACTGATTCTCTGCTGACGTGAAGCCAGATTCTCTGCTATGGGACCTCTGTCCAATTGATATTGGTTCATTTTTATTTTTTTAATTTTAATTCCCTATCCACATTTGTTTGCAGGGGATTTACCTACATGTTGCTGCCTTTTGCAGCCCTCTAGCTCTTTCCTGGGCTGTTTTACAGCCTTTTTAGTGCCCAAAAGTTCGGGTCCCCATTGACTTCAATGGGGTTCGGGTCCGGGACGAAGTTCGGTTCGGGTTCGGATCCCGAACCCGAACATTTACGGGAAGTTCGGCCGAACTTCTCGAACCCGAACATCCAGGTGTTCGCTCAACTCTATTCAAGTTCAAATATACCATCGGATTAGAGAAAACTCCGATCCGATGGTATATTATTATTATCCGAACACCGAACCCGAACTTTTACTGAAATGTTCGGGTACGAACCCGAACTTTACAGTTCGGGTTCGCTCAACCCTAGTGCCATCCCCTATAGCACCCGGCTTCTGTACAGTGTCGGGATGACTACGGTCTGTATCAGAAGCCGGATAGCGATATTAATACACAGCAAAATACCAATATCCACAGTAGTTCCAAGCGCCACCTGGTGTGTACTAACCAAAATTGCAACCTTAGTTTTCTCTAAAGTCTATTACGCGCTTCGGGTTAACAAAGGGAATTAGATATCGTTATGCGCTGCCGCGAGTCTGCTAGGAGTGCTAACAATGATAGTACTGTATATATATATATATATACTGGAACTAGTGTTAAGCAAAGCGAGCTTCGGATGCTTAATTGGGATCTGTATTCATTGGGATGTGTATCAGAATGTATGGGCTCCGATGAGCCAAAGTACAGATGTAGCAGGGTAACACACACACTCTTAACTCAAATTTCTTAACTCATTGCGTTATCTTGAAACAAAAGCCATTGAAAAGCAATTACTTAACGCATTTAGTTGCATTTAGTTTAGATAACATGTCTCATAAAGCATGAGTGTTAACCCTGTTACATCCGTAAATTAAAACTTGAAACCGAACTCGGCTTCAGTTACGAGGAACTAGGTACTAGTCGGAACTGAAGTGGAGTTCGATTTCAAGTTTTAAAGTGGTTTTCCACTTTAACAATCAATTACTGAAGTTATTCAACAAAGTTATGAGCGACTTCGCGAATAACTTGCTTTGGCTCATTGGAGCCCATACACTCACCTAAAGAATTATTAGGAACACCTGTTCTATTTCTCATTAATGCAATTATCTAGTCAACCAATCACATGGCAGTTGCTTCAATGCATTTAGGGGTGTGGTCCTGGTCAAGACAATCTCCTGAACTCCAAACTGAATGTCAGAATGGGAAAGCAAGGTGATTTAAGCAATTTTGAGCGTGGCATGGTTGTTGGTGCCAGACGGGCCTGTCTGAGTATTTCACAATCTGCTCAGTTACTGGTATTTTCACGCACAACCATTTCTAGGGTTTACAAAGAATGGTGTGAAAAGGGAAAAACATCCAGTATGCGGCAGTCCTGTGGGCAAAAATGCCTTGTGGATGCTAGAGGTCAGAAGAGAATGGGCCGACTGATTCAAGCTGAAAGAAGAGCAACGTTGACTGAAATAACCACTCGTTACAACCGAGGTATGCAGCAAAGCATTTGTGAAACCACAACTCGCACAACCTTGAGGCGGATGGGCTACAACAGCAGAAGACCCCACCGGGTACCACTCATCTCCACTACAAATAGGAAAAAGAGGCTACAATTTACACAAGCTCACCAAAATTGGACTGTTGAAGACTGGAAAAATGTTGCCTGGTCTGATGAGTCTCGATTTCTGTTGAGACATTCAAATGGTAGAGTCCGAATTTGGTGTAAACAGAATGAGAACATGTATCCATCATGCCTTGTTACCACTGTTCAGGCTGGTGGTGGTGGTGTAATGGTGTGGGGGATGTTTTCTGGGCACACTTTAGGCCCCTTAGTGCCAATTTGGCATCGTTTAAATGCCACGGGCTACCTGAGCATTGCTTCTGACCATGTCCATCCCTTCATGACCACCATGTACCCATCCTCTGATGGCTACTTCCAGCAGGATAATGCACCATGTCACAAAGCTCGAATCATTTCAAATTGGTTTCTTGAACATGACAATGAGTTTACTGTACTAAAATGGCCCCCACAGTCACCAGATCTCAACCCAATAGAGCATCTTTGGGATGTGGTGGAACGGGAGCTTCGTGCCCTGGATGTGCATCCCTCAAATCTCCATCAACTGCAAGATGCTATCCTATCAATATGGGCCAACATTTCTAAAGAATGCAATCAGCATCTTGTTGAATCAATGCCACGTAGAATTAAGGCAGTTCTGAAGGCAAAAGGGGGTCCAACACCGTATTAGTATGGTGTTCCTAATAATTCTTTAGGTGAGTGTATATTCTAATACTGTACGGAGACGGATCTCCGTACAGTATTATTCCAAAGTTTTGATTGAAGCGACTTCGGATGAAGCATCTGAAGCTCGCTTCCCTCAACAATAACTAGAACTATAGGGAGCCGATATACCTTGTCCCGATCATGGCCCTAGGTCTCCAGTTTGATGCTGGCAGCAGAGGATTGGTAGAAATGAGTAATGCTGCTTTTTGGTTTTTAACATTGGCTTTTTTTTTTTTTTGTCTTTGGCTTTACACTTGCAGAAGCTGGAAAAACGAACCAAAGTTTGTTGATTGATATGCAAATGAGCACTCGCAAGTGCCCAGGGGCGGCGTTCACTGTGTTGGTGCCCAGGCAGCCCTGCCTTTTTTCATTATTCCCCCGCCCCAGCCTCTGCTTATGCCCGCCCTCCTATTCCCTTGCGTCATTATAAGGTCCGGCCGAGATCCCGCGACTGTGCACTTCCTTGCGGGCATTGCATCGCTTTAACTACTGCGCATGCGCCGGCAAATGCCACATTGCCGCTGGTTTTGCGCCGTTCGCCGGAGCATGCGCAGTAGTTAAAGCGATGCCGTGCAAACAATGGGCATCGCAGTGAGCATGCTCCAGGAACACAGTGCACAGTTGCGGGATTTCGGCCGGACCTTAGGATGACGCAAGGGAATAGGAGGGCGGGCATAATCAGAGGCTGGGGCGGGGGAACAATGAAAAAAGGCAGGGCAGCCTGGGCACCAACACAGTCAACGCCGCCCCTGGGCACTTGCGAGTGCTCATTTGCATATCAATCAAAGTTCGTTTTTCCAGCTTCTGCAAGTGTAAAGCCAAAGACAAAGGTACCATAACATTCATGTATAGATGTGCTATAGGGCAATGTAAGCACTGTATATGGCCATATGGAGGAGACAGACTCCCTTTAAATACTGTGAGAATGACAGCAATTAAAATTTTCTCAATGAAGTCAATAGGAAAAAATCTGATTGGTTGTTTGTGGTTCCCCCCACTTTTTAGAGTCCCCAAAATGTGACAGAAATTTTTTAGGTTGACCCCATGACTAAGAGACTCAAGTTTAGTGAGTTTAACTTCAAAGCTGTACGAGTGGCAAAAGTTTGCAATTTTCCAATGAAAGTCTATGACAAAAAGTAGGATCTTCGGGGGGCCGCCCCAAAGGCCCAGAGGGTGGGATCGGTTAACAAAGCACAAGCAACCTATTTGGGTATGTGCTGAACAAGTGTGCAAAGTTTGGTAATTGTACTCCTAAAACTGTGGGAGGAGTAGCGTATAGAAAATAGCAAAATTTTTATTGCCCGTTGCTAGCTCCGCCCACTTTGGGGTGTCCCCTCAAAATTTACCATTTTATTCGGGTTGACACCAACAATATGTGGTCCGAGTTTGGGGAGTGTAGCTTCAAAATTGTGCGAGTGGGAGCGATTTGAAAATCTTCCCTGTCAAATCAATGGCAAAAAAGGGGTCTTCGGTGGTCCGCCTCAGGCGCCCGGAGGGTGGGATCGCTTATTAAAGCAGAAGCAACTTACCTCACTATAGGTCGAAGAAGTGTGGAAAGTTTGCCATTTGTATACCCAAAACTGTAGGAGGAGGAGTAGCGTATAGAAAAAGGGGGGGGGGGGGGAGAAGAAGAATAAAACGGAATAATAAGCTGAAGCAATCGAATAACAAGATGGTACAGAACAAGAACAGGATGGTACAGAACAAGAACAGGATGGTACAGAACAAGAACAGGATTTTGGCTTCAAAAATAAAATAAAAAGAAAAGCCAGTAAAACTAGCAGTATATATTACCATTAACATACAACCAACATCCAGGTGAACAAAGGGTATAGAAAACGAAGCACATTTCTCGAATTGAATTGAAGGTGAACTCGGTTGTATTGGTTTCTTTAAATTCTAATGTAGTTATTTCAAGGGTGTTTTATTAATGCTTTCATATAATTAACTGCGCAATTTACAATATTTAGATTACTCTCAGCATGTAGTTCCTGCTTAATGTGTAACATAAGAAAGCAGTGTTTTGTGTAATTTGTGTAAGTAGATATTGCATATAATTTGTTAGAAAGAAATATATAATTCCTTTTCAGAAACATTCCATTTATTAGAACAAGACTGAATCCGAGTCATAGCTTTAAGTGGTGTAGAGGTAGCTTCAGATGCTCTTGTGACAGATCCATTAAAAACACACCATTATTATAATTGGCATAAGGTTGGTGGGGGCCTGTGGCTGATTGTGCATTGGAGCCCAGCACTGTAAAACAAAACATGCAATGCAACAGCTCTCTGCAAACCAAATAAAGTACAAAAATGCATAATAATTGCTAATGCTATACTTATAAATTAGAGATGCTTGGCAAATACATTTTGTACAAAATTATTTGAGCCCGTCTGCCGCACGTCAAGGCGATCTCTGTAAGATGGGTCCTAATACTAAATACTACCCTTTATGTGCCATGACGGCTACCATACAATTCAGGGAGTGTAGATCCCACACGCATGCTGGGCCTGCTTTAATTTCTGTTATCTATGGTGCTAAAATGGCCTCCATTATATCCAAGGAATGCAGGTACCAACATGCATGCCGAGCCCACTCCACACCTCTCCTGGTGCCAAATGGCCACCAAAGAATGCAATGAGAGTCCACACTATACCTCTCCTGGTGCCAAATGGCATCCAGTGAATGAGGGAGAGCAGGCTAAGCTATATACTCACACTAATTAACATCAGCCTATGGGGCAGACAGGCTGATCAGGAGTGCACGACTGAGACCCCAGCAGTTTCAAGTTACTCCTCTGTATTGAATGTACAATTGCGTCACTAGTCTGAGCTCAGCATTCAACGAAATGACCAAGAAAACTATTACACATGCACATTTTTTCAGCTAAAGAACATTCATCATCTTGCAGTGTAAAACACTCAATCATCAGACAATACAAATCTTTTGACATGTTAAAAAATTATCATTGCAGGAAGCAGATCATGGGGTCTAATAAGGATCTGCCACCAGTAAACCACTATACAGCATGGCGGTGAGTAGCATAGTGATTAGGGATGATCGAACCCGAACTGTATAGTTCGGGTTCGTACCGAATTTTGGGGTGTTCGTGACACGCAGGGCCGTTTCTCGGGGCGGGCGGTCCGGGCGTCCGCCCGGGGCACTGTCAGAAGGGGGGCGCCGGCAGGGGCGCCCTCTTATCGTTTCTCTGCCTGTTATTACTGTCGTGCCGTGCGCCCTGGCTCTCTCCCTCTGAGATCTCGGCTTCCCTGCGATCGAGTGCCGAGTCCTCTCACTCTTATCTACAGACAGTGTCCACAGCTCCGATACGTGAGGGCGGCACTTACTGATGCCACGCGCCTGCTCCTCCCACTAGGCGGCGCAGGCGCGTGACGTACAGTAAATGCCGCACTGCCTACCTGTTACCGCCCGCCCTGAGCCCCTGAGCAGTGCTGATTGCTGGAAAGAAGCCAGCTGTGAGGCGAGCCTGACAATTTTTTTTACAATGGGGACACTGTGGATGGTCGGGGGTGGGGGCATTAATTACAATGGGGGGTGGGGGCCACTGTGGGAGACATGAAAATGGGGGCCACTGTCACTGTGGGGGACATTAAGATTAATAAGGATCACTATGGACATTATTTAGAATGGAGGCTGCTGTGGGTGTCATTACTCATTATAACTAATGTCTGATAGGCCTAGTCCTGAGCTGAAGTTATATTACCCTGCCCATGCCCTGTATAATAATATACCCATCCCTGATACCCCTTAGTTATATTACCCCGCTGGGGGTTATAACTAAGGAGTATCAGGGTACATTATTATACAGGGCAGGGTAATATACAGTACAGACCAAAAGTTTGGACACACCTTCTCATTCAAAGAGTTTTCTTTATTTTCATGACTATGAAGGCATCAAAACTATGAATTAACACATGTGGAATTATATACATAACATATATTATATTATATACATAGTGTGAAACAACTGAAAATATGTCATATTCTAGGTTCTTCAAAGTAGCCACCTTTTGCTTTGATTACTGCTTTGCACACTCTTGGCATTCTCTTGATGAGCTTCAAGAGGTAGTCCCCTGAAATGGTCTTCCAACAGTCTTGAAGGAGTTCCCAGAGATGCTTAGCACTTGTTGGCCCTTTTGCCTTCACTCTGCGATCCAGCTCACCCCAAACCATCTCGATTGGGTTCAGGTCCGGTGACTGCGGAGGCCAGGTCATCTGGCGCAGCTCCCCATCACTCTCCTTCATGGTCAAATAGCCCTTACTTTCAAAGTTTTCCCAATTTTTCAGCTGACTGATTGACCTTCATTTCTTAAAGTAATGATGGCACTCGTTTTCTTTACTTAGCTGCTTTTTTCTTGCCATAATACAAATTCCAACAGTCTATTCAGTAGGACTATCAGCTGTGTATCCACCTGACTTCTCCTCAACGCAACTGATGGTCCCAACCCCATTTATAAGGCAAGAAATCCCACTTATTAAACCTGACAGGGCACACCTGTGAAGTGAAAACCATTTCAGGGGACTACCTCTTGAAGCTCATCAAGAGAATGCCAAGAGTGTGCAAAGCAGTAATCAAAGCAAAAGGTGGCTACTTTGAAGAACCTAGAATATGACATATTTTCAGTTGTTTCACACTATGTATATAATATAATATATGTTATGTATATAATTCCACATGTGTTAATTCATAGTTTTGATGCCTTCAGTGTGAATCTACAATTTTCATAGTCATGAAATAATGTCCATAGTGATCCTTATTAAAAATAATGTCCCCCCACAGGCAGGCTCTGCGGGCGGCGGTGCTCACAGTGACGTACAGTGAGTGAGGTGAGCACCGCCGACCCGCACTGCCTGCCTGTTACCGCTCGCCCGGAGCAGTGCTGAGAAAGAAGCCTGCTGGGAGTGAGAGCCTCAGTCTGTGGGACAGTGGGTCACTGGGTGCGTCACTGTGACCGTCCGTGCAATGTGGTTACACATTTTTTACAATGGGGAGACACTTATTTCATCGAGCAGTTTTGAGGGGGGGCAGAGTTTTTTTGACAGGGGGGGGGGGGGGTTTGACACTCGCCCTGAGAGAAATTTTACCTAGAAATTGCACTGGTGACACGGACCCGAACATTTACGTAAAAGTCCGGGTTCGGTGTTCGGTGCTTTCTTGGCGCTTTTTGAAAGGCTGCAAAGCAGCCAATCAACAAGCGTCATACTACTTGCCCCAAGAGGCCATCACAGCATGTGACCCAGCCTCTATTTAAGCTGGAGTCACGTAGTGCCGCACGTCACTCTGCTCTGATCAGTGTAGGGATAGGATGCAGCTACTGCTGTTAGGGCCAGATTAGGCAGGGATTTACTCATTAAAAACACTTACTGAAGTGATCGATCTACAGCTGTGTATGATTCAACTTCTGCTAGTTAATTGCTCACTGTTTTTAGGCTGCCCAGACCGTTTTTCTGTCACTTTTTTCTGGGGTGATCGGCGGCTATTTTGTGTCTTGTGGTGCGCCAGCACAAGCTGCCATCAAGTCCATTTACCATCAATAGTGTGTTTTTTTTTTTGCTATATCCTACATCAGGGGCTTGGCTGTGCTTGATATTTTATTGAGGGGTGAAATACAATTGCCAAAACAGCAGTACCCTAAATCTGGTGTTTCAGCTGTGGCTAGACAATTGTAATACTGTCTGCTGTCTGGCAAAGGATATATTTTTTTCTGGGTTGAAATACAATTCCCAAATTAGCAATTCCCTAAATCAGTGGTTTCTGCTGTAGCAGGCCAAGTTTAAATCTATCCATAAAAGGGTATATTACATTGAAGGTGCTGATAGGGTCATCCTCAATAACTTCACACGCTACCGTGCATTTCCCATAAAAGGGATACCTGTCACCCAGGGCCTAAATACTAGGCCTACAATTTATATTCAGCTAAATCTGTGGTTACTGATGTGCCTGTATTAGTGTAATACGGTACCTAAGTAGATAGCCAGATAGTGTTAGGTGCCTGTAAAAAAAGGCCTGAATTAATAATTTTTTTCTTATTGTGGTGAACGGTAACAATGAGGAAAACATCTAGTAAGGGACGCGGACATGGTCGTGGTGGTGTTAGTGGACCCTCTGGTGCTGGGAGAGGACGTGGCCGTTCTGCCACAGCCACACTTCCTAGTGAACCAACTACCTCAGGTCCCAGTAGCCGCCAGAATTTACAGCCATATTTGGTGGGGCCCAATGCCGTTCTAAGGATGGTAAGGCCTGAGCAGGTACAGGCATTAGTCAATTGGGTGGCCGACAGTGGATCCAGCACGTTCACATTATCTGCCACCCAGTCTTCTGCAGAAAGCACACAGATGGTGCCTGAAAACCAAGCCCATCAGTCTGTCACATCACCCCCATGCATATCAGAGAAACTGTATAAGCCTCAAGTTATGCAGCAGTCTCTTATGCTGTTTGAAGACTCTGCTGGCAGGGTTTCCCAAGGGCATCCACCTAGCCCTTCCCCAGCGGTGGAAGACATAGAATGCACTGACGCACAACCACTTATGTTTCCTGATGATGAGGACATGGGAATACCACCTCAGCACATCTCTGATGATGACGAAACACAGGTGCCAACTGCTGCGTATTTCTGCATTGTGCAGACTGAACAGGAGGTCAGGGAGGAAGACTGGGTGGAAGACGATGCAGGGGACGATGAGGTCATAGACCCCACATGGAATGAAGGTCGTGCCACTAACTTTCAGAGTTCAGAGGAAGAGGCAGTGGTGAGACCGAGCCAACAGCGTAGCAAAAGAGGGAGCAGGGGGCAAAAACAGAACACCCGCCACCAAGAGACTCCGCCTGCTACTGGCCACCGCCACCTGGGACCGAGCACCCCAAAGGCAGCTTCAAGGAGTTCCTTGGCGTGGCAGTTCTTCAAACAATGTGCTGACGACAAGACCAGAGTGGTTTGCACGCTGTGCCATCAGAGCCTGAAGCGAGGCATTAACGTTCTGAACCTTAGCACAATCTGCATGACCAGGCATCTGCATGCAAAGCATGAACCACAGTAGAGTAAACACCTTAAAAACAAGGAACTTACTCAGGCTCCCCCTGCTACCTCTTCTGCTGCTGCCGCCTCAGCCTCTTCCTCCGCCTCGGGAGGAACGTTGTCACCTGCCGCCCAGCAAACAGAGGATGTACCACCAACACCACCACCTCCATCACCAAGCATCTCCACCATGTCACACGGCAGCATTCAGCTCTCCATCTCACAAACATTTGAGAGAAAGCGTAAATTACCACCTAGCCACCCTCGATCCCTGGCCCTGAATGCCAGCATTTCTAAACTACTGGCCTATGAAATGCTGTCATTCAGGCTGGTGGACACAGACAGCTTCAAACAGCTAATGTCGCTTGCTGTCCCACAGTATGTTGTTCCCAGCCGCCACTACTTCTCCAAGAGAGCCATGCCTTCCCTGCACAACCAAGTATCCGATAAAAGCAAGTGTGCACTGCGCAACGCCATCTGTGGCAAGGTCCTCCTAACCACAGATACGTGGACCAGTAAGCACGGCCAGGGACGCTATATCTCCCTAACTGCACACTGGGTAAATGTAGAGGCGGCTGGGCCCGAGGCGGAGAGCTCTTTGGCGCACGTCCTTCCACCGCCAAGGATCGCAGGGCAACATTCTTTGCCTCTTGTAGCCTCCTCCTCCTACTCAGCTTCCTCCTCCTCTTCTTTCACCTGCTCATCCAGTCAGCCACACACCTTCACCACCAATTTCAGCACAGCCAGGGGTAAACATCAGCAGGCCATTCTGAAACTCATATGTTTGGGGGACAGGCCCCACACCGCGCAGGAGTTGTGGCGGGGTATTGAACAACAGACCGACGAGTGGTTGCTGCCGGTGAGCCTCAAGCCCGGCCTGGTGGTGTGCGATAATGGGCGAAATCTCGTCGCAGCTCTCGGACTAGCCAGTTTGACGCACATCCCTTGCCTGGCGCATGTGCTGAATTTGGTGGTGCAGAAGTTCATTCACAATTACCCCGACATGTCAGAGCTGCTGCATAAAGTGCAGAACGTTTGTGCGCGCTTCCGGCGTTCACATCCTGCCGCTGCTCGCCTGTCTGCGCTACAGCGTAACTTCGGCCTTCCCGCTCACCGCCTCATATGCGACGTGCCCACCAGGTGGAACTCCACCTTGCACATGCTGGACAGACTGTGCGAGCATCAGCAGGCCATAGTAGAGTTTAAGCTGCAGTACGCACGGGTCAGTCGCACTGCGGAACAGCACCACTTCACCACCAATGACTGGGCCTCCATGCGAGACCTGTGTGCCCTGTTGCGCTGTTTCGAGTACTCAAACAACATGGCCAGTGGCGATGACGCCGTTATCAGTGTCAAAATACCACTTCTATGTCTCCTTGAGAAAACACTTAGGGCGATGAAGGAAGAGGAGGTGGCCCAGGAGGAGGAGGAGGAAGAGGGGTCATTTTTAGCACTTTCAGGCCTGTCTCTTAGAAGTGACTCATAGGGAGGTTTTTTTCAACACCAGAGGCCAGGTACAAATGTGGCCAGACAGGGCCCACTACTGGAGGACGAGGAGGACGAGGATGAGGAGGAGGAGGAGGAGGATGAGGATGAAGCAGGTTCACAGCGGGCTGGCACCCAACGCAGCTCGGGCCCATCACTGGTGCGTGGCTGGGGGGAAACGCAGGACGATGACGATATGCCTCCCACAGAGGACAGCTTGTCCTTACCTCTGGGCAGCCTGGCACACATGAGCGACTACATGCTGCAGTGCCTGCGCAACGACAGCAGAGTTTCCCACATTTTAACGTGTGCGGACTACTGGGTTGCCACCCTGCTGGATCCCCGGTACAAAGACAATGTGCCCACCTTACTTCCTGCACTGGAGCGCGATAGGAAGATGCGCGAGTACAAGCGCACGTTGGTAGACGCGCTACTGAGAGCATTCCCAAATGTCACAGGGGAACAAGTGGAAGCCCAAGGCGAAGGCAGAGGAGGAACAAGAGGTCGCCAACGCAGTTGTGTCACGGCCAGCTCCTCTGAGGGCAGGGTTAGCATGGCAGAGATGTGGAAAAGTTTTGTCACCACGCCACAGCTAACTGCACCACCACCTGATACAGAACGTGTTAGCAGGAGGCAACATTTCACTAACATGGTGGAACAGTACCTGTGCACACCCCTCCACGTACTGACTGATGGTTCGGCCCCATTCAACTTCTGGGTCTCCAAATTGTCCACGTGGCCAGAGCTAGCCTTTTATGCCTTGGAGGTGCTGGCCTGCCCGGCGGCCAGCGTTTTGTCTGAACGTGTATTCAGCACGGCAGGGGACGTCATTACAGACAAACGCAGCCGCCTGTCTACAGCCAATGTGGACAAGCTGACGTTCATAAAAATGAACCAGGCATGGATCCCACAGGACCTGTCCATCCCTTGTGCAGATTAGACATTTATAACTACCTCCCCTTAACCATATATTCTTGTACTCCAGGGCACTTCCTCATTCAATTCTCTTTTTTTAATTTTACCATTATATTGCGGGGCAACCCAAAGTTGAATGAACCTCTCCTCTGTCTGGGTGCCGGGGCCTAAAAATATCTGACAGTGGCCTGTTCCAGTCGTGGGTGACATGAAGCCTGATTCTCTGCTATGACATGAAGCCTGAATCTCTGCTATGGGACCTCTCTTCTCTGTCTGGGTGTCGGGGCCTAAAAATATCTGACAATGGCCTGTTCCAGTGGTGGGTGACATGAAGCCTGATTCTCTGCTATGACATGAAGCCTGAATCTCTGCTATGGGACCTCTCTCCTCTGTCTGGGTGCAGGGGCCTAAAAATATCTGACAATGGCCTGTTCCAGTGGTGGGTGACATGAAGATTGATTCTCTGCTATGGAACCTCTCTCCTCTGTCTGGGTGCCAGGGCCTAAAAATATCTGACAGTGGCCTGTTCCAGTCGTGGGTGACATGAAGCCTGATTCTCTGCTATGACATGAAGCCTGAATCTCTGCTATGGGACCTCTCTTCTCTGTCTGGGTGTCGGGGCCTAAAAATATCTGACAATGGCCTGTTCCAGTGGTGGGTGACATGAAGCCTGATTCTCTGCTATGACATGAAGCCTGAATCTCTGCTATGGGACCTCTCTCCTCTGTCTGGGTGCAGGGGCCTAAAAATATCTGACAATGGCCTGTTCCAGTGGTGGGTGACATGAAGCCTGATTCTCTTAATTTTTTATTATTTTTTTATTCATTTCCCTATCCACATTTGTTTGCAGGGGATTTACCTATATTTTGCTGCCTTTTGCAGCCCTCTAGCCCTTTCCTGGGCTAATTTACAGCTTTTTTAGTGCCGAAAAGTTCGGGTCCCCATTGACTTCAATGGGGTTCGGGTTCGGGTCGAGTTCGGATCCCAAACCCGAACATTTTCGGGAAGTTCGGCCGAACTTCTCGAACCCGAACATCCAGGTGTTCGCTCAACTCTAGTAGTGATCACTCCTCCCCATGCTGCGGAGGAGATCGCTGCATGTAATAGCAAAAGTCTCCTCCGCTACCAGTAGGCGATTGCTGGAAAGGAACGCTTCCCTCCGAACAATCATCTGCCTGATCCAGCCTATAGCCTTAAATCTCTCCTGTGATACTGGGATTGGCCAGTGGCGCATGTTTATTGGTAGCTATATTGAGGAAAACTTGTAAGTCTCTTTTTTTTTTAAAATAAGGTTGAATAATGAGGTTGTAGTTACAGACATTGGGGATTAGATTCCTCCAACAGTATTAAACTTATTCCTGGCCGTGCACCAATTCGCCCTAGCGAGGATTGAGGGAGCCATATGGTGTATGCTGCAGCCTCGGTCCAAGGCATGGCTCCATAGGAACAACGTGAAATTCTCATGGACTCCAATTCTAATGCATTGGAGTCTATGAGAGAAGCAATTTAATGATTGCTTTTTCAAGTTCCCTAGGTAAACTATTAAAAAGTGCAAAGAAACATTTTTTTTTAAATAAATATAAAAAAATATTAAATTCAAATGCTCCCCTTTCCCCAAAATTGTAAGAAAAATACATAAACAATGAAAAATAAACATCATGGGCAACACCGTGTGCAAAAACACCCATAATGTTAAATATAAAAATATTTATCCCATACAGCAAAACGAGAAAAATGGCCGATTCACAGTTTTTTGGTTGCGTCCCCTCCCACAAAAAATTTAATGAAAAGTGATAAAAAAGTTGCACAAACTCCAAAATGGTATCAATAAAAAACACAGATTGTCACGCAAAAAATGAGCCCACAGACAGTTCCATACACATAAAAAAAAATAAAAAAAAGTCATGGGGGGGGGGGGGGGCTTAATATGGTGATTATGGCAAAAGTTTTTCTTTTTTTCAGTATTAAAACTCAAGAAAAACTATACTGTATGTGGTATCATTGTAACCATACGGACCTGGAGAATGAAAGTAACAGGTCAATTTTACCACATAAGAAACAATGTAAAAACAAAACCCACAAAACTTTGGGGGACTTTTTTTTTTAATAATTCCTCCCCATTTGGAATTTTATTCCTGCCTCCCACAACATTGTATGCAACCATAAATGGTACCATTATAAAGTACAACTTGTCCTGCAAAAAACAAGCCATCATATGGCTATGTGCATAGAAAAATAAAAAAGTTATGGCTCTGGGAAGGCAGGGAGTTAAAAAAACTAAAAAAAAAAAAAAAGGAAAATGGCCTGGTCCTGAAGCAGTTAATGAAGAAGTTACAGTAGAAGCATTAGTCATTGTGATATAATAAACTTGGTAAGGCAAACCAACTCACCTGCTGCATAGATTGCGGTCCCTGGGTGCACAGGAATCCGTGGTAAGACCTGTTGAGACAGGAAAAGAAAGGAAAAAGCAATCCAGCACTCCAAAGCAATTTTGAGCCGTCAGTTCCTTTATTGCGGTGATAAATTATTTGTACAGCAATACAACCTCCATTAGTGTAAATCACAGTCTACGTGTTTCAAACCCACCGGTTCTTATTCATGACTCCATGTAGGACTCTGATCCATAAAAGTATATATAGGCACCTGAAGAAAAGGTTCCTCCCCTGAATGGGTGGGAACAACTCAGGTGCTCAAATCAAGCTGGATCAGAAGTCCACATGGTGACTGAAGCCTCTTAACGTGATAGATTAAAACCATAATAGTGAAAGTGCATCAAACAGAAAAGAAAAGAAAACCACCATATATGCTTGTATGCATATTAAAAATCTATTCACTATCGGAGAACTGATCTGAACCATATGCCAAATCAGCAGTCCGAGAGATGTATACAAAGCCTGATGTAAGGCAACCAAAAAACTTCATGACATGAAGCAGGGAACAGGGAAAAACAACGAAGAATGGTAACATCCACGTAATTCTATAGCACCCGAAAACAAAGAGTTAATAGAAATGCATCAATTCCTTCTTATAATTTAGGCCTCTGGGATATCTGATCTTTAATATAAAAATCCAGTATGCCTCACTTTTCAGCAGTATTCTTTTGATACTGCCACCTCTTGGGGGAGAGGTCACTTTTTCTATCCCAAAAGCACTGAAGGTACGTGCACTTCTGTTATGTCTCTCTACAAAATGTTTAGCAGCTCCTGAAATATTAACATAAGATGCATTGCTTATATACCGTAGTTTAAATGTTCTAATATTCAGTTTTTTAGTTTGCGTGTAGTGCTGCCCACATATGAAAGATCACATTGAGTGCATCTGATGATATAAATAACATTTAAACTATTGCAGTTAATATAAGATTTTATCGTAAAGTCTGAACTGTGTTCGGAATCACTAAAGGTTTTTGTAGGTGTGGTATACCTGCATGTCTTGCACGGATGGCCTCCACAACGTGCAAAGCCTGTATATTTTAACCAAGTGTGAACACTAGCCCTAGAACTAGAAGAAAAAAATGAAGGTGACAAAACAGAAGCTAATGTTGAAGAACGTCTCGGAACTACTACTGAGAAGACCGCACAGGGCATCATCTTCATAGAGGATGGAAATACTCCCCTGACCAATCTTCTTAATAGCTTCAAATTGCCTGCTATATGTTAGCGTTAACATGGGCACGCCTGCACTGTCCATAGTTTTTTTTATTATTTTTGCTGAACAGTAAATCCTTGCGACCTTGTTTCGGGCGATATTCTTTCCTGTAATGGTCATCCACTGAGGATAGCCACTTTCTAAGGCCCCTTTCACACGGGCGAGTATTCCGCGCGGATGCGATGCGTGAGTTGAACGCATTGCACCCGCACTGAATCCCGACCCATTCATTTCTATGGGGCTGTTCACATGAGCGGTGATTTTCACACATCACTTGTGCGTTGCGTGAAAATTACAGCATGCTCTATTTTGTGCGTTTTTCACGTAACGCAGGCCCCATAGAAATGAATGGGGTTGCGTGAAAATCGCAAGCATCCGCAAGCAAGTGCGGATGCGGTGCGATTTTCACGCACGGTTGCTAGGAGACGATCGGGATGGAGACCTGATCATTATTATTTTCCCTTATAACATGGTTATAAGGGAAAATAATAGCATTCTGAATACAGAATGCATAGTAAAATAGCGCTGGAGGGGTTAAAAAATAAAAAATAAAAAATAATTTAACTCACCTTAATCCACTTGATCGCGGAGCCGGCATCTCTTCTGACTTCTTTCTTTGCTGTGTGCAGCAACAGGACCTGTGGTGACGTCACTCCGGTCATCACATGATCCATCACATGATCTTTTACCATTGTGATGGATCATGTGATGGACCATGTGATGACCGGAGTGACGTCACCACAGGTCCTGTTACTCCACACAGCAAAGAAAGAAGTCAGAAGAGATGTCAGCTCCGCGATCAAGTGGATTAAGGTGAGTTAAATTATTATTATTTTTTTTTAACCCCTCCAGTGCTATTTTACTATGCATTCTGTATTCAGAATGCTATTATTTTCCCTTATAACCATGTTATAAGGGAAAATAATACAATCTACAGAACACCGATCCCAAGCCCGAACTTCTGTGAAGAAGTTCGGGTTTGGGTACTAAACATGCGCGATTTTTCTCACGCGAGTGCAAAACGCATTACAATGTTTTGCACTCGCGCGGAAAAATCGTGCATGTTCCCGCAACGCACCCGCACCTTTTCCCGCAACGCCCGTGTGAAACTGTTTCACATTCCTGATTAAAAGCCTCCTCACTGTTACAATTTCTTCTGGCCTAATAAATTCTCCCACTGGTACCAATTTAATCGTGTGTATCGGATGGTGACTATTTGCTCTTAAAATGGTGTTACCTGTTACTGGCTTACGATACGTGAATGTAATGATTTCCTGATATGGTATACCAGAAAGAGTCAGGTCAAGAAAATGTATGGAAGTACTATTATGTATAAAAGCAAATTTTAAATTATAAGGCCCCTTTCACACGGGCGAGTATTCAACTCACGCATTGCACCCGAACTGAATCCTGACCCATTCATTTCTATAGGGCTGTGCACACGAGCGGTGATTTTCACGCATCACTTGTGCGTTGCGTGAAAATCGCAGCATGCTCCTCTTTGTGCATTTTTCACGTAACGCAGGCCCCATAGAAATGAATGGGGTTGCGTGAAAATCGCAAGCATCCGCAAGCAAGTGCGGATGCGGTGCGATTTTCACGCACGGTTGCTAGGTGACGATCTGGATGGGGACCCGATCATTATTATTTCCCCTTATAACATGGTTATAAGGGAAAATAATAGCATTCTTAATACAGAATGCATAGTAAAATAGGGCAGGAGGGGTTAAAAAAATAAATACAATTTTTTAACTCACCTTAATCCACTTGTTCGCGCAGCCGGCAGCTCTTCTGTCTTCATTTGTGAGCAATAGGACCTTTGATGACGTCACTACGCTCATTACATGATCCATCACCATGATGATGGATCATGTGATGGACCATGTGATGAACGCAGTGACGTCATCAAAGGTCCTATTGCTCACAGATGAAGACAGAAGAGAAGCCGGGCTGCGCGAACAAGTGGATTGAGGTGAGTTAAATTATTTGATTTTTTTTTTTTTTAACCCCTCCAGCCCTAGTTTACTATGCATTCTGTATTCAGAATGCTATTATTTTCCCTTATAACCATGTTATAAGGAGAAATAATACAATCTACACTACAACTAACCCAAACCTGAACTCCTGTGAAGAAGTTCGGGTGTGGGTACCACAGTCGGTTTTTTATCACGCGCGTGCAAAACACATTGCACCCGCGCGATAAAAACTGAACATTGGAACGCAATTGCGTTCCTACTCGCGCGGGTTTGCCGCAATGCACCGGGACGCATCCGGTCCTAATCCGCCCGTGTGAAAGAGGCCTAAGGGTTGCTATTTAAGTACTCCATAAAAGAGGGTATGGGAGGCACATCCCCCCTCCAGATTAAGAGCAGGTCATCGATGTACCTGCCATACCACTCTATAGCAGACACATAGAGGTTATCAACGGTAAAGATATAATGTTCTTCCCAATATGACATCACCAAATTGGCTAAAGATGGGGAAAATTTCGCCCCCATTGAAACCCCTCGTACCTGCAAGTAAAACACTCTATCAAAACATAATTGTGAGTCAAAAGAAATTCTGTAACTTCCAAGATGAAATTAATTTGTTCTTCCCTATAGCTACTGTATTTGTGTAAATGATATTCCAAAGAGAACAGAGCCACTTCATGTGGTGTGGGAGGATAAAGAGACACCACATCTGTGGACAACCATGTAAATTCTGGTGACCACTTTTTATTGAAAAAACTCCTAGGTACAGCCCCTGTGTCTCTCAAATACCCTGGGACCCTCACTACTAGGGGTTGCAAAATCATATCCAACCATTCTCCCAATTTTCCGGCTAGAGAACCGATACCGGACACTATGGGGCGGAGCGGTGGCAGAACCAGACCTTTGTGTACCTTCGGCAAGGTATGCATGATTGGTATCACCGGACTTTCCACCTGTAAGTACATATATAGTTTTTGGTCAAATAGACCTAGGATTTTACCCTTATTAATGATTACCATGTAAATGTTCTGGTAGGCATCAAGGGGATTTTTTAATAATTGCTTATAAGTGGAAGAGTCGGTGAGTACATCAAGAACTTGTTGTTTATAGATGGCCTTGTCCATCACCACCCCTTGTCCGCCATTTTGATAACTAGGTCCTCTCTGGAATGTAAATAGTCAATTGTTGTCTGCTGTATTTTGGTAATGTTATTATGTTTGCGAGTGCTTTTTTGTTCATGAAACAACCGTATAAGTTGTTTCTCCACTGTTTCCTGAAATACATCCATACCTGGGGTACGAGACTGAATCGGATAAAATTGCGGATTCCGGAATTGAAGGTACCGCAACTTCATCCGCAGACTCAGTTTGTAATTCTCTTAAATTGATAATAAAGAGTTGTTCAATAAACGATACATTCAAAAATTCATTGTTGTTAGTGCTTGTGGTCCTAAAGGGGCTTTGATCCTTCCTCTAAACTCAGAAAATGTTTTTTAACAGTTAAATCTCTAACAAATTTGTTAACATCTAGCAGAGTTCTGAAAAGATCGAAGTCCTTTACAGGAGCAAAATTCAGACCCAATTTTAAAACCTCAATCTGATCATTAGTTAATGTTACAGAGAAGAGATTAACAACATCATTAGCAGTATTGCAAATGTTATTTATTTCCTGTGCCGTGTCGCCATTATATGCGGTTTTCCTATGCTTGTGGCCTCCCCGTCGCCTTGACAGTTTTTTGTTTTCAAATCAATCCCTGACCTTTTCTGTTTCTTATAATATGACACTTGATTATTTGAGCACCTAAGTTGTTCCCACCCATTCAGGGGAGGAACCTTTTCTTCAGGTGCCTATATATACTTTTATGGATCAGAGTCCTACATTGAGTCATGAATAAGAACCGGTGGGTTCGAAACACGTAGACTGCGATTTACACTAATGGAGGTTGTATTGCTGTACAAATAATTTATCACCGCAATAAAGAAACCGACGGCTCAAAATTGCTTTGGAGTGCTGGATTGCTTTTTCCTTTCTTTTCCTGTCTCATTGTGATATAATAGTTTTCACTTGGTTTTCATACAGGTAAACACATTTCTCGAAGTCCTTTTCATTGGGACCTACTGTATTACGTGCCATATATACAGATAACAGAGAATCCACAATTCACAACAGTAGATTGCCAAAGCTTAGCAGGTTCCTCCTGAAATCTGCACAGGTCACAGAGCATGCCCAACCAGATTTAACACGTGTGCCATGCAGGGCGCACGGCTCAGCCATCCTTGACACAGCGCCGACACAATGTCCTTCCCATTGTCGGTCCCCATGTTTCCGATTTTGAGTTGTCAGGGAGAAAGCCAGGATTCAATTTTTTGATGAAGGACACGGAACAGTTCCTCCCCTGTGTTTTCCAGGGAAAAGAGGTGCAGAACAGTGTGACACCGCCGTGCTCTGCACATGTTTTATGCTGGAGGGGCACTGTGACTTGTCCCTGTAGTGACCTGGCCAAGTTGCTGGTGTGGCTGTGCAGGAACCATATTCACACAGTGGGCCGTAAAAGACATGTACTGTCCCTGACCGTAGTTACAGCTCCACACATCGGGGCTGCCATGCACTTTGGCAGATAACAACAGGCTTAAGGACTGGCCCACCTTCTGTTCTACATATTTGTGCAGGGCTGGTAATGTTTTTTTCTCAAATAAATGACGGCTTGGGACTCTTCACCTCAGCTCGGCACAAGCCATCAGTACTCTGAAAGGTGCAGAGTCCACCACTTGGAAAGGGAGGGACTGCAGCACCAGCAACTTGGACAGGAGCACGTTCAGCTACTGCACTGTTGCATGCGTGCACGCAAACTGCTGTCTCTTGGCAATTGCTTCGGTGATCGATTGCTGACAGAATGCATGATGAGAAGTAGGAGGAGGAGCAGGAGCCTCAGGACCGGTAAATGATGGGAAGGACAGACAGCTCCCTTCGGCTAAGGTGGTGGAGCCTTGACTGCCGGAAACCAGGTCCATGCCAGTGGGTGATGCAGTGGTTGCTGCGGCAGGCTGGACCACCACATCAGAGCCACGGTTCTCCCAGGCCACTGTATGGCAACGCTGCATATGTTGACACAGGGCCGTAGTGCCAACATTAGAACCCTGGCCATGCTTCACCTTCTGCCCACATATTCTACATATGGCCACGTTCATCTCCTTCGGCAGCTTAACAAAAAACTGCCATACCGCCGAGTAGGTGATTTTCCACCCAACAGTCCGCACTGACTGACTGCTACCGCCGCTGGCTCCGTGAGCCCCTGAACCACTACTTCCCGGGGTGGTAGGCTGCTGCGAAGTAAGTGGTCTACCTCGGGCACGTTTGGCTTCCGACCTCCCACTTCTGCCACCCTGCTGACTTCCGGCCACTTGCTGGCTGCATCGCTAGCTCACGGGCAAGCTGCTACCCTCTTCTCCCGATGATGATGAAGCCCCTTCGTCACCCAGCTCCCAAATGCGATCGGCTTCATCATCATCGAGTAGTGTCTGCACATCACTGATGTCCTCCTCAACGGTCTCTGGGTCAGGAGCCTGACCACAGGCAACACCACCTCCCACGCCACTCTCCTCATCAATTCTTGTCCGCCTAGCGGAGGAAACAGCGGATGTCTCCTCCACATCTTGGCTGGCCAGTAGCTGCTCACTGTCCTCTAATAGCTCGCCCTCGCTAAAAAGTGGAGCCAATCCCACAGCATATAATACTTCTCTTGGTGAGGAAATAGAAAAGGACAGAGGCAGGCTGAGGACAGGTGAGAGCACAGGGCCTGCTCCCGGGCCATTCCAACTAAAGGTTGCGTTTGATGAACCCACTGACTCTTGGCAAGGGGTGTCTGATGTCACTTGGGATGAAGAGGATGACTGCGTTAACCAATCAATAACCGCTGGTTTGCTGGTCAAGACACGACCGCTAGATGACACCGGGAGATCATGCCTCTCGCTTCGACTCCTGCTGCCAGGCTTCCTTACTCTGCCTCCGCCATAAAAGATTTAGGCCTCTGCCACTCCTCTGTGCATGGCCTGGCACTTTTCTGTCTGACATACTTTTACCTGAACTAAATAAGTTAAAAGCAAATTAAAACACCCCTAAAAGCGACAAAAATATTTTTCTTTTTGTACTAAAATAGGCCACTGAACCCATTTAGCAGAAATAAATGCACCAGTGAAGTGCGTATATATTTTTCTTTCTGTATTGAAATAGGCAACTAAACGCTTTCAACAAATATAACTGCAGAAGTGAACTGAGAATATATTTTTCTTTTTGTACTGAAATAGGCCAGTAAACGCTTTTAGCAGAAATAAATGCACCAGTGAAGAGCATCTATCTTTTTCCTTTTTGTACTGAAATAGGACACTGAACGATTTCACCACATATAACTGCAGAAGTGAAATGCGTATACATTTTTCCTTTTTGTACTGAAATAGTCCACTAAAATCTTTTAGCACAAATAAATGCAACAGTGAAATGAGTATATTTTTTTCCTTTTTTTACCGAAATAGGACACTGAACGCTTTCCCCACATATAACTGCAGAAGTGGAATGCATATATATTTTTCCTTTTTGTACTGAAATAGGCCACTAAACTCTTTAACCGCAAATAAATGCAACAGTGAAGTGCGTATATTTTTTTCCTTTTTGTACTGAAATAGGACACTGAACGCTTTCACCACATAAAACTGCAAAAGTGAAATGCGTATATATTTTTCTTTTTTGTACTGAAATAGGCCACTAAACTCTTTCAACACAAATAACTGCAGAAATTAAATGCGTATATATTTTTTCTTTTTCCATAGAAGGCTTTTCAACATAGCACTTGCACTGAAATAACAAGAACAAATTGCTGGATTGGCAGAGCTGTATAATGGCTGATCCCCAAATAATGCTCCCCTGCACTTGTAAATCACTTTTTGTCCCTAGCGACATCAGACGTCTCTCCCTGCACTAAGATGCTGTGAAATGATTCCTCCCTATCGTTTCTCTGCAATTTAAATAATGTTTACCTGCACTTATAAATAGCTTTTGTATTCACAAAGAGGTTTTCAGTATAACTCAGTAAGATTGTATAACTCATTGTATAACAGTATAACTCAGTATGATTGTAGAAAATAAAAGTAGACGGCACTCACGACTGTCAGAAGTTTCTTCTTTATTCCTCCATAGAGGTACAAACATACATAGGGCTGGGACGGACACACATGTCTCGGAACGCTAGACTGTAGCGACGGCCTTTCCCGCTACCATGCTTCTTCAGGCTACTGAGGTCATGACGTCGGTACACACCTACTTAAAGGCGTCATCCCACATGGTTGTCACAGCAACCACCAACGCTCTCACCTCCTTAAAGTGCAAGACATACAATTAAAACCTATATACAGAGGATAAACTTGTCATATGAAGACACCAAGATCATTCCTTTAGTTCACACCCAGGGGACCCATAGCATCAGCACGGAATATCCACCTGGACTCCTTTTGGAGAAGTAACCGATGCCTATCACCTCCTCTTACCGACACAGGAACCAGCTCCAAACCTGCAAAACTGAGGCAATTGACATTACCTCCATGTATACGGCGTATGTGGTCAATAAGCCAGAGGCATCCCCTGCCTGTTTTCACAGAATTAAGATGTCCCCTGAACCTTTCAAACATGGGTCTGATGGTTTTACCCACATAGAAAGACCCACACCGGCATAAGACCACATACACCACATAAGAAGTCCTGTAGGTGATGAACTGGTTAATCCTGCGCCCGACCCCTCCCACCACAAGGTATTTCTTCTGGTGGTTATACTTACAGAACGAGCAGTCCCCACATTTAAAATTACCTATGGGCTTATTGCTTGTTAGCCAGTCTGCCGTCCAATCTTCAATGAAGCGGCTGGTGACTAAAGTGTCCCTAATTGTGTGACACCTCTTAAAGGCCAAAAGGGGTTTCCTCTCCGCGTACTCTTTAAGACTTTAAGTCGCTGACCCAGCCTCCTGGCCGCCCCATCGTGGCAGGGATTGGGTCAGTGACTGAGCCCCTATCCAAATACCTGGACTGGTTATTGAGACCATTACTTAAGTCCTCACCTACTCACCTCGGTGACACCAATGACTTTCTCCTTGCCCTTAAAGATTTTCAGTGGCAGGAGGGTTGGAGTCTGGTCTCACTTGACGTTGAGAATTTACAGTTGCAAGAAAAAGTATGTGAAGCCTTTGGAATGATATGGATTTCTGCACAAATTGGTCATAAAATGTGATCGGATCTTTATCTAAGTCACAACAATAGACAATCACAGTCTGCTTAAACTAATAACACACAAAGAATTACATTTTACCATGTTTTTATTGAACACACCATGTAAACATTCACAGTGCAGGTGGAAAAAGTATGTGAACCCTTGGATTTAATAACTGGTTGAACCTCCTTTGGCAGCAATAACTTCAACCAAACGTTTCCTGTAGTTGCAGATCAGACGTGCACAACATTCAGGAGTAATTCTTGACCATTCCTCTTTACAGAACTGTTTCAGTTCAGCAATATTCTTGGGATGTCAGGTGTAAATCGCTTTCTTGAGGTCATGCCACAGCATCTCAATCGGGTTGAGGTCAGGACTCTGACTGAGCCACTCCAGAAGGCGTATTTTCTTCTGTTTAAGCCATTTTGTTGTTGATTTACTTCTATGCTTTGTTGTCCTGTTGCAACACCCATCTTCTGTTGAGCTTCAGCTGGTGGACAGATGGCCTTAAGTTCTCCTGCAAAATGTCTTGATAAACTTGGGAATTCATTTTTCCTTAAATGATAGCAATCTGTCCAGGCCCTGACGCAGCAAAGCAGCCCCAAACCATGATGCCCCCACCACCATACTTCACAGTTGGGATGAGGTTTTGATGTTGGTGTGCTGTGCATCTTTTTCTCCACACATAGTGTTGTGTGTTTCTTCCAAACAACTCAACTTTGGTTTCATCTGTCCACAGAATATTTTGCCAGTACTGCTGTGGAACATCCAGGTGCTCTTGTGCAATCTGTAAACGTGCAGCATTTTTTATTTTTTTTTGGACAACAGTGGCTTCCTCTGTGGTATCATCCCATGAAATCCATTCTTGTTTAGTGTTTTACGTATCGTAGATTCGCTAACAGGGATGTTAGCATATGCCAGAGACTTTTGTAAGTCTTTAGCTGACACTCTAGGATTCTTCTTCACCTCATTGAGCAGTCTGCGCTGTGCTCTTGCAGTCATCTTTACAGGATGGCCACTCCTAGGGAGAATAGCAGCAGTGCTGAACTTTCTCCATTTATAGACAATTTGTCTTACCGTGGACTGATGAACAGCAAGGCTTTTGGAGATACTTTTATAACCCTTTCCAGCTTTATGCAAGTCAACAATTCTTAATCGTAGGTCTTCTGAGAGCTCTTTTGTGCGAGGCATCATTCACATCAGGCAATGCTTCTTGTGAAAAGCAAACCCAGAACTGGTGTGTGTTTTTTATAGGGCAGGGCAGTTGTAACCAACACCTCCAATCTCATCTCATTGATTGGACTCCAGTTGGCTGACACCTCACTCCAATTAGATCTTGGAGATGTCATTAGTCTAGGGGTTCACATACTTTTTCTACCTGCACTGTGAATGTTTACATGGTGTGTTCAATAAAAACATGGTAACATTTAATTCTTTGTGTGTTATTATTAGTTTAAGCAGATTGTGATTGTCTATTGAGACTTAGATGAAGATCAGATCACATTTTATGACCAATTTGCGCTGAAATCCATATCATTCCAAAGGGTACAGATACTTTTTCTTGCAACTGTTTCCGCATCCCAACTGTTTCCGCATCCCTCGTAGAGAGGGCATTGAGGCGGTCTCCGAAGTCCTGGGTAATACTAACAAGGATGCTACTTTTTGCCAGTTTGTGTGTGAAGGTCTATCATTTGTGTTAGTTAAGCACTTTTAAGTTTGGTTTCCAGTGGTTCAAGCAAGTGTATGGTACCGCAATTTGTACTCCAGTGTCCTGCACATTTGCGAATATCTATCTCAATAGGTTCGAGGACAGGTATATTTTTTCTGTGGAAACCCCTATCTTAGTTATACCCAACTATTCATACGCTACGTGGATGACATCTTTGTGGTGTGGTCGGGTACTGAGGCTAAATGCAAGGAGTTTGTCTCCTTTTTGAATTGCACCAATGACATGAACATGAAGTTCACCCTCAATTTTGGAGGGGAGTCTCTTGAGTTTCTTGATGTTCACGTCATGGTGTATAACAATACCTTGATTACCGAAGGGTTTCGTAAGCCAACTGCCTCTAACACCCTCCAGCACCACGAGAGCTTTCATCCCCGTAGCGTAAAGGAATCTGTCCCTTATGGGCAGTTTATTAGGCTTAGAAGAATTAATAGTACAAATGATGGGTATATTAATCAGGCTACTGAATTGAAGGAGAGATTTTTAAGAAGGGGCTATTTATCTAGGGATCCTAATTTAGCCATGAGTAGAGCTAGGGCCTGCGCTTCCATTAAGGCAAGGAAGGCAATTGCCCCCTGGCCCCCAAGTCCTTAGGGGCACTGCAACTAAATATATTTTCGTGGGCCCCGTGGAGGCAAGTGGGAGCAGCGGCGGACAGTCACACAGGGAGATGAGCGCTTCCATTTTGGCAACAGCACTCTACAAACCAAAAGTAGAGTACAAAAGTATATTACATTGTAAATGCTATGCTAATAACTTAGAGATGCTTAGCAAATACATTTAGTACAAAATCATTTGAGCCCGTCTGCCGCACGCCAAGGCGATCTCTATAAGACGGGTCCTAACACTAAAGCTCACCTGTTGGGTGCCATAACAGCGACCATGAAATCCAGGAAGTGTAGGTCCCACATGCATTCTGGGCCCCTGTTGATCCATATCTGTGTGGAGCCAAAATGGCCTTCATGGAATCCAGGGACTACAAATACCAGCATGCATGCTGAGCAGACTATATACTCATGCTAATTAAAATCAGCCTGTGAGGCAGAAGAGGCTAAGGAAGTGCACGACCCTGTTTATTGGAGTCAGCCACTACTCCTATATATACTACAAACACAAAAAGGGGGGAGGGGTCAGCACATCCCAATGCACAGGTGTACGTCGCAAGTGTGGCTGCAAATATACATTTGACAAACACATAGGGCAACAGCACTCTACAAACCAAAAGTAGAGTACAAAAGTACAGTGGGGGAAATAATTATTTGACCCCTCACTGATTTTGTAAGTTTGTCCAATGACAAAGAAATGAAAAGTCTCAGAACAGTATCATTTCAATGGTAGGTTTATTGTAACAGTGGCAGATAGCACATCAAAAGGAAAATCGAAAAAATAACTTTAAATAAAAGATAGCAACTGATTTGCATTTCATTGAGTGAAATAAGTATTTGAACCCTCTAACAAAAAAAGACTTAATACTTGGTGGAAAAACCCTTGTTTGCAAGCACAGAGGTCAAACGTTTCTTGTAATTGATGACCAAGTTTGCGCACATTTTAGGAGGAATGTTGGTCCACTCCTCTTTGCAGATCATCTCTAAATCCCTAAGGTTTCGAGGCTGTCTCTGTGCAACTCTGAGCTTGAGCTCCCTCCATAGGTTTTCGATTGGATTAAGGTCCGGAGACTGACTAGGCCACTCCATGACCTTAATGTGCTTCTTCTTGAGCCACTCCTTTGTTGCCTTTGCTGTATGTTTTGGGTCATTGTCGTGCTGGAACACCCATCCACGACCCATTTTCAGTTTCCTGGCAGAGGGAAGGAGGTTGTCGCTCAGGATTTCACGATACATGGCTCCGTCCATTTTCCCGTTTATGCGAATAAGTTGTCCTGTGCCCTTAGCAGAAAAACACCCCCAAAGCAAAATGTTTCCACCCCCATGCTTGACGGTGGGGACGGTGTTTTGGGGGTCATAGGCAGCATTTTTCTTCCTCCAAACACAGCGAGTTGAGTTAATGCCAAAGAGCTCTATTTTGGTCTCATCAGACCACAGCACCTTCTCCCAGTCACTCTCTGAATCATTCAGGTGTTTATTGGCAAACTTCAGACGGGCCTGCACATGTGCCTTCCTGAGCAGGGGGACCTTGCGAGCCCTGCAGGATTTTAATCCATTGCGGTGTAATGTGTTTCCAATGGTTTTCTTGGTGACTGTGGTCCCTGCTAATTTGAGGTCATTAACTAACTCCTCCCGTGTAGTTCTAGGATGCTTTTTCACCTTTCTCAGAACCATTGACACCCCACGAGGTGAGATCTTGCGTGGAGCCCCAGAGCGAGGTCGATTGATGGTCATTTTGTGCTCCTTCCATTTTCGAACAATCGCACCAACAGTTGTCACCTTCTCTCCCAGCTTCTTGCTAATGGTTTTGTAGCCCATTCCAGCCTTGTGCAGGTCTACAATTTTGTCTCTGACATCCTTGGACAGCTCTTTGGTCTTTCCCATGTTGGAGAGTTTGGAGTCTGCTTGATTGATTGATTCTGTGGACAGGTGTCTTTTATACAGGTGACTAGTTAAGACAGGTGTCCTTAATGAGGGTGACTAATTGAGTAGAAGTGTCTAACCACTCTGTGGGAGCCAGAACTCTTAATGGTTGGTAGGGGTTCAAATACTTATTTCACTCAATGAAATGCAAATCAGTTGCTATCTTTTATTTAAAGTTATTTTTTCGATTTTCCTTTTGATGTGCTATCTGCCACTGTTACAATAAACCTACCATTGAAATGATACTGTTCTGAGACTTTTCATTTCTTTGTCATTGGACAAACTTACAAAATCAGTGAGGGGTCAAATAATTATTTCCCCCACTGTATATTACATTGTAAATGCTATGCTAATAACTTAAAGATGCTTAGCAAATACATTTTGTACGCTCATCTCCATAGTCATCTGTATCGCCGTCCTCAGGACAACGATACAGTTGGCTGTGCGGAGGAGCAGGGGAGAGGTGTGTCTCTTCCCTGTTCCTCTGATAGGCTGCCGGCACTAGGCTGGCAGCCTATCAGAGGCCGGTGCAGGCTACTGGCACATGGGGCTCTGGCTACTGGCACATGATATGGGGGCTCTGGCTACTGGCACATGATATGGGGGGGCTCTTGTTACTGGCATAAGATGGTGGGGGGCTCTTATTACTGGCACATATTGGGTGGCACTATGGGGGTACTTCTTACTGGCACATTATTGGTGGGCACTATAGGGGCATCTACTGAGGCCACAAAGAAGGGATATTTTATATGGGGGGCTCTGTACAGTAGCATTTTGTACTGTGACACATTATGGTGGGTACTATGGGGAAGGGGAGAGGAGTACTATGGGGTCATCTATGGGGGGCACTAAGAAGGGGTATTTTATACTTACAAATTATGGGGGACACTGAGGGCATCTACTGGGGCACTATATATGGGGCATTTTATACTGGTACATTATGGGGGGCACTAGGAGGGAGGGGGGAGAGGAGCACTATGGGGGCATTTACTAGGGGCACTATATAGGGGTATTTTATGCTGGCACATTATGGGGGCACTATGGCGACATTAGCTCAACTGGGGTCATTACAAGGGGGTATTTTTTGTACAGTCACATTATAAGGAGAATTATTTTTACTGGGGGGGCATTATGGTGGGCTTTATTACTCCCCCATGGTATGACCCCCTAGTAGCAGCACCAGCCTCTCCCTGCTCTGCTATCCCTCTGACCCTTCTCCAAATCCTTATTATGAAATCTTTCTCATTAGGATAAAACACAACATCAGCTCTGCCGAGCCCCCGGCCAAAGTGTTGAAGTGGTGTCCGAGATCCCCAAGGACCAAGCCAAGTAATTGTAAGTTTTCAAGTGAAATATGTTTGTTATACACATATAGCATACACTGTGCCACACAATATACAGTTTCTTCTGTATGAACGTCCACAAATTAAATCTCCAGAGTCAATACAGGACGTTAAAGTCAGCAAGTGTCAATGGGGGGGGGGGGGGGGGCCTTATTGTTTTTCGCCCCAGGGCCCCATTTCACCTAGAACCGGCCCTGAGTACAGCGTACCAACACATGCAGGAACAGTTATTGACCAGGAGTAAATCAGAGAGGGATGCCAAGGATAGTGGTGATAGGTTTGTTTCTTTATTTAAGTTTAGCTCTGTTTAGATCTTATAAAACGGGTGATTCACAACAATTGGGATATCCTAAGAAATGAGCAGGGTCTTAAAGAGTACGCGGAGAGGAAACCCCTTTTGGCCTTTAAGAGATGTCACACAATTAGGGACACTTCATTGAAGATAGGACGGCCGACTACCTAACAAGCCTCAGTTTTGCAGGTTTGGAGCTGGTTCCTGTGTCGGTAAGAGGAGGTGATAGGCATCGGTTACTTCTCCAAAAGGAGTCTAGGTGGATAATCCGTACTGATGCTATGGGTCCCCTGGGTGTGAACGAAAGGAATGATCTTGGTGTCTTCATATGACAAGTTTATCCTCTGTATATAGGTTTTATTTGTATGTCTTGCACTTTAAGGAGGTGAGAGCGTTGGTGGTTGCTGTGACAACCATGCGGGATGACGCCTTTAAGTAGGTGTGTACCAACGCCATGACCTCAGTAGCCGGAAGAAGCATGGTAGCCGAAAAGGCCGTCGCTTCAGTCTAGCGTTGCGAGACATGTGTGTCCGCCCCAGCCCTATGTATGTTTGTACCTCTATGGAGGAATAAAGAAGAAACTTCTGACAGTTGTGGGTGCCGTCTACTTTTATTTTCTACATTCAAGAGTTGTGCGAGTTGTCTGGTCTTTTGGCTGAGCACCACTAACACTGTGTGTGACTGGGTATCAGAGGACATCCCATCATGTGAGGTGTGACCGAGCAGTGCCGCCCACTCTTTTATATTTCTTTTTTTGGGTGAGGTTTTCAGTATAACTCTCCCTAGTGCTTGCAACGTCTGTCCCTGCACTCAGAACGCTGGAAAATGTCTGAATCCGAGATTAATGCGGGTATTTATAGGGCTGTGACATCACAGGGCTGGCTGGCTGCTGATTGGCTGCATGCATAACATTTTGGGTCAGCCCACCTTCCCAGAGTTCCTTGCCTCATGTCCTCACACGTGTAGCCGCCATTGTCGCTGCCATGTTAGGAAAAATTGTGATTCGTTACCACGAAGCGTGAGGAAATTTGCATTTATTGCAAATTGATTTTTTCCTGAAATTTGGATCAAATTCCACTTTGTCAGCTTCGATTCGCTCATCTCTAGTGAAAAAAATAATGATATGCTGAGGTAGGAGCGTTCCTAACCTTTCAAATACTATTGACGTCTCAAGATCTGTCAAAAATTGACATTCAACACAAGTGCTGGCCTCACATGGTCCTTAAAATAAACCTAGCTTGCTAAAAAGTGTTAGTATGTTATTTTATACAGTTATATTTTCAGACAGGACACCACCAAGCTGCCCAATGGGAAGATTAATCTATAGTATGGATATTAGTGGTGGGCAAGCATGCTCTGCCGAACACTAATTTTACTCGAGTCTTCTCCCTGCACGTGTGGCTACTGGCATTACAGTGATTGGCTGGCCGGAACGCGTCATCGGATGCTATATAGCACCTGATGACACGTGTTTGGCTCAGTCTTAGTCAGGGAGAGTAGTGCTGAAGAAGGGACAGATAGTGTAGGGAGTGAAATAGTACTATTTTATTGAAAAAACTTGTTAGAGACCCAAAAGTCTTTTTAAGGACTATTGTTGTATCTGACAGCAATATATATTTTTAGCGCAACCTGCGCTAAATAGGTTGCAATTGTTTGGCCGCTGCAGACAGCGACATTATCTGCGCTACATCTCCTGTGTAACGTTTGCGCAGCCTTTTTTTGCTGCTGGTAGCAGTGACATTACCTACTCTTCATCTCCAGTATAACTTTAGCGCATCCAAAATATCAGTGACATTCAGTGTAATTTTTTTCGCAGCTGGTGACAGCGACATTATCTGCGCTACATCTCCTGTGTAACGTGTGCGCAGCCTAAAAATATCTGTGATATCCGTTGTACTTTTTCCGTAGATGGTGTCCGCTGCGGACAGTTACATTACCTGCGCTACATCTCCTGTATAACAGTTGCGTATCCAAAATATCAGTGACATTAATTCAGTGTCATTTTTTATTAGCCGCTGGTAAACTGCAATTCAGGGTCCGCGCTTGAACTTCATCAGTAAGGAACAGTTCACACACAGCAACACTTCCACAATACGATTTTATCTTGATTCAAAACAATTCCAGCTCCTCGGTATCAATATCCACCAGCAATCACAGCCTTTTTATCCTTTAAAAGGAACATGACATTTTATTTTACTTACAAGATCGACACGTTCACATCACATATAAAATGAATTTGCTGACCCGGGTTTCGCTGTCTTCTTCTTCTGGTGCGTTCCTCTCCTCTCCAATTGACACAACTCTGGTCACACATGGTGTTCAGACATGCATCACAGTGCCTATTTCTTTGGCCATATACATAGTATTTAAAAAAAAAACATTTTTAAAATTTGGAAGTTGATCTAACAGAAGTAACACAGAGACTTACCATGTGTGACCAGAGATTAGAGTTTTTTTTCAGTTGTGTCAATTGGAGAGGAGAGGAATGCTCCAGAAGAAGTGGACAGCGAAACCCGGGTCGGGCAAATTGATTTTATATGTGAAAATAAAATACGTAGTGTTTCAATAACCCGTGGGTATTGCACTATGTCGTGTTCCTTTTAAAGGATAAAAAGGCTGTGATTGCTGGTGGATATTGAGACCGCGGAGCTGGAATTGTTTTGAATCGAGATAAAATCGTCTTGTGGAAGTGTTGCTGTGTGTGAACTGTTCCTTACTGATAAAGTTCAAGCGCGGACCCTGAATTGCAGTTTATTTTGGTTAAGAAAGGAGAAGAGACCTACTCCTGTTGTTTGGGACTGCTGCTGATTGTGCTGCTTGGAAGACCACACAAAATATCTTTTGTTTCTTTCTTACTATTAGCCGCTGGTGGCAGCGACATTACTTGCGCTATACCTCCTGTATAACGTTTGCACATCCTAAATATCAGTGATATTAATTCAGTGTCATTTTTTATTAGCCGCTGGTGACAGCGACATTACTTGCGCTATACCTCCTGTAAAACGTTTGCGCATCCAAAAATTATCTGTGACATTCAGTGTACTTTTTTCATAGATGCTGTGGACAGCGACATTATCTGTGCTACATCTCCTGTTTAACGTGTGCGCATCCTAAAAATATCTGTGACATTCTGCGTACTTTATTTGCGCATACACTTACGAAACCTGCACTACTGTACGTGTGACATACGTGCAAGCATATATACCATTTAATATGCGCAAGGCGATCAGTAAGGGACGGGGAAGTGGCCGTGCTGCTGATGGTGCATGCAGAGGCTGTGGCCCTGTGCGCGATGAAACTGTGCCTGCTGCCAGAGCACAAGAAACACACTTATCCACGAAACCTAGCTTTATGTCCCAGTTTGCAGGGCGGCTCAGGACTCCACTCTCGAATTCAGACCAGTGCGACCAGGTGGTCGGTTGGATTGCAGCAGATAATGCTTCCAGTCGGTTAAGCACCACCCTGTCTTCCACAAAGTCCAGTCCCAGTAGCCAAGAGTCTGGTCAACAGAATCCTCACCCTGATACTCCTTCCTCCCACCATGCAGAGTCTTGGCAAACAAGTGATCACACACTCGGATATTCCGAGGAGCTCTTTTCATCGCCATTCCTTGATTTGGGCCTCTCAACAAGCCCGCTTGAAGAGGGACATGAGGAGATATTGTGCCCTGATTCCCAAACTCTTGAGCATCCACAGTCACAAGAAGATGACGGTGGGGAACGGCAATTAGTGTTTCACGAGGTGGATGATGATGATGATGATGACGAGACACAGTTGCCAATAAGTCAATGGCAATTAGTGTCTCATGAGGTTGATGATGAGGATGAGACACAGTTGTCAATAACTGAGGTTGTTGTTAGGTCAACAAGTCAGGAGGATAACCAGAGTGAGGAAGTGAAAGAGGAGGTGGTGTACGATGAAGTCACTGACCCAACCTGGGAAGGTGGCAAGCCGAGCGAGGACAGCAGTACAGAGGGGGAGGGATCCGCAGCACAGCAACAGGATGGAAGAGGCAGTGGAGTGGCAAAAGGGAGAATGGCGGGCCACACCAAACAGGCCCGCAACTATTCCCCGGAGCACCCAAAGGGGTAGGTGTTCCGCAGTCTGGCTCTTAATTGAGGAAAGTGCGGACAAAAAAAGAATTGTCATTTGCAACCTGTGCCGTACCAAAATGAGCAGGGGCATGAACACTAGCAACCTCACATTCACCAGCATGATCCGCCACATGGCATAAAAGCACCCTAATAGGTGGGCCGAACGCCTGGGTCCACAATCAGTGTCTGCGGGTCACACCACTGCCTCCTCTTCCCCTGTGTTACATGCTGGCCAATCCTCTGTCCAAGACGCAGGCCTGGATGCCTCCCGCCATGCACCTGGACCTTCGCAAGCACCATCAGCTAGCACATCCACTTCTGTGTCCCAGTGCAGCGTACAGATGTCTGTACCCCATGCCTTTTAACGAAAGCGCAAATACCCAGCCACCCACCCACAGGCCATAGCACTAAATGCACACCTTACCAAATTGCTGGCCCTGGAAATGTTGCCATTTAGGCTTGTGGACACTGAGACTTTCCGCAGCCTGATGGCAGTGGCCGTCCCGCGTTACTCTGTCACTAGCAGCCAATAATTTTCATGGTGTGCCGTCCCAGCCTTACACCAGCATGTGTCTCGTAACATCACCCGTGCCCTGACCAACGCAGTTATTGGGAAGGTCCACTTAACGACTGACACACGGACAAGTGCTTTTGGCCAGGGATGCTACATTTCCCTGACGGCACACTGGGTGAACGTTGTGGAGGCCGGGAGCGAGTCGTATCCTGGGATGGCACGGGTGCTACCGACGCCAAGGATTGCGGGCCCTACTTCCATTAGGGTTTCCGCCACTACCTATGTTAGTGTCACGACTGGAGCCGAACTTGACTCGAACTTGACCCCGAACCAGAACTCTAGTGAAGTCAGTGGGGACCTGAACTTTTGAGCACTAAAATGGCTGTAAAAATTTAATGGAAAGGGTTAGAGGGCTGCAAAATGTGTTTAAGAGCATGGCAAGTGCTCTGCAAACAAAAGTGGATAGGGAAATGACTTTAAATAACATAAAATGCGTAAAATAAAAAATCATAATTATCTTGATCTAGGAGGACGAGGTCCATATGGAGTAGGAGGTTGAGGAGGCGGTGGATGTGGCGGTGTAGGTGTCACGACCCTTGGCTAGGTCGTGACTCTGAGTCTGCACGTGCGGTTTCCTTTGGCAACTTGGTTTGCATGTGAGGCACTTTTCCTTGGATGTGGTGTTTCCCCATTTTGGTATGCACGGGGTTAAGGTTTGTCTGCTAGGTGTGGTGGGTGTGACCTCAGGCCTCTTTATATGTTGGTGTGGTGGAGCGTGAGGTCAGTTTGATTTTGTTGTCAGTCTGTGTAGGAGCTCTGCTTCCAGGCTGAATGTCTTGGTCTGTGTGAGCCACCCTTATTTATTATTTTGTTTACCTTGCGCTGTCTGTGTGTCTTCTCTGTTGTGTTTCTGTCACTCCCCCCCACCACCTGTTGTATGTAGTAATGGCGTGGGTCTTTCCTGGAGGTTTGATTGTGGTGTGTTGCTCCGGAAGGGGCTTGCTTTCCCGGAGGGGTTAAAGCGAAGACAAGACTGTGGGTCTCCCAGCCTGGAGCCTCCTTCCATCACGGCTGCGGCAGGTAAGTGTGGATAGCATTGTTATGTTGCTGTGTAACTTACCTGCCGTACTGTTTTTCCCATGGTTTTGCATCCTGTCTGCTACTGGGCCTCTGGAGACACCATTCATCCGTGGTGAAGGATGAATGGGTGGTCTCTGCCCTGTCATCAGGCCTAGGGCATAGCAGGGATAGCAGGGTCCTAGGTTGGTGAGCATGAGCCCCCTTATTTTCTGAGGCGGCTCATGCGCTAGGAGTCTAGGGAGAGCTCAGGGTTACATTAGGAGGTGACCTGCTCCCTGTTCTCTGCTATCTGGCGTTACAGCCACTGACATTGCACGGTGGGGGGTTATCCCCATTCCCCGCCGTGACAGTAGGTGGAAGCGGCGGTGGAGGAGGAGGTAGCCTACACTGCTTTTTGGTTTTAATTTTTTTTTTTTTTTTTTAAATTAGGGTACACCCCAAAACATTGGGAAATATAACCTGTGATAACCCCCTCCAGTCGTGCTAAACACACGTTCAGACAATACACTGGCTGCAGGGCAGGCCAGCACCTCCAAGGGGTAAAGGGCAAGCTCAGGCCATGTGCCTAATTTGGAGACCCAGAAGTTGCAGGGGCTGACCCCTGTCAGTCAGTTCGTCTAGGCATGTGCACACTTACTGCCCCACCATGTCGCACTTCCCGTGATGTTGACAATCCAATTTGATATCTGCTCTATTAACTTTCAATGTTCTTTTATGCGCCTACCATGGTGATCCCGGTTAGCGGCGAATCAGGGTTCCTGGCCGGAGAGGGAGCCTGAGAAAAGGATACCACATGCAAGGGAGGTCAATGGATAAAATTAAATGTAATTGAGCGGTAATGTGGGTCTCCGTACTGTATCAAAGGGAAAAAGAGGATCAGCCTGGCCAAAAGGACAGATAAGGGAGCAGGTCACCTCCTACCGCGTCCCTAATCCTCTCCCTGACTCCTCACCATGTGAGCGGACCCCGATGGTGGGACGGCTCATACACTGGATACCTAATATCCTGAGTCGCCCTGGAAATCCCTTACTTAGGAGCAGGGGAGAGACTACTTGTTCATCCATAACACGGAGGAACAGGAGTCTCTAACTAAGGCCAGGCTGCAAGGAGGAGAAACACATACAGCTAAAGGAGATGGCAGGTAAGTGAAACCAGTAACACACTTACCTGCCACAGACACACTGACTGGAACCCGTGCACAAGTGCTAGTGTCCACACCAACATTAAAGGACACAGCACACACCACGAACCACACATGAACCCAGGACACCATAGCTGCAATAACTTGAGACAGGGGAATGTCTAGTAAACATGACACATGTTTTAGAGGGTCACCAGCATGCCCTTGGTCTTAAGGTTTTAGAGGGTCACCAGCAGGCCCTTGCTACTAATGTTTTTGAGGGTCACCAGCAGGCCCTCGCCAATAATGTTTTAGAGGGTCAACAGCAGGCCCTTGTTCATAATGTTTTTGAGGGTCACTAGCAGGCCCTTGCCCCAATGTTTTAGATGGTCAGATCAGCAGCAGGCAGTCGCCCCTGTTTTAGAGGGTCAGCCCAGCAGCCGACCCTCACCCCTAATGTTTTAGATAGCCAAAACAGCAGCAGGCCCTCGCCCCTAATATTTTAGATGGTCAGATCAGCAACAGGCACTCAACCCTTGTGTTTTGGAGGCTCAGCTCAGCAGCAGTCCCTCGCCCCTAAAGTTTTAGAAGGTCAGATCAGCAGCAGGCCTCGCCCCTAATGTTTTAGAAGGTCAGATCTGCAGCAGGCACTTACCCCTGTTTAGAGGGTCAGCTCAGCAGCAGGCCCTCGCCCCTAATGTTTTAGATGGTCAGATCAGCAGGCCCTTGCTCCAATAGTTTTTGAGGGTCACCAGCAGGCCATCAATCATAATTTTTCAAGGGTGTATATGATGCCCTCCTTTATGTGCAATAAAGGGTGTATTGGAGTGCCGGTTTCTTGTAATTTTTGGCAGCCGTTTCACTTAGTGCATAGGCTTTATGAGTGTAGGAGTCCCACTACCTGAACAATTATACCACAATGTGAATGAGGCCCTCCTTTATGTGATATAAAGGTTGTATCGGAGTGCCTCTTCCTTGTAATTTTTAGCAGCACTTGCACTTTATATACAAGTAAATATACAGTAAAGAATGTTTCCTAACAGTTTTTGATCTAAAATCGATTTTATCTTCGGTTTGGTGCATATTATTGTCAGTCTGTATAAGTGGCGTACTACTTAGACAGCATCGTTCCAAGCAGCGACCTGGGAGTCCAAGATGTATCCAGACATCCTCCCCATGCTGTTCCCGAACCATTTCAGTGGTGTTTCCATCAATTTCTGACCTTTTCCTGTGAACCAGACACCCTCCCCTCTTCATAGCAGGGGGTTCCTGGTTTACTGCTCGGGTTCTCCTATTGACTTCCATTGTGCTCGGGTGCTCGGTAGAGCACATGAGCATCCCGAGGTGTTCTACTCGAGCACCCGAGCAGTTTGGTGCTCGACCAACACTAATGGATATCTGTATTATTTTCAAATTATCTGCTGTTTCATATTGATTTTGGCTAATTTTATTACATGATTAGTATAGACTCCTGTTTCTGCTGGTTTTATTCATTGGGCTGCATCACGTAAACTGAATTTTCAGTATCTTTATTGCAAGCTCTTGTACAGTATGCCACAAATTTGTGGTAAATATGCCAATGTCTCTGCAACAGCATGTGACTATTGCTGTTATTCTTCAGTTAAATCATTTTGACAGATACATATTTTTAGAACTGAGGGTTGAGTGTTGAATGTGAAATAATGAAAGCTCTGTCTTTTTTTGATAGAGTGTATCATTTTAAAAATGATAAGGTAAGTAAAAAACATACTGTACGGTATTAAACACAACTAATAGTGGTTCAACAGGGGTTCTGATATTTTTTAATGGCTTGAAATGCATTATAAGGTCTTCCATTTGATATATTAATATATTAAAGTACAATGCTCAAAATATACACCATAGTATCAAAAGCATAACTCTGTCAAATAACAGGCTTACAATTGTAATAATTTATTAGTGTCCTTTTCCAATCACTTATTTTTTGTCCACTCCTGGTGGCATTTATTGCTAGGGGCTGCAGTACCCCAGAATGACTACTGCAATTAATATTACATGAATCAATGTAATATTATGGAATATACAGTAATGTGATCTAGAGCTACAAAAAGGATTCTGAGACTATAGTTATGAAAGAAGCAAATCTACTACCAGAGTACCCATGAGGAAGAGAGACCTGACCTTATCCAGGCCATGCTGACAAGTCATTAAAGTATTTGCTTGTTTATGGCATTAAGGGCTCATGCACACAAACGTATTTTTTTTCTGTGTCTGTTCCGTTTTTTTTTTGCAGACCATATGCAGAACGATTCATTTCAATGGGTCCGCAAAAAAAAAAAAACGGAAGTTACTCCGTGTGCATTCCGTTTCTGGATGTCCGTATTTCCGTTCCGCAAAAAAATGGAACATGTCCTATTATTGTCCGCATTACGTACAAGGATAGGACTGTTCTATTAGGGGCCATCTGTTCAGTTCCGCAAAATACGGAATGCATACGGACATCATCCGTATTTTTGGATCCGTTTTTTGCTGACCGCAAAATACATACGGTCGTGTGCATGAGCCCTAAGACTTTGCTGCTGTGGAAAATATTATTGCCTCCAACAATACACTTTGAGATGGACTGAAATCTGCTTCCTTCAGTCCGTGAATTGCAGAAGGCATTAACATGAACCTAATTGCATGCCTGTGGTTCTGTTGAGAGACTGCAAAGTGTCTTTAGTGAAAGACAATTCAGTAAAGAAAGACTTTGTTTATTGCAACCTGCAGGCCTGATTACTGACTTCATCATCTGTACGCCAGCCCTTCATGTATACTCCTGCCTTGCACCCAGCCAAACTTTTCACCATCAAGGGCACCCCAGCTACCAGCAGACAGGAACCCCAGCATCAGGGTATGCCCAGGGGGAATCAAGGGTGCACCCGTCAGTCACTGTATGGGTCTATGGAGTGCCAGTGTGTAGCTAGTCACTGTAAGTACAGCTACCACCATCATTTCCACTAATACTCCTCCCATACTGTCCTCCCTCACTGCAGTAATTATAAGGATTTTGCCTCTGTGTTCTCTAAAAAGACTTTATTGTGCTAAAGGTGGTCAAAAGCGTACAGTATGTTTTGTTGATTCACCAACCACATTGTGCTGCTGAGCATGGGTGTTGCCAACAGCCCTGCTTGCTGTCTCTGATTTGAACCACATGTTAATTCACTGTCTGACCCACAAGGGGTTAAATACCTGAATTGAAGCTACACAAACAGTGCTGTAACTCCACCCTAACTAGGAGTATGCCCCCCTTGGAGATGGTAAAAAAATGAGCCGCCTATTCTGTGGAAGCTAATTGTTCTTGAGGGACAGAAAAAAACTGCTTTACCCCACCAGAAGTGAGAGCCACCCCCATCTTGAAAAGGGTGCCCAGAACCACTATTAAACACATTGTTGTCTCCGCACTTGAAAGAAACCAAGAAAAAGGTTCCGGCCTAGCAATAGTGAGTACCTCTGGGGTAAATAACTGTACAGATTGTCTGGGGTCATCACCGCCATCAGTGTTCATTATAAACACTCCTGCAGTGCTCCAATCATGCTTTTTAAAAGGACTTGTACCCAAATTACTGCCATTGCCCAAAGCAACTCACCATAGAAGTGCACAATAGCCTTCCTTTGAACTGTGTATTTGTGAGAGCCCATTACTAACATGTCTGACAATGGGGAAAGTGATCAGCCACAGAAACTTCCCCTACAACCAGGGGCGGATTAAGTGCATGATAGGCCCGGGCCTGTCTACCAAACTTGGGCCCATCGCCCCCCCCCCCTCCTCCTTCTCCTCCATTTTATTTATTTTTATTTATTTTTTGTATGAAGAGGCTGCTGTGCTTCATGGGTGCCACAGTCTCTTCTTAGGCCATATGACATCTTCCGACTAAAAAAAAATACCCCAAATTGGGTCCTAAACTGAAAAATGTAGTCACCAAATTTAAAATACATATAATTGTAACACAGACACATTAGATTTCTCAATTTTTCCATCAACCTCCTCATCCTGGTGTCCCCACAGCGTCATCCTGCCACCCCCAATACTGTGCCCGTTGTGCTTCCCAATGCCCCAGGAACTATACTGCTGAAAAAATAGTGACCCTAATAGATATAATTGGGGTAATTTATCAAACTGGTGTAAAGTAGAACTGGATTTCCAAAAGAGCTGTCAAATATGAAAGGTGGAATCTGATTGGCTGCTATGGGCAACTAAGCCAGTTCTACTTTACACCAGTTTGATAAATTACCCCAAATGTTCCTATAGTGTCCACAGCAGCTATAATGTCCCTTAGAGTGCCCCCAGTAATAATAACACCCTCTATTGTGCTCCAGGCAATAATCCCTGTATAGTGTCCCCAGAAATAATATAATTGCCCCTACAGTGCCTCCCCAATAGCAACACCCCCATATAGTCATTTCCACCACACTGCCCCCACATAGTAATCCCCACATAGTAATTTGCCCCCACACAGTAATTTCCCCCAAACTGCCCCCATATAGTAGTTTGCCCCCCCACACAGTAATTTGCTCTACACTGCCCCCACATAGTAATTTCCACCACACTTCCCCCACATAGTAATTTCCCCCCACATAGTAATTTGCCCACACTGCCCCCACACAATAGTTTTCCCCACATAGTAATTTGCCCCCACATAAAAATAACCCCACACTGTCCCCACGTGGCAATTTCCCCCACACTGCCCCACATAGTAATTTGCCCCCACACTGCCCCATATAGTAATTTGTCCCCACACTGCCCCATATAGTAATTTGCCCCCACACTGCCCCATATAGTAATTTGTCCCCACATAGCAATTTCCCCACACACAATAGTTTCCCCCACACTGCCCCCATATAGAAATTTGCCCCCACACCGCCCCCACATAGCAATTTGCCCCCACACTGCCCCCACGTAGCAATTTGCCCCCACACAGCCCCCACATAGCAATTTGCCCCCACACTGCCCTCACATAGCAATTTGCCCCCACACAGCCCTCACATAGCAATTTGCCCCCACACTGCCCCCACATAGCAATTTGCCCCCACACAGCCCCACATAGCAATTTGCCCCCACACAGCCCCCACATAGCAGTATGGGAGGAGTATTAGTGGAAATGATGGTGGTAGCTGTACTTACAGTGACTAGCTACACACTGGCACTCCATAGACCCATACAGTGACTGACGGGTGCACCCTTTCTTCCCCCTTGGCATACCCTGATGCTGGGGTTCCTGTCTGGTGGTAGCTGGGGTGCCCTTGATGGTGAAAAGTTTGGCTGGGTGCAATGCAGGAGTATACATGAAGGGCTGGCGTACAGATGATGAAGTCAGTAATCAGGCCTGCAGGTTGCAATAAACAAAGTCTTTCTTCACTAAAGACACTTTGCAGTCTCTCAACAGAACCACAGGCATGCAATTAGGTTCATGTTAATGCCTTCTGCAATTCACGGACTGAAGGAAGCAGATTTCAGTCCATCTCAAAGTGTATTGCTGGAGGGAAGCCCTGGAAATCTCTCCCTATTATGAGTTCATAATGTAGATTTGTGGCGTCCATCTACCGGCCACCATGGACACCAGCGGGGACACTAGCGTGGACACCAGCGCGGTGGGGTAGTCTTTTAAGTCTCCATGGATGCACATCACCCTGACTTTCCGGCCAGTATACTCAGTGGACAGCACCATGGTAGCACTTACAAGGGTCACCAGACTCCCTGAGTCCAGCAAAGCCTCCGCTGGAGTGTCTCCCACTTCCACCTGGCACAAGATATCTAGAGACACTGGGGTACACAGCCTCCTGGCATATAGCGACTGATAGTATCCATAGTTAATGTCCATGGGCTCAACCCGATGGGGACAGTCAGCCCTTACATGGCCAGGCTCCTGACACCGCCAGCAGACTATCGGAGCCAGGTCCGCCATGGGTACATCCCGGGTGGGTTTTATCGGCTCCAATCTCCGGGCCTGAGGTGGAGATTTGAAGAGTTTGCCGAACTTCCTCTCGACAGAACCCTCCTTTAGATTCCTGATAGATTCATAGCGTTCCACCAGGTCCACAATCTCAAGGGCATTGCCAGGAGACACCTGACCGTTCCAGTGCTGGAGAGGGTATGGCAAAGCCCTCCAGAACATATTGGCTAATATTCTATCCAGCATAGCCGGGAAACTCAGCACATCAGGCTGTAGCCACTTTTGCAAGAGGTGGAGTAAGTCATAATACTGGGTCCTTGCAGGCTCAGCCGGCTTAAACCCCCACTGATGTACCTGCTGGGCCCGGACCAACACATTCACCCCCCAGTCTCACGAAAATCTCAACCTTTACTTTTTGGTAGTCGGCCGCTTGATAGTCCGGCCAGTTGAAATACATCCGCTGGGAGTCGGATGCCAGGAATGGAGCAACGACCTCAGCCCACTGGTCACAGGGTAGCTTTTCCCTGATGGCCACTTTCTCGTACATCACCAGGTAGGTTCCGATGTCGTCTGTGAAGGACATCTTAGGAATCGCGACACAGACTGCTTTCCGGGCATCGTGGATGCTCGGGGTTGCTCCTGCTGTCTGCAAAGCCATCACGTGTTGTAGTAGCAACTTGTTAGTCTCCTGCTGCTGCTTATTCACCTCGTGTTGATGCAGGTTTGTCTCTCGCTGCTGCAGATTAACCTCCATGAGGGCCTTCACAACAGCCTCCATTTTGTCATGGGGCACTGGTTGTAATACAGCTGGTTTAATGTACGACATACAACCGTGCCTGAAAAATGCAGAAGCAAAAAAATATCGGCGTTCATGCAAGTGACAAAACAAGCAGTCATATTCAAACAAAAATTCACCTTGAGGTGTTGCTGGTAATTCACACCATGCGGCAATTCTGCCTCAAAGAGTCCTTGCTGATAGCAGCACCAAACTGTTTTCAAGCCAAACAGGTAGCAAGCCTTCATCCAGACACAAGGCTCCAAGATTCCAACACAGAGACATGACTTCTGAGCCCAGCTGCCTATTTAAGGACAACCAGGTACTGCCAAAACCCGGCCCAGCATTTAAAATCCGGTCCGGTATTTGACCTCACCTGGCTGTAAATCAGCCCAGCAGCACATGCTGGGAGGAACATACCTGTTTTCCCAGACCAAAACTCTCACTCTGTCACACTACATATTACTGATTGGAGCACTAAGTATTGTTGTGAACTTGTGAAATCACAGCACTATGTCTGTAGCATGTACAGATGTGTCATCGCTACCACTCCCTTATTTCGCAATTCGTTACTAACCAAACGCGATTTTATCTCCTCCAGTGTATCAATACACACCAATGCCAGTAGATGGCGGTGTTGAGTTAAAGTACTAGATTAATCAGTAGTACTGTACTTTATGTGAATTTCTAGTAGTGTAACTGGATGTACAAAGCAGCATGTGCTGTGTATTAATATCGCTATCCGACTCCTGATACAGCCCGTAGTCATCCCAACACTGTACAGGAGCCAGGCGCTATAGGGGATGGCACCTGAACAGTCAATCATTAAATAAAATGTAAAAAAATAGGTGAGCGGAACCACACAGACCTACAGTACATCGGGGTGGGGAGCCGCAGGTACGGTACTGTACCCCACTGCACCCGACTGTACTGTCCTGTACCCCACTGTACTGTCCTGTGCCCCACTGCATCTTATTGTCTACTGTATGTACAGTACTGTACATGTGCTGTGTATTATTATCGCTATCCGGCTCCTGATACAGACCGTAGTCATCCCGACACTGTACAGCGGCGCTATAGGGGATGGCACTATGGTTGAGCGAACCCAAACTTTACCGTGTTCGGCACCCGAACCCGAACATTTCAGTAAAAGTTCGGGTTCGGTGTTCGGGTAATATTAATATACCATCGGATCAGAGTTTTCTCCAATCCGATGGTATATTTTAACTTGAAGCGTCCCCATCACCATGGGAACGCCTCTATGTTAGAATATACCATCGGATTTGAGTTAGATTGTGAAAATTCAGATCCGACAGTATATTCTAACACAGAGGTGTTCCCATAGTGATGGGGATGCTTCAAGTTAGAATATACTGAGAACTGTGGACATAACGGCCCCCTGCTGCCTGGCTGCACCTGATCTCTTACAGGGGGCTGTAAGAGATCACCTGAGGTGTTAATTGCGCGGATCACAGCCCCCTGTAAGAGATCAGGTGCTGCCAGGCAACAGGGGGCCAGACCCCCCTCCCTCCTCAGTATTAAAATCATTGGTGGCCAGTGCGGCCCCCCTCCCTCCCCCTTTTACAATCATTGGTGGCTAGTGCGGCCCCCCACCCCCACCCACCCCCTATTAAAATCTTTGGTGTCCAGTGCGGCCTCCTCTCCCCCCCCCCTAATTAAAATCATTGGTTAACAACCCCCCTCCCCCCCCATCATTGGTGGCAGTGGAGCGGTAGTTCCGATCGGAGTCCTAGTTTAATCGCTGGGGCTCCGATCGGTTACCATGGCAGCCAGGACGCTACTGCAGTCCTGGCTGCCATAGTTACTTACCACTTTTAGCAGCATTATAAAGTAAAACTTTTTGGTGTGCACACCTTCTGCTGGTCTTGCATCTAAGTTTATTTAACAAATAGCACTGTGAGATAACATACTCCTAATGATTAAAAATGTAAAACTAAAATAAAAAAATAAGCATAGAAAGATAGCCTAATCGCCTAATTAAATTAAAAAAATACATACAGTACAAATATATATTACTGTATATGGTGTTACTTTACACCCTACCCCCCACTCTCAGTATGGCTACATTAGGATCTAAGGCCCCTTTCACACGGGCGAGGAGGGGCTGGAGGGGTTAAAAATAGGGCTGGAGGGGTTAAAAATAAATAAAAAATAATAAACTACTGTACAATGGACTAACTGTACATTCATATATTTATGTATCGATCACAATTATGATTCAGTACATCGAGAATATTAGACTATATATTTGCATATGCAGCTCTATAATATATCTGTATACACCGCTCCATTATGTCTTTAGATCTGTGATACAAGTGGATTAGATTTGGATAACACCTGGTGATACATTGTACCGGATTTTTTGCGGTCTACTGCATACAGATATATAATAGAGCGGTGTGTACAGATACAGTATATAATGAAGTGTTGTATACAGATATGTAATGGAGCAGTGTACAGTATACAGATATATAATGTAGTGGATACAGAGTGTATTTATTAGCTATGTTCCTATAGTGGCTGAATGTTAATACAGTATCGAAAAACAACATGTACAGTATGGATACATCTGTATTTACCAAAGCCTTTTGATCATTTTCTCCTTGACGGCACCCCCCACCGACCCCCCCGCTTCTGCCAGGACAATTCCCACACCTATTCTTGCTATTCTTAATGTTGGACCTCTTTCTCCACAATTGCGCAATGGAAACCCAATATGAATTATGATGTTAGCACTGACACCATTAAAACAAATAATATTGTTACATGAAAAACAAAAATAAATAAATCAATACAGCTGCAGCGCTGGGTAAGTTTTAAAATAGACCAAAAGTTTACAGGCAAAAATAGACCAATATATACAGCGTTGCTGCTATATTGATTTATTATATATAAATATATTTTATATATTTATATTATATATACATTTACATATAGTATAATTAGTGTATTATAGTATAATTAGAGGTTATCTATCTTTCTATCTATCTATGTCCATTATACTGTACAATACACTATATCTAAATCACCATACCTCATATGGATCATGGAATAAATAATTATACAATATTACACTAATTATACTATATGTAACTTTATATATAATATAAATACTGTATTAACATTCAGCCACTATAGGAACATAGCTAATAAATACACTCTGTATCCACTACTTCAGAGAAAAACAAATAATAAATAAAAATAAATATGAAAAACTGCATCAAGATACAAAACAATATACACTTAAAGGATAAAAAAACAGATGAATGCAATAATATTGATTGTGTATCTGACATACTTGAAGCAAACTATCTTATTACTTGAAATTGGGACATTCTCTAATAACTTTCTTATCCCCTAAACACTGAAGGTATTTAGATGCAAATCGCGATTCATATGCAAATCGCCCTTCATTATCATTATCACATGTTTGGCTATTTGTGAACAAGTGAGGGAGTCTGTTTAACACTACTGTATATGGTATATAATCCTAAGCCCTCATAGGGACCCTCGGGATATTATAATTAATGTATACCACGGTCAATAGACCAAACCAAATCCCTTTAGGGGTCTCTATTTAATATTAAAATATATATCTTTATTTCATCATTCTTAAAACATAAGTGTAATAGAAAAAAATATGTTTAAAATTGTCAGTGTGTAGCGGGGTTTTATATCTACTGAACTAGTAGCTGCTAGTAATTACCAGCGGCAACCAAGGGATCCTGTCCCCTTATTCAGTAATTATATTTTACCATATTCGATAAACCCAGCAGTCTATCTGTGCGTGGCCAGCTTTGCGAGCCTGCTGGGTTAATCGAATATAATAAAATATCCATATCCCTGCCAGACTCAATTTTGGCACAGTACGATAATGCAATATATCTATCCTCACTAACTATTGACATCAACCTGTCTGCCACAGAAATATAAATATAACACCTGAATAGGTGTCTATAATTACTGAATAAGGGGACAGGATCCCTTGGTTGCCGCTGGTAATTACTAGCAGCTACTAGTTCAGTAGATATAAAACCCCGCTGCACACTGACAATTTTAAACATATTTTTTTCTATTACACTTATGTTTTAAGAATGATGAAATAAAGATATATATTTTAATATTACAAACCGGATTCCAAAAAAGTTGGGACACTATACAAATCGTGAATAAAAACTGAATGCAATGATGTGGAGGTGCCAACTTCTAATATTTTATTCAGAATAGAACATAAATCACGGAACAAAAGTTTAAACTGAGAACAAATCCCCAAAAAGTTGGGACAAGGCCATTTTCACCACTGTGTGGCATCTCCCCTTCTTCTTACAACACTCAACAGACGCCTGGGGACCGAGGAGACCAGTTTCTCAAGTTTAGAAATAGGAATGCTCTCCCATTCTTGTCTAATACAGGCCTCTAACTGTTCAATCGTCTTGGGCCTTCTTTGTTGCACCTTCCTCTTTATGATGCGCCAAATGTTCTCTACAGGTGAAAGATCTGGACTGCAGACTGGCCATTTCAGTACCCGGATCCTTCTCCTACGCAGCCATGATGTTGTGATTGATGCAGAATGTGGTCTGGCATTATCTTGTTGAAAAATGCAGGGTCTTCCCTGAAAGAGATGACGTCTGGATGGGAGCATATGTTGTTCTAGAACCTGAATATATTTTTCTGCATTGATGGTGCCTTTCCAGACATGCAAGCTGCCCATGCCACACGCACTCATGCAACCCCATACCATCAGAGATGCAGGCTTCTGAACTGAGCGTTGATAACAACTTGGGTTGTCCTTGTCCTCTTTGGTCCGGATGACATGGCGTCCCAGATTTCCTAAAAGAACTTAGAATCGTGACTCGTCTGACCACAGAACAGTCTTCCATTTTGCCACACTCCATTTTAAATAATCCCTGGCCCAGTGAAAACGCCTGAGCTTGTGGATCTTGCTTAGAAATGGCTTCTTCTTTGCACTGTAGAGTTTCAGCTGGCAACGGCGGATGGCACGGTGGATTGTGTTCACTGACAATGGTTTCTGGAAGTATTCCTGAGCCCATTCTGTGATTTCCTTTACAGTAGCATTCCTGTTTGTGGTGCAGTGTCGTTTAAGGGCCCGGAGATCACGGGCATCCAGTATGGTTTTACGGCCTTGACCCTTACACACAGAGATTTTTCCAGATTCTCTGAATCTTCGGATGATGTTATGCACAGTTGATGATGATAGATGCAAAGTCTTTACAATTTTTCGCTGGGTAACACCTTTCTGATATTGCTCCACTATCTTTCTGCGCAACATTGTGGGAATTGGTGATCCTCTACCCATCCTGGCTTCTGAGAGACACTGCCACTCTGAGAAGCTCTTTTTATACCCAATCATGTTGCCAATTGACCTAATTAGTGTTAATTGGTCTTCCAGCTCTTCGTTATGCTCAAATTTACTTTTTCCAGCCTCTTATTGCTACTTTTCCCAACTTTTTTGTTGACACCGTGAAAATTGGAAAAATTTGTTGACACCGTGAATTTGTTGACACCGTGAAAATTGGAATAAACGTATTTTTCCTTTAAAATGATACATTTACTCGGATTAAACGTTTGATCTGTCATCTACGCTCAATTACAAATAAAATATTGACATTTGCCATCTCCACATCATTGCATTCAGTTTTTATTCACAATTTGTTTAGTGTCCCAACTTTTTTGGAATCCGGTTTGTAGATAGAGACCCCTAAAGGGATTTGGTTTGGTCTATTGACCGTGGTATACATTGTTTACTGTATATGGTGTTACTTTACACCCTACCCCCCACTCTCAGTATGGCTACAATAGGATCTAAGGCCCCTTTCACACGGGAGAGGAGGGGCTGGAGGGGTTGAAAATAGGGCTGGAGAGGTTAAAAATTAATAAAAAATAATTTAACTCACCTTAACCCACTTGTTCGCGCAGCCTGTCTTCTCTTCTGTCTTCTTCTGTGCTGTGCACAGGAAAAGGACCTGTGGTGACGTCACTGCGCTCATCGCATGGTCCATCACATGATCTGTTACCATGGTGATGGATCATGTGACGGACCCTGTGATGAGCGTAGTGCCGTCACCACAGGTCCTTTTCCTGTGCACAGCACAGAAGAAGACAGAAGAGAAGACGGGCTGCGCGAACAAGTGGATTAAGGTGAGTTAAAAAAATATATATTTTTAACCCCTCCAGCCCTATTGTACTATGCATTCTGTATTAAGAATGCTATTATTTTCCCTTATAGCCATGTTATATGGGAAAATAATAATGATCGGGTCTCCATCCCGATCGTCTTCTAGAAACCGTGAGTGAAAATCGCACCACATCCGCACTTGCTTGCGGATGCTTGGGATTTTCACGCAACCCCATTCACTTCTATGGGGCCTGCGTTGCTTGGAAAACGCACAAAGAGGAGCATGCTGCGATTTTCACGCAACGCACAAGTGATGCGTGAAAATCACTGCTTATCTGCACAGCCCCATAGAAATGAATGGGTCCGGATTCAGTGCGGGTGCAATGCATTTACCTCACGCATTGCACCCGCGCGGAAATCTCGCCCGTGTGAAAGGGGCCTTAAAATGGGAGTACGTGTTTATTAACTAAAATCAGGAAAATAGCTAAAATAATGACCAGCAATAAAAAATAGCAATGAATAAAAAATAGCAATAAATTTAAAATAGTGATAGATCCAGGAGCATACACAAACAAATAAATTAATATCCCATAAATATCATAGTTTATGTAGCAGCACCTGAGTTAGATAGTGTTCCAATTCACAGAGGGGAATAAGACAAGTTCAGTTCACTTCCATATATTATAATATAATTGTAGCAGCATAGAATAGGAGAATAGAGAATATATATATATATATATATGTATCCAAGTTCACAGCAATTTTTTGCAGTATAGACAAGGTGGCAGTAGTTGGTAAGTATCTATCAATGTCAGCGCTTCGATCTTTTAATGGAATTTGCCATATAACAGAGACAGCAGGCAGTTAGTGAAGGACCTATTTATGGGATATTAATTTATTTGTTTGTGTATGCTCCTGGATCTATCACTATTTTATATGTATCGCTATTTTTTATTCATTGCTATTTTTTATTGCTGGTCATTATTTTAGCATCATTATGTGTCTGTATACATTTATCTATATATGGAAAATAAAAGAATGTAAGACTGGCACTCAAATATGTGGATCATATGAAAAGTGGCATTTAATATATATAATATCTATAATATAATAAAATCCGCACAAAATAAGGAAAAAAAGAAATACAATATCACACAATATAATATAACAATTATAAGAAAATAATAAAAGCCGCAGGATAATCGCACACAGGTGGTGACGTATCGAGTAATAAAAGATGCAGTAATGGTATCAATCAATCACATAAAAATATGTGCACCAAGTTGTTTTATATGGTCACCAAGGGATGGATCCTTCACAGCTTGGCGATATTTTTAAAGTCACTTCCTAGTGCATGAAAGTATATTCCAGGAAATATTCCCCTTAGTATAAACAGTCGGATATACACGTTGTCTAGATACAGTGACTAGGTCCGGTAAAGAAAGACCTATTAGTTCGGCTGGTATTGGTGGTTGTATACAGGTGGTGAGTGAGGCATAGATGTATATCTTACCCGTATGGAATCGGGGACAATAGCTGGAGATTGTATCTCTCAAGCCGCTACTCACCACACCGTACCGCTTGTTTCTCTTGCCGTCGGCGTCCTCGTCCGAGACTTCCGTGTCACGTGACGCTTGTCTCGCGGGAATAGCCTGTTTGGTCCTGTTATTATCGGACTGTATTTAGATCAAAGATTATGGAGCGCTGTCTTTAGTCTTTCGTGGTGGATCCGATTCTGTCTTTGTGGGGGTGAACTACGCCAAACGCGGTTCGGGGACCTCTCTCCCCTTCCTCAGTGGCTCTTAGAAGGGGAGAGAGGTCCCCGAAACGCGTTTGGCGTAGTTCACCCCCACAAAGAAGGAATCGGATCCACCACGAAAGATCATTGGAGCGCTCCATTCTGATTATTGGAGCGCTCCATAATCTGATCATTGGAGCGCTCCATAATCTTTGATCTAAATACAGTCCGATAATAACAGGACCAAACAGGCCATTCCCGCGAGACAAGCATCATGTGACAAGGAAGTCTCGGACGAGGACGCCGACGGCAAGAGAAACAAGCGGTACGGTGTGGTGAGTAGCGGCTTGAGAGATACAATCTCCAGCTATTGTCCCCGATTCTATACGGGTAAAATATACATCTATGCCTCACTCACCACCTGTATACAACCACCAATACCAGCCGAACCAATAGGTCTTTACTTACCGGACCTAGTCACTGTATGTAGACGACGTGTATATCCGACTGTTTCTACTAAGGGGAATATTTCCTGGAATATACTTTCATGCACTAGGAAGTGACTTTAAAAATATTGCCAAACTGTGAAGGATCCATCCCTTGGTGACCATATAAAAGAACTTGGTGCACATATTTTTATGCGATTGATTGATACCATTACTGCATCTTTTATTACTCGATACGTCACCACCTGTGTGCGATTATCCTGCGGCTTTTATTATTTTCTTATAATTGTTATATTGTATTGTGTGATATTGTATTTCTTCTTTTCCTTATTTTGTGCGGATTTTATTATATTATAGATATTATATATATTAAATGCCACTTTTCATATGATCCACATATTTGAGTGCCAGTCTTACATTCTTTTATTTTCCTTATTTCTACCTTTTACTGATTGGGTGATCAGTAAAGACTAGAGCACCTGTCTGTCACAGCGGGCGTGCACTCAGACTCACAGATAACCCACCAACCAGGCTCTGGGCAAGAGACATGGGAAGGGTCACCTCCTAGCTAATCCCTGACCTCTTTCCCTGCACTGCTCAGCCCACATGCAGACCTTAATGGTAGGTATGATGTGTCCCCGTGCCTGGGCTGAAACACCCTAAATACCCTAAGATGGTGAAGAGGGGAAATAGGAACAGCCTGCTCGCACAGAACCTGGATGGGAGAGATGACTCAAAACAACCAAACTTGAAATCACACTTAGCTTGCTGAGCTGGAACAGACAACCTTCCTTCCTAGTTTCCAAGACCACAATGATGAGAGGCGGATCCAGCACAGCTCCAAAACAAACACTAAACTCGTGCTGCTATCCTGGCCGACCTCCGCACATCGTCAGAGCGGGGCATGACAGTACCCCCCCTTCTACGGGTGACCTCCGGCCACCCCGGACCAACCTTATCCGGATGGGACCTATGAAAAGCCCTCACCAGTCGGCTGGCGTTGACATCCAACGCCGGAACCCACATCCCCTCCTCAGGGCCGTATCCCCTCCAGTGCACCAGGTACTGAAGGGAACCCCGAAGAGTCGAGAATTCTGGAGATCTCAAACTCCAAGTTTCCCTCGACCAGAACAGGAGGAAGAGGCAATGGTGATGGTTCCACCGGTCTCACGTATTTTTTTAGTAAAGACCTGTGGAACACATCATGCATCCTCCAAGTCTGCGGAAGATCCAGCCGAAACGCTACAGGATTGATCACCGCAGAAATTTTATATGGACCAATAAATCTTGTACCCAGTTTCCAAGATGGCACTCTCAATTTGATATTTTTTGTGGACAACCACACCAGATCACCCACACACAGGTCCGGACCAGTCACACGTCTCTTGTCAGCCATTCGTTTATACCTCTTACCCATCTTCTCCAAATTCCCTTGAATCCTCCGCCAGATGGAGGATAAGGCAGAAGAGAATCTCTCCTCCTCTGGCATCCCAGAGGAACTAGTCCCAGAAAAGGTACCAAACTGAGGATGGAAACCGTATGCGCCAAAAAATGGCGACTTACCCGTGGACTCCTGCCTACGGTTATTCAACGCAAACTCTGCTAAGGATAAGAATGAGGACCAGTCCTCCTGATTCTCAGCCACAAAGCACCTCAAGTAGGTCTCCAGGTTTTGATTAGTACGCTCCATCTGACCATTCGACTGCGGATGAAAAGCTGAAGAGAATGAAAGTTGAATGCCAAGCCGAGAGCAGAACACCCTCCAAAACTTGGAGACAAACTGCGTGCCCCTATCAGAGACCACATCCGAAGGAATACCATGCAATTTCACAATATTATCCACAAAAATCTGCGCAAGAGTCTTAGCGTTAGGCAGACTAGTTAGTGGTATAAAGTGAGCCATTTTACTGAAACGGTCAACTACCACCAAAATCACTGTTCTCCCAGAGGAACTCGGCAGATCCGTAATAAAGTCCATAGACAAATGCGTCCAAGGACGAGACGGAATCAACAATGGAAGAAGTGAACCAGCCGGTCGAGTATGAGCAACCTTTGACCGAGCGCAGGTTTCACAAGCTGTCATGAAATTCTAATTCTCAATGCTCTTACGTAACCCTGGCCACCAGAACCTCCGGGATACTAGATCACAGGTGGACTTGCCACCAGGATGTCCAGCGAGGACAGTATCGTGATGTTCCTTGAACACCTTATATCGCAGGCCCTCAGGAACAAACAACCTCCCTGGGGGACAAGAACCAGGAGCCCCCTCCTGGGCTCCCAACACCTCCATCTCCAATTCAGGGTACAGAGCAGAGACCACCACCCCATCCGCTAAAATCGGCGCAGGATCCTCTGAATCACCTCCCCCAGGAAAGCTGCGAGACAAGGCATCTGCCTTGACGTTCTTGACCCCTGGGCGAAAGGTAACCACAAAATTGAACCTGGTAAAAAACAGTGACCATCTGGCCTGCCTAGGGTTCAGACGCTTGGCAGATTGCAGGTAAGCCAAATTCTTATGGTCTGTATATACCGTAACGGGGTGAGACGCCCCCTCCAACCAGTGACGCCATTCCTAAAAGGCCAACTTGATAGCCAACAACTCTCTATCTCCAACATCATAATTCCTCTCGGCGACCGAGAGCTTCTTGGAGAAAAAGGCACACGGGACCCACTTGCCAGGAGATGAACCCTGTGACAGCACCGCTCCAACCCCCCCCCTCTGATGCATCAACCTCCACTACGAATGGCTGAGACACATCCGGCTGCACCAGAATGGGAGCAGACGCAAAACGCTCCTTCATAGCTGAAAAGGCCTGCAATGCCTCATCCGACCAGACAGAGACATCGGCGCCCTTCTTGGTCATATCAGTGAGAGGTTTTACTACGGTGGAATAATTCTAAATACATTTTCTATAATAATTTGTAAACCCCAAGAACCGCATCAAAGCTTTCTGATTCTCTGGTCGGTCCCACTCCAGAACCGCCCGGACCTTTTCGGGGTCCATACGAAAACCAGAATCAGAAAGCATGTATCCCAAGAATGGAAGTTCTTGCACCGCAAACAAACATTTCTCCAATTTGGCATATAATTTATTCTCCTGAAGGATCGTCAAAACCTGTCTCACATGATCCTGATGGGTCTTCAGATCAGGAGAATAAATTAAAATGTCATCCAGGTAAACTACTACGAACCTCCACACCAAATGATGAAAAATGTCATTGACGAATCGCTGAAATACTGCTGGCGCGTTCGTCTACCCAAAAGGCATCACCAGGTTCTTAAAATGACCCTAGTGCGTATTGAAGGCCGTTTTCCACTCTTCCCCTCCTTGATTCTGATCAGATTGTAGGCCCCTCTCAAATCCAACTTGGAGAACACCTTGGCTCCAACAATCTGATCAAAAAGATCAGAGATCAAAGGCAGGGAATATGGATCCCGGACTGTAATACGGTTCAATTTCTGGAAATCCAAACACGGTCTCAGTGATCCATCCTTTTTCTTCACAAAGAACAAACCTACTGCCACTGGAGACTTAGATGGTCTATTATGACCCTTTGCCAAACTCTTGGCGACATACTTTCGCATGACCTCTCTTTCGGGTTGAGAGAGGTTGTAAAGCCGAGACTTTGGCAACTTAGCCCCCGGAATGAGATTCACTGGACAATCATAGTCTCGATGAGGGGGCAATTCCTGAGTCCCACCCTCCGAAAAGACATCCACAAAATCTGAGAGATACTGAGGTAAAGCCGTAATAGACACACCAGAGATAGATGTTTCAAGACAATTATCCGAACAAAACTCACTCCAACCAATGATTTGTCTCGCTTGCCAGTCTATAATTGGGTTATGTCTAGTCAACCATGGCAACCCCAAAACTATAGGAGCTGGCAAATCCTTCATGACAAAACAAGAAATAATTTCAACATGTGAATCACCCACCCTTAAGTGAATACCATGAACAATGTGAGTAAGGCTCCTTTGAGAAAGAGGGGAAGAATCAATTGCAAAAACACGAATCTCGTTCTCTAAAGTGCAAGTACTTAGTCCTAGGTTTTGAAGGAAAAGAAAGTCAATTAGGTTTACCCCAGCACCACAATCAAGGAATACATCAACAAAAACATTTTTTGACTCTATGACTCTAGCGCCACCATAGCTGGAAGGAGAAAACGGGAACTGCAGGGAGCTTGCATACCTGCCTGCTCCACCACACCATTCGTACTACCAAGTGTCAGGGAAGTTTTTTTTTTCTTTTTTCTTTTTCTCTTCCACCTGTGGTTTAACATAAGGACAAGCAAAAATAAAATGACCCCTCTTTCCACAATAGTAACATAGTTTGTGCACTTTCCTAAAGTCTCTAATATCAGAATGACAAGAAACCTGACCCAACTGCATGGGTTCCTCCGCTACCCCAGAGCTACCTGTAACATCACCCAGGGAGGCAGTAGAGACGAAACCACTCACAGAAGGGGTAGCTTGCTCTCTCTGATACGTCTATCTAGCCATACTGCTAAAGACATGGCGTTCTCCAAAGAGTCTGGGTATTCATGAAAAGCAAGGGCATCCTTCAATCTTTCAGATAACCCCTGACAAAACTGACTACGTAACGCGGGATCATTCCACTCTGATTCAGTAGCCCACCTCCTAAACTCAACACAGTAAGCCTCTGCACTAAGTTCCCCCTGAAACAAATTACGTAATCTCGACTCTGCCATCGAGACCCGATCTGGGTCATCGTAGATTAATCCCAGAGCCTTAAAAAATTCCTCCACCGACCGGAGGGCCCGAGAACCAGGTGGCAGACAAAAAAAGGCCCAGGATTGCGCGTCCCCTTTAAGCAGAGAAATAACTATACCTATCCTCTGACTCTCATCACCTGACGACAATCGACGCAGCCGAAAGTACAATTTGCAGGATTCTTTAAAACGGATAAATCATCCGTACCTCCTAAAAAATTGATCAGGAAGAGCCACTTTAGGCTCCACACAAATTTGACCTACACCAGCTGCCAGAGCATTCTGACACTGTGTGACCGAACTTCGTAGCTCCACAACCTCTAGAGATAGCCCCTGCATGCGGTCAACTAATGCTTCAATTGATGCCATCACAAAACCGCTGAGTAATGGCAGTCACAGTATGGCGGATTATAATGTCACGGCGGGCGTGCACTTAGACTCACAGATAACCCACCAACCAGGCTCTGGGCGAGAGACAGGGGAAGGGTCACCTCCTAGCTAATCCCTGACCTCTTTCCCTGCACTGCTCAGTCCACATGCAGACCTTAATGGTAGGTATGATGTGTCCCTGTGCCTGGGCTGAAACACCCTAAATTCCCTAAGATGGTGAAGAGGGGAAATAGGAGCAGCCTGCTCGCACAGAACCTGGATGGGAGAGATGACACAAAACAACCAAACTTGAAATCACACTTAGCTTGCTGAGCTGGAACAGACAACCTTCCTTCCTAGCTTCCAAGACCACAATGATTCCTATAATCCGCTCAGAGCACTTGGATGGTGTGCTATTTAAACTAATGACTCCACCCAGTGCACCTGATGAGAGGCGGATCCAGCACAGCTCCAAAACAAACACTAAACTCGTGCTGCTATCCTGGCCGACCTCCGCACATCGTCAGAGCGGGGCATGACACTGTCTCATCCTGAAAAGGTGGTGAGCTATCCACTTTGATTATACTACATAAATGTATCTATATATATACACTCACCTAAAGAATTATTAGGAACACCTGTTCTATTTCTCATTAATGCAATTATCTAGTCAACCAATCACATGGCAGTTGCTTCAATGCATTTAGGGGTGTGGTCCTGGTCAAGACAATCTCCTGAACTCCAAACTGAATGTCAGAATGGGAAAGAAAGGTGATTTAAGCAATTTTGAGCGTGGCATGGTTGTTGGTGCCAGACGGGCCGGTCTGAGTATTTCACAATCTGCTCAGTTACAGGGATTTTCACACACAACCATTTCTAGGGTTTACAAAGAATGGTGTGAAAAGGGAAAAACATCCAGTATGCGACAGTCCTGTGGACGAAAATGCCTTGTTGATGCTAGAGGTTAGAGGAGAATGGGCTGATTGATTCAAGCTGATAGAATAGCAACGTTGACTGAAATAACCACTCGTTACAACCGAGGTATGCAGCAAAGCATTTGTGAAGCCACAACACGCACAACCTTGAGGCAGATGGGCTACAACAGCAGAAGACCCCACCGGGTACCACTCATCTCCACTACAAATAGGAAAAAGAGGCTACAATTTGCACGAGCTCACCAAAATTGGACTGTTGAAGACTGGAAAAATGTTGCCTGGTCTGATGAGTCTCGATTTCTGTTGAGACATTCAAATGGTAGAGTCCGAATTTGGCGTAAACAGAATGAGAACATGTATCCATAATGCCTTGTTACCACTGTGCAGGCTGGTGGTGGTGGTGTAATGGTGTGGGGGATGTTTTCTGGGCACACTTTAGGCCCCTTACTGCCAATTGGGCATCGTTAAAATGCCACGGGCTACCTGAGCATTGTTTCTGACCATGTCCATCCCTTCATGACCACCATGTACCCATCCTCTAATGGCTACTTCCAGCAGTATAATGCAATATGTTACAAAGCTCGAATCATTTCAAATTGGTTTCTTGAACATGACAATGAGTTCACTGTACTAAAATGGCCCCCACATACACCAGATCTCAACCCAATAGAGCATCTTTGGGATGTGGTGGAACGAGAGCTTCGTGCCCTGGATGTGCATCCCTCAAATCTTCATCAACTGCAAGATGCTATCCTATCAATATGGGCCAACATTTCTAAAGAATGCTATCAGCACCTTGTTGAATCAATGCCACGTAGAACTAAGGCAGTTCTGAAGGCAAAAGGGGGTCCGTATTAGTATGGTGTTCCTAATAATTCTTTAGGTGAGTGTAAACGTGCTCTTGGCCAAGTTGCTGGTACTACAGTCCCTCCCAGGGGCGTAGCTATAGTGGAAGCAGGGGAAGCGACTGCTTTGGGGCCCTGACCCAGAAGACAGTGTAAGAAACGGATGGAACAGCTGCCGGGCCTGGTCTGAGAGAGCGATCTTTACTACCCACATGAATGGGGGAGGCATGAAAGAAAGGGGTTGCGAAAAAATTACTGGGGGAGGTGGGCCCCATTCAAAAATTTCCTGTGGGGCCCAGTCAGTTCTAGCTACGCCACTGGTCCCACCCTTTTCTTGTGGTTGTTCTGCACATTTTAGAGAACTGATGGCTTGTGCCGAGTCAAGGTGGAGAGTCCCAAGCCGTCACTACTTCTCTAAAAAAGCTGTGTCAGCCCTGCATACATACTGAACATACAGCAGAAGGTAGGCCAGTACCTGAGCCTGTCAGTGTCTGGTACAGTTCATGGCAGCACTGACTTGTGAAGTTGTAACTATAGTCAAGGACTATATAAGTCCTTTATAGCCCACTGAGTAGATGTGGTTCCTACCCAGGCACACGAGCAACTTGGCCAGATGATGGCAATGCTGCCTCCACATTCTCATGCTGTGATTCCAGCACCAGTGTCCTCCTCTGCCTTCTCATCCTCCACCTTGTCCTCATTCTCCACTGTAGTCACAATTCTGAGTGGTCCTGCAGCATACTACCTATGCAGAGCACGGTGGTGTCACTCTGTTCTACACCTGTCTATAACTGCTCTGCGTCCTTCATCAAACATTCTGTCAGTGCTGCATCGAGGGGGGGTGATCCATGCAACCCTGCATGGCACACATCTTTATGAAGTCTTTCACTCAATTGCAAAACATCTTTAAATTGGAAACTAGAGTACAAGAGTATTTCAGGAAACTGTTTCACTTAGTATTCAGGAGGAAAAATTAGCATGTGTTTCTCTGCAATATGATGATTTCAGCCAAGCATCCCAGATATTGAGAAACTTATGATGGGTGCGACATGATCTACTGGACATCTCTTCAAACCTACAAATTTGATGTAACTTTTCGAACCATTCGTTAGTATTGGGGGGAGCAGTATTTAGCCATTTTAGGGGGATTAGAGACTTGGTTGCTGCTAGAAAATGAGTAATCAAGGACGAGGAGTGTTGACGTACTTCCGACAAGGGAGATCCGAGTAAGACTAGAACCGGAGTCAACGTTAGTTGTGTACCCATAATTTCTTTCGTTATGCGTTCAATTTCAGACCAGAAGGGGCGTATAATCAGGCAATCCCACCATATATGGGTATGCGTACCAACCTGAGAATTACACCTCCAGCACTGGCTAGTGGGGGAGAGACCATGTGCATAGAGAAACTCAGGAGTTTTATACCAACGAGCAAGAATTTTGTAGTGTGATTCTTGCAGACGTACACATCTTGAGTAGCCTTGGGAATTCTGAAGGATTTGATTTATTTCCAACTCAGTGAAGGAAAGACCCAACTCTTTTTCCCAGGACGAAATGTACCCAGGACTACTCAAATGTTTCACACCTCTCACCACCAATAACACTTTAGAGAGCTTACCGAACCTGGGGACCGGAGATGATAGATCTGATTCAAAATCAGTAAGTTCTCTGAAGGGATAACTGACTTGTAGAAAGTCTGCACAACACCTGTTGAAGTGTGAAATATGTAGAAACGTGAGAGTGAAGTTTGGAAGCAATGCTTGTAATTCTGTACGGCCGGGAATCCCCCCGCTCGGGAATAAGTTTGAGACTGTTACGTGTGCTAGTTGGTCCCACATGGGTTTAAAGGTCAGAGATTCTCTACCAACGACCACAGGTATTAGGCTGGAAGGCAATAATGGCGAGATCTTAGGAGCTAGAGAAGGTGAGAGTGAGGCCCAGGTGTTAGAAGCACCTTTAAAAAGCAGGTTAGTGTCAAGTGGATTATACTTATTGCGCGTTTTAGAGGGAATCCACATATCACGTAATAAGTCTCCTTTGTAAGCCCTTGCAGACCAGTGGGATACGGTTTGCGGTTCAGAGAAGCCAGTCAGATTGATCCATCTTCTCAATTGAATCGCCTTATATAATGTTTGCGTATCTGGTAAACCTATACCTCCTTTCCTCGAAGGTCTAACTAGGAGTTCATGCGCCAGACGAGGGCGCTTCTGTTTCCATAGATAACACGAGAAAAGTGATCTTATTTTGGCAAAGAAGGCTTGTGGTAAGGCAATCGGTAACATTTGCAGCTTGTACAAGACCTTGGGAAGGACATATGTTTGAATGACATTTTTCCTACCAAACCATGAGATCAGAGGACTATCATAGTCTGAAAGGATTTTTTGGATTTCCGTAAGAAGCGGACGAAAGTTCATGTCATATACTTTATGTATGGAAGAGGGAATGTGTACGCCTAGGTATTTGAGGGAAGAAGGGGACCACACAAAAGGCGAGACACCCTTGACTCTCAAAAGACTTTGTTTAGTGAGGTATATATTCAGTAACTCCGATTTTGTGACATTCACTTTGAAATTTGACACCTCCCCAAAAGTCTCCCCAGTAGATCATCTGCGAAAGCCAGCACTTTCAGTTCCCCTTCAGGAGTAGGAAAACCCTTAATGTGCGAATGCTGTCTTACTCTTTGTAGCAAAATTTCCATTACTAGTACAAATAGAGTGGTGGAGAGAGGACAGCCCTGCCTGGTGCCGTTTTTTATCTCAAAGGGAGGCGACAAATAATCATTAACCAGAAGAGAGGCCGACGGATGGGAGTAGAGCGAAAAGATCGCATCTATGAAGGCAGTTGGAAAGCCAAACTTTATGAGAGTAGAGTGCATAAAGAGCCACTTAACTCTATCAAAGGCCTTCTCTGCGTCTACTCCGAGAAGAACTAATGAGTTGGCTTCAGTATGTGCTTGATGTATCGCTGTAAGTAGCTTAGTCGTATTGGTCCTCCCCTCCCTCCCTGGAACGAAACCCGATTGTTCTTCACCTATCAGGTGAGGCAGAAGCTTCTTTATTCTTAAGGACAAAAGCTTAGCCCAGATTTTCAGGTCTAAATTTAGAAGTGATATGGGTCTGTAACTCCCACATTCTTCTGGGTTCTTCCCTTCTTTGGCTATAAGGGTAATGTGTGCCTCTTGAGACTGCTTAGGTAATGGGTCTCCCCTAAACAATGAGGAGCAGAGATCTAAAAGATGAGGCATGAGCACGTCTTGGAATATTTTGTAATAAAGCAAAGGGAGTCCGTCCGGACCTGGGCTTTTTCCTGGGGGGAAAGAGGCGAGGACCATAGATACTTCTTTATGTGTGATAGGGGTGAGAAGGGAATTTATCATAGCTTGGTCTAGCTTTGGCAGGGAAATGTCTTGTAAGAAGTTATCTATCAAGATTTGCTTCTGATTTTCGCCATGTGTAGTACCTGCTTTGTCTATGTTGTATAGTGCTGAATAATACTTGTGGAATGCCTCTGCCATCTCTGGAAGGGATGAAGTTGTCTTACCCGTGTGATCCCTAATCCCATGAATGTGTTGCTTAGCTTTTTCCTTCTTAAGCAAGGCGGACATAAGCTTCCCTCCTTTGTTTCCATGGGCATAAATCCTATGTCTAAAATGTAGGTAAGCCTTGGCAGATTTATTTTGTAGGTGAGTGAGGAGCTCCTCTCTCAAGATTCTCAGTTTCTCTTGCGTTTCACGCAAGCTGGAATTTTTATGTTCCTTTTCTAGGATGGTTATCTGTTCAGCAGCTCATCTATGACTTTTTGCCTTTCCTTCTTTAATTTGGATCCCCAAGAGATGAAGATGCCCCTGACAAAAGCCTTATGAGTTTCCCAAATTATTGGGCTCGTAGGGCCTGAGTTTTTGTTTAGTTCGAAGAAGACGGAAAGTTGCATTTGTATATCCGTAAATGCTTTAGTGTTTTCTAGAATCTGCTCGTTAAGGCGCCATCTCCATGTTGTGGGAACAGCGTTAGTTAAGGTAAGGGATAGATGGACCGGTGCCTGGTCCGATATGGGTATAAACGAGATACCTGTGGTCGTTACCCGTGGTAGTAGAGATGCATGGACCATTAGATAATCCAGTCTTTGATGCGAGTTATGCACTGAGGAGAAATATGAATAGTCCTGAGCGGAGGGGTTCTGCAGCCGCCAGATGTCTGAAAGAGAAAGTTCAGAGAATTTAGAACGCAATTTAGCTAATGCACGTTGAGAAACACTAGAAGTTGAGGAATCCAGTGAAGGATTCAAAGTGACATTTAAGTCTCCTACCAAAATTATCGGGCCGTCTGCAAATAGCTTAAGTTTGTCTAAGGAGTCTAAAAGCCAAGGAACCTGCGCGTGGTTGGGGGCATACAAATTTGCCAAAGTAAGCTTGGTATTATATATTTGAGCCCTCAGAAATAGTATTCTACCCTCTAGGTCTGTGAACTGTTGCAGAATTTTGATAGGGATAGATTTGTGGACTGCTATAGAGACGCTCTTAGAGGCTGAGGAAGCATGACATGAATGATACCAGTTTGTAAAGTGTTTGGAGGGTAGCTTGGGGATTTTGTTTTTCTTAAAATGAGTCTCTTGCAAGAAGAGAATGGAGGCTTTAAGTTTCCTGAGCATGTCCAGTATATGATGTCTTTTGTTAGGGGTATTTAAGCCCTCACATTGAAGGTTGCACATCTGATTTCGCTCATATTCCTGGATATTCCTTTTAACTAATACAGGAAGAATGCAGAAAGGGCGGGGGGGGGGGGGGGGTACTTAATGAGGGGGTGGGGATAATAATAGTAGTGTGAGAATAAGAACTCACCAGCCTCAGCACACAGGTAGTGTGAAGGCCAATAAGGATGACCGGGGAAGACGAAATGGGTGAGAGGGGTAAAGTAAAAGATGAGCTTCAAAGCTTTGAAGCCGATTAATGGATAAGTCAGTGAGTAAGGACTCAAGGACGGGGGTGAGAAAAGTGTTCAATTTGTGAACAAGTCTTGACCTGTGGTGTACAGGCACATAACATTATGTATAACAAGAATAGCAAATCGCCAATTAGTGTAAACTTTGACTATAGTATCAGCATTGCTCCAGGAGAGATAGATAACGGATGGATTTGGGGAAGGGGGGGGGATGGAGGAAGGTGATCACTCTGCTTCCGGAGTAGGAATTATATATCTGACATATTATTCCAGACATATTAAATCTCCTACCTAGCTACATGCAATCTGCTATCTAGAATAATCTAACATTATCGAACTTAGAGCAAATGAGTAGATCCATAAGGGAAGGTGAAAAACATGGGGGGGGGGGGGGACCTGAGACAGAAGAACAGTGGTTCCAACACAACCACAATGTTTTGTTTACCCCACCAAAAGCGAAAATCATAACTTTGGTCTTAAGGTCAACTACATCATACCAGCGAGCCATTACCATATACTTTCTTACTGTCGCACAGTGGTAGCGTGCAGTTTAGAGGAATGGGGAAAACGAAACCTCACTTCATTCAAATACCCTGCTTTTAACCACAGATTGAGGGGTTTCCTTACACGCACGTTAGTATCATTAACTAAGTTGATCCAGAGTTCTGTTTTTGTGAACTCATGAATAGAAAGGTCCAGTAATGCTCTGTATATAACCTAGAGAAAAAAGTAAAAAAGGAAGAGATGGAGGGGGAGGGGAGGGGAAGGAGGGGGGGGGGGCAGTGGACAGAGAAGGAAAAATGGGGTAACTCAAAACCATTAAACAAAAGGGTGAGCTGAATATTCGCCTTAGGAGGTCTTATTCTAAACGGATTGTTCAGTTCCACTTGCGGCGGATGAGGCATAAAGTCACCAGCGATATTCAAGTTGCATGTGACTCGTGCGACCCTGACTCAGGATAAATCCAACGCAATAAGTTCCTGGGATCAGCGAAGGGGCGAGTTGTTATGAGTTGAGGATCTCTTGGTTCTCTGGGGTTTCGGACGAGATAAAGTATGCCAGTCCTCTAACTGTGGTAAAGGAGGTAATCGCACCAGATCCGCTGCCGGCGACCATGACGGAACCTCTACTGGTTCTATACCTAGAATAGACCATGCGGTTTCCAAATCAGCTGGGGTTTTTATGATGATCCGCTTATCATTTTTCAGTATAGAGATTCCAAAGGGAAATAGCCACGCGTATTGGAGGTTTTTTGCTCGCAGCTTGTCTAACAGCGGGCGCAGCAGACGCCGTTTCTGGAGAGTAGAGGGAGCAATGTCCTGATAGAGGGAAATCTCGACTCCTTCATAACAAGTAGGGCTCTTTTCTCTAGCCGAACTTAGGATCGCCGCTGTATACACAAATGATAACAGGCCACATATTACATCCCGCGGTGGTTCGTTGGGCTTTGGTTTCGAGCGGAGGGCCCTGTGTATCCGCTCTATTACAACCGCCATGGCGCGTTCCGGCCCCAAAAGCCCGGCAAATATTTCTTGTGCCACTTTAGGGAGCGCTTCCCCGGCCCAGGATTCCGGCAGCCCCTTAATTCTAATGTTTTTCCGATGGCTTCTGTTTTCTTGATCCTCTATTAGTGTGAATGCCGTATTCACATGGGCTTCTAACTGCTCTGTTCTGGCTGCTAGACCTGAGGCATGAGCAGTGAGCTCCGAGCACGTTGACTCTAGGGCCTCCGTCCAGAAATCGAGGGCATGCAAGTCCGTCTTAATGTCAGCTAAGTCGTCTCTTACCGGTCTCAGTGCCTGGGCTAAGGCTCTCTTCAGCACTGCCGCGGTGGGCGTTTCATCTGGAGACTGGTCATCTTCACTGCTGGAGTGATGTTCCTCCTCAGATTCTCGTTGCTCAGTGGGCTCCGGTGCCATCTTAGCCTGTGATGAGGCGGGAGAGTGCGTGGGTCTCTTTGCAAAGAGTTTCGTTACCGCCGCTTGATTCATCTTTGATCTGGCGATTCCTTCACCTTCCCTTGGCTGGTATCTCCCTATTTTGCCCATAATTCAGGCAATTTGATGGGGTATTTCAATGTTAGTGCAAGTCCGTGGCAGGAGAGAGCTCTCTCAAGCTGCCATCCAGTCCGCGGTCAAGCTCCGCCCCCTTAGTATCTTTATTATTTTATATCAGTACTACAAGAAAAATATATACACATTTCACTTCTGCAGTTATTTCTGGTGAAAGCGTATAGGGGTATATTTCAGTCCAACAAGAAAAATAGAAAGGTCCAGTAATGCTCTGTATATAACCTAGAGAAAAAAGTAAAAAAGGAAGAGATGGAGGGGGGGAGGGAGAAGGGGGGGGGGCAGTGGACAGAGAAGGAAAAATGGGGTAACTCCAAACCATTAAACAAAAGGGTGAGCTGAATATTCGCCTTAGGAGGTCTTCTTCTAAACGGATTGTTCAGTTCCACTTGCGGCGGATGAGGCATAAAGTCACCAGCGATAATCAAGCTGCATGTGACTCGTGCGACCCTGACTCAGGATAAATCCAACGCAATAAGTTCCTGGGATCAGCGAAGGGGCGAGTTGTTATGAGTTGAGGATCTCTTGGTTCTCTGGGGTTTCGGACGAGATAAAGTATGCCAGTCCTCTAACTGTGGTAAAGGAGGTAATCGCACCAGATCCGCTGCAGGCGACCATGACAGAACCTCTACTGGTTCTATACCTAGAATAGACCATGCGGTTTCCAAATCAGCTGGGGTTTTTACGATGATCCGCTTATCATTTTTCAGTATAGAGATTCCAAAGGGAAATAGCCACGCGTATTGGAGGTTTTTTGCTCGCAGCTTGTCTAACAGCGGGCGCAGCAGACGCCGTTTCTGGATTTCTAATTGTCTTGCATTAGGAGGAACCCAGGGCCAACCGCACCAGCATATGGTCTCACAAAGGGTCTGAGGATCTTATCTCGGTACCTAATGGCAGTCAGGCTACCTCTGGCGAGCACATGGAGGGCTGTGCGGCCCTCCAAAGAAATGCCACCCCACACCATTACTGACCCAATGCCAAACTGGTCATGCTGGAGGATGTTGCAGGCAGCAGAACGTTCTCCATGGCGTCTCCAGACTCTGTCACGTCTGTCACATGTGCTCAGTGTGAACCTGCTTTCATCTGTGAAGAGCACAGGGCGCCAGTGGCGAATTTGCCAATCTTGGTGTTCTTTGGCAAATGCCAAACGTCCTGCACGGTGTTGGGCTGTAAGCACAACCCCCACCTGTGGACGTCGGGCCCTCATATCACCCTCATGGAGTCTGTTTCTGACCGTTTGAGCAGACACATGCACATTTGTGGCCTACTGGAGGTCATTTTGCAGGGCTCTGGCAGTGCTCCTCCTGTTCCTCCTTGCACAAAGGCGGAGGTAGCGGTCCTGCTGCTGGGTTGTTGCCCTCCTACGGCCTCCTCCACGTCTCCTGATGTACTGGCCTGTCTCCTGGTAGCGCATCCATGCTCTGGACACTACGCTGACAGACACAGCAAACCTTCTTGCCACAGCTCGCATTGATGTGCCATCCTGGATAAGCTGCACTACCTGAGCCACTTGTGTGGGTTGTAGACTCCGTCTCATGCTACCACTAGAGTGAAAGCACCGCCAACATTCAAAAGTGACCAAAACATCAGCCAGGAAGCATAGGAACTGAGAAGTGGTCTGTGGTTACCACCTGCAGAACCACTCCTTTATTGGGGGTGTCTTGCTAATTGCCTATAATTTCCACCTGTTGTCTATCCCATTTGCACAACAGCATGTGAAATTAATTGTCACTCAGTGTTGCTTCCTAAGTGGACAGTTTAATTTCACAGAAGTGTGATTGACTTGGAGTTACATTGTGTTGTTTAAGTGTTCCCTTTATTTTTTTGAGCAGTGTATTAAAAACACATCCTAATAAAATTTCCACAACACAGTCGTGTCTTGACCAGCAACCCAGCGGTTCTTGATAGGTTAACTCAGTCATCCACCCCATCCCAAGTGACATCAGACACCCCCAGCCAACAGTCGGTGGGTTCGTAAGACACAACCCTTAGTTGGCATGGCCCGGGAGCAGGCCCTGTGCCCTCGCCTGTCCTCAACCTTCCTCTGTCCTTTTCCGTTCACTCATCGCGAGAAGTACTATATGCTGTGGGCTCATCTCCACTTTTCAACGAGGAAGAGCTACTAGAGGACAGTGAGCAGCTACTGCCCAGCCAAGATATGGAGGAGACATCCACCGCTTCCTCTGCTAGGCGGGCAAGTAGTGATGAGGAGAGTGGCGCAGGAGCTTGTGTTGCGAGCGGTCAGGCTCTTGACCCAGAGACCATTGAGGAGGACATCAGTGACGTGCAGACACTACTTGATGATGATAAAGCCAATCGCACTATGGAGCCAGGTGCAGAAGGGGCTTCTTCATCATCAGGAGAAGCGGGTGGCAGCTTGCCTGTGAGGCAGCGGCTGAGCCAGCAAGGTGGTAGGATGGCTGGGAGTCAGCAGGGTGGCAGCAGTTGCAGGTCGGGAGCCAAACGTGCGCGGGGTAGACCACCTGCTTCACAGTTTTCTAGCTGCCCGGGAAGTAGTGGTGCAGGGGTTCACGGAGGCAGAGGCGGTAGCAGTCAGTCAGTGCGGACTCTTGGGGGGAAAATCATCTACTCGGCGGTGTGGCAGTTTTTTTTATTAAGCTGCCAGAGGAGGTTAATGTAGTCATATGAAGAATATGTGGGCAGAAGGTGAAGCGTGGCCAGGGTTCCAATGTTGGCACTACGGCCCTGCATCAACATATGCAGCGTCGCCATAAAGTGGCCTGGAAGAACCGTGGCTCTGATGTGGTGGTCCAGCCTGCCGCAGCTACCGCTGCATCACCCAGTGGCATGCCACTGGTTTCAGCCAGTCAAGGCTCAACCACCTCAGCCGAAGAGAGCTGTCTGTCATTCCCCTCTTCGGCTGGTCTAGATGCTCCTGCTCCTACTCCTCATCAGTCATTCCGTCAGCAATCGATCACCGAAACGATTGCCAAGAGAAAGCAGTTTGCGTGCACACATCCAACGGCGCAAAAGCTGAACGTGCTCCTGTCCAAGTTGTTGGTGCTGCAGTCCCTCCCTTTCCAAGTGGTGGACTCTGCACCTTTCAGAGAACTGATGGCTTGTGCCGAGCCGAGGTGGAGAGTCCTAAGCTGTCATTTCTTTGCAAAAAAAGCAGTACCAGCCCTGCACAAATATGTAGAACAGAAGGTGGGCCAGTCCTTGAGCCTGTCGGTGTCTGCCAAAGTGCACAGCAGCGCCGAAGTGTGAAGCTTTATCTATGGTCAGGGACAGTACATGTCCTTTACAGCCCACTGGGTGAATGTGGTTCCTGCACAGCCACACCAGAAACTTGGCCAGGTCACGCCGCTTTCGCCTCCACGTTGTCACACCGGGACAAGTCACAGTGCCCCTCCAGCATACCACATGTGCAGGGCATGGCTGTGTCAAGCTGTTCTGCACCTCGTTTGACTGGGCGAACAGAGTCACACAGGGGGGGAACTGCTCCATGTCCTTCGTCAAAAAATCAAATCCTGGCTTTCTTCCCGACAGCTCAAAATCAGAACCATGGTGACCGACAACGGGAAGGACATTGTGTCAGCGCTGCATCAAGGAAGGCTGAGCTATGCGCCCTGCATGGCACACGTGTTAGATCTGGTTGTTAAGCGGTTCCTGAAGTCTTCCACCCATCTGCAAGACATCCGAAAAATGGGCAGGAAACTTTGCATGCACTTCAGCCACTTATACACCACAAAGCACACCCTCCTTGAGATGGAGGAGCAGAACGGTATCCCCCAACATAGGCTGATATGCGACTTATCCACCCATTGGAATTCCACCCTCCATGTGTTGGACCAACTGAACGAACAGAGAAAGGCCATCAACGATTTCTTGATAATGCAGGAGTACTCCCCTATGTAACTTCGATGTCAGCCAGTGTCAGCTCCTGCATGACACCTGTCATTTGCTCAGGCCCTTTGAGGACGCCATGTTATTTGTCAGTCGCCAGGACTACGGGATGAACAATGTCATTGCACTGCTTCATGCCTTAGAACAGATGCTGTTTACAATGGCTGGTCAGGGGACTGGAGATGTGGCGCCTAGATCTCATGGCCACATGAGCCCTGTGGGGGCTGAACTGGAAGAGGAGGAGGAGGAGGGAGAGATTGACATTGGAGCACAGACAATGTGTAGCCAAATGGGTTATTTTCCTACTAAGGTGACAGGAGAGGAGGAGCAGGAGCAGCCAGAGTAGCTCCAGAGCAATGAGGAAGACGAGACAAAGGACCCAGAAACACTGTGTCAGTATGCAGTAGAGATGGAGGCAGGGAGTCCCTCCAAGCCACTTGCGCAAATGGCCCGATGCCTGCTCACTTTCTTGCGTAGTGACAGTCGAATTGTCACCATTTGGCAAAGGGATGACTTCTCGCTCTTCACCTTGTTGGACCCTCGCTGAGGGCAGGGTCCACTGAGAGGGAGGAAAAACTGAACTACTACAGGAACATCCTATGTAGTCAGTTAGACACTGCCTATCTGCGCTATCGTCCATCCTCACGCAGGTCTGACCGGGGTGGTCCTCTGCGATTACCTTCCACTGCCATGGCTGCTGGGGAGGGGTGGGGTGGCAGGAGTAGTACCAGCTCCATCAGCAGCAGCCTGAGTCTACAGTCGCTGATGAGTATCTTTTTTCACCCGCATAGTGAAGAAACTACTCACCAGCAGCAGGTAGACCTGAAGCAGGACCTGAACCAGCAGGTGGTGGCAAACTTGGACAGCACCCTGCCAACCCACATAAAAAATCTGCTGGACTACTGGGCAGCCAAACTGGATTTGTGGCCGCAACTAGCAGAGTTAGCCCTGGAAAAACTGTCCTGCCCGGCCAGTAGTGTGGCATCAGAGCGGATTTTTAGTGCAGCGGGGGCCATAGTTACCCCAAGGAGAACTCGCCTGTCCACACAAAATGTGGAGAGACTGACCCTTGTCAAGATAAATCAGGCGTGGATCAGCCAGGATTTCCAAACCACCAATTCCTGATGCATTAGACTAGATCATCCATGGTGCACCAACACTTTGATAAAAGAGACCGGTTTCTTCTGACTACCTGCCTCAGTTACTGCTCTAATGCTGCAACTCGCCTGATCCCACACATCTGATGCCAAGTACCTTTGTCAGCGGGCACTGGTATTGCAACCCACCGCCCCACTCTGTTACCGGGTCACTTTGTGGTCTCCTGATGCAGTTGATGCTGCCATCTCCGCACTTTGTCACCTTGCCACTCTGTGGTATCCTCCTGCTGCTGCTGCTACTGCCATCTCCCCACTATGTCACCTTGCCAATCTGTGGTATCCTTCTGCTGCTGCCATCTCCACACTATGTCACCTTGCCACTCTGTGGTATCCTCCTGCTGCTGCCATCTCCACACTATGTCACCTTGTTACTCTGTGGTTTCATGATGCTGCTGCCATCTCCACACTATATCACCTTGCCACTCGGTGGTCTCATGATGCTGCTACTGCCATCATACCCACACTATGTCACCTTGCCACTTTGTGGTTTCCTCCTGCTGCTACCATCTCCACACTTTGTCACCTTGCCACTCTGGGGTCTCCTGATGCTTCTACCATATTCACACTATGTCACCTTGCCACTCTGTGGTATCCTGCTGCTGCTGCCATATCCAGACTATGTCACCTTGCCACTCTGTGGTCTCCTAATGCTGCTGCTACTGCCATCTCCACACAATATCTCCTTGCCACTCTGTGGTTTCCTCCTGCTGTTGCTGCCATCTCCACACTATGTCACCTTGCCACTCTGTGGTCTCCTGATGCTGCTGCCATATCCACACTATGTCAACTTGCCACTCTGTAGTCTCCCGATGCTTCTGCCATATCCACAATATGTCACCTTGCCACTGTGTGGTCTCCTGATGCTGCTGCTACTGCCATCTCCACACTATGTCACCTTGCCACTCTGTGGTATCCTCCTGCTGCTGCTGCCATCTCTACACTATGTCACCTTGCCACTCTGTGGACTCCTAATGCTGATGCCATATCCACACTATGTCACCTTGCCAATCTGTGGTATCTTCCTGCTGATGCTGCCATATCCACACTATGTCACCTTGCCACTCTGTTGTATCCTCCTGCTGTTGCTGCTGCCATATACACACTATGTCACCTTGGCAATCTGCAGCAACCTCCTGCTGCTGCTGCCATCTCCACACTATATCACCTTGCCAATCTGTGGTCTCATGATGCTGCTACTGCTGCTGCCATCTCCACAATAGGTCACCTTGCCAATATGTGGTATTATGATGTTGCTGTTGCTACTGCCATCTCCACCCTATGTCACCTTGCCACTCTGTGGTATCCTCCTGCTGCTGCTGATTCTGCCATCTCCACCCTATGTCACCTTGCCACTTTGTTGTATCCTCCTGCCACGGCTGCCATCTCCACACTATGTCACCTTGCCACTCTGTGGTCCCCTGATGCTCTTACCATATCCACACTATGTCACCTTGCCACTCTGTGGTATCTTCCTGCTGCTGCCATATCCACACTGTCACCTTGCCACACTGTGGTATCCTCTGGCTGTTGCTGCTGCCATATCCACACTATATCACCTTGCCACTTTGCAGCAACCTCCTGCTGCTGCTGCCATATCCAAACTAATTAACCTTGCCACTCTGTGGTATCCTCCTGCTGCCATATCCACACTATGTCACCTTGCCACTTTGTGGTATCCTCCTGCTGCTTCTGCTGCCATCTCCACACTATGTCTCCTTGCCACTCTGTGGTATCCTACTGCTGCTGCTGCCATATCCACACTATGTCACCTTGCCAATCTGTGGTATTTTTCTGCTGCTGCTGCCATATCCACACTATGTCACCTTGCCATTTTGTGGTATCCTTCTGCTGCTGCTGCCATCTCCACACTATGTCTCCTTGCCACTCTGTGGTCTCCTGATGCTGCTGCCATATCCACACTATGTCACCTTGCCACTCTGATCTCCTGATGCTGCTGCTACTGCCATTTCCACACTATGTCACTTTTCCAATTTGTGGTATCCTCCTGCTGCTGCTGCCATCTCCACAATATTTCACCTTGCCACTCTGTGGTCTCCTGATGCTGCTGTCATATCCACACTATGTCTCCTTGCCAATCTGTGGTATCTTCCTGCTGCTGCTGCCATGTCCACACTATGTCACCTTGCCACTCTGTGGTCTCCTGATGCTGCTGCCATATCCACACTATGTTACATTGCCACTTTGTGGTTTCCTGATGCTTCTGCAACTGTCATCTCCACACTATGCCATCTTGCCATTCTGTGGCCTCCTCCTGATGCTGCTGCTACCACCACACTCTGTCAATGGGCCACTCTTTGGTCTCCTCATGCTGCTTCCACCTCATCAATATGTCATAGGTCCACTTTGTGGCTGCTTCCATCTCCACACTATGTCACCTTGCCACTCTGTGTTATCCTGTTGCTGCTACTGCTATCTCCACACTATGTCACCTTGCCACTCTGTGGTATCCTTCTGCTGCTGCTGCCATATCCACACTATGTCACCTTGCCAATCTGTGGTATCCTGATGCTGCTGCCATCTCCACACTATGTCACCTTGCCACTATGTGGTCTCCTGATGCTGCTGCCATATTCACACTATGCCACCTTGACACTCTGTGGTATCCTCCTTCTGCTGCTGCTGCCATTTCCACACTATGTCATCTTGCCACTCAGTGGTATCCTCCTGCTGCTTGTGACATAGCCACACTATGTCACCTTGCCACTCTGTGGCGTACTCCTGATTCTACTGTCACCTCCATACTCTGTCATTGGGCCACTCTGCAATCTCCTCATGCTGCCGCCACCTCATCAACATGTCATAGGTCCACTCTGTGGACTTCTCATGCTGTTACCACCCTCCCCACTTCATGACTGGGCCACTATTTTGCCTTTTTGCCTGGCTGACATCATGATTTATTGGACCTTTCTATTGATCTGTTAGAAGGAAGGAAAAATGAGACGCACAAAGGATCCTGTGTGTGTAGCAGCTGTAAGGCCTTTATGGTCCCATCAGAATTTGCTTTTGATTTGGTAGCCAAAAGTAGAAGTGGGTACAAAACACAGAAGACATGCAAATATTTAATTCACGTGTCATCTCTAGTACCACTCTTTTTTTTTTGCATTAGCAATACTGATGGATTATTGAGCAAATGCTGACTGAGTAAAGGCGTATGCTCCATAGACAGGATCCGTTTTTTTGGGGTTATTGTTCTGACGGATCAAAGGAAGGGAAAATTAATCAGTGACTTCAACACAAAGTTACTGCTGACACCCTCTCCACTATTTCCGGGTGGGCTCTAATTGTATATGCACTTTATAGAACAGGTTCTGTAGACATCTATGTGGAATCAGCTGGCGATGGTGTAAAAGGAGAGTGCGCTTCTTCTTTGCACTAACATCGATCTGTAAGGCTGAGTTTATACTTGAGTTATTTGGTCAGTTTTGGCCCGGTGACTGCCCTAATAAGTGATGTGTGTAGTGATTCTAAGAGCGATGCCTGTCATCTGCATATCATACGGACTCACAGTATTATTTCACTACCAAAGCAGACTCCCTATGCGTGTTACTGCAAGGCACAGTACTCTACACCACTATAAAGGCTCTCTGCAGACCGGAAATAGCCTTTTTTTAACGAAATACGCCATGAATATATTCGGATCAAACCGAGTTTTTTTCCGAAAAATTCGGCGAACCGGCGAGTCTAATTTTTGAAAAATTTGCTTATCTCTAATTTTCACTATTTGGTAAATGGGATGACTACTGGCTCTCCACTATGTTAGGCCCTCGCTACTGGGCTAAAATTTTTCCACCTTCTGAGAGGGATGATTAATTTAATTACTATTGAGACATCCTATGTAGTTGACTGGTCGTTACCTATGTGCGCCATCGCCCATCCTCACGAAGGTCTGACCGAAGGTCTGAACTGAGCCTCATAGTAGAAATGTATCAAGTGGTAGGGGGCACTCAACTACCTGGTACCAGATGGACAGGAGTCTTAGAACAGTATTATAACAGGTTTATTGAAGATATAGTGGAGGGATCCACTTAAATGGATTGCTAAAAACAACATATAAACAATGTAGTATTAAAAAACAAAAAAAAACATTAACATCACACTGGATGGCGCCAATAAAACAAAAAATAAAAATAATAAAAGCATAAAAATATAATATCAAAATATCACTGGATGCTCCTGATAATATGATGTGTGTTTAGGAGCCCAATCGTTGGAGCTCAAAGGGCTCTTGAATGCGACAAATGAGTCCATATAGGTCCACAATGCTGTGAACAATGAGAACTCCAGATGGTTTGGGTGTCCAAGTAAAACAACACTCTCTTGTGTGAGATACTGATGGCGGAAAGGGTTAATGCAGCCTGCTTCCTAAATACTGTTGCTCCGCTTGAGGGGCATATGCTATGGTAGGTATACGGTACTGAAAGAGGACATGAGCATAAGTACATATGTATTAGATGCTTTGTGCCATAAGTACTTTACCCCTTCAGATAGCGTTTGATCCGATTGTAGTTCACTTGGATGATCCTGTCTGCATGCGGTCGGACGCCAAGTGTATCAAGGACCTTCTATCTTGTTCCACGTGATCCCTGGTCATGTGATCGGGGGATGTCCACGTGATCGGAGGGGAGAGTTCAGGAGGCTGGATTAGCTGAGATGGTTTCACTAGTTAGGCGCACTGCCGTTGAACTGGAACTAAAGTAAAGCTGGTAATTGTAGCCACAAATATATTATGTGGGATCCCTTGGATGCTGCTTAAAACCAAACGCGTTTCGGGGTCTGAACGTGCCTCTTCCTCAGTGACCACTGACTCTTAAATAAACCTGTTATAATACTGTTCTAAGACTCCTGTCCATCTGGTACCAGGTAGTTGAGTGCCCCCTACAACTTAATACATTTCCATTTTGTTCTTTCTGCGACCAGGGTATGGTCGCAAGGGTTGTGCACCAAATACAGCTGGTACGAGAGGTGGAGCCACTGCACCTTATTTTTCCTTTTGAGCCTCATAGTGACGTACAGTCATTCTACAGCTAGCAGAAGTGATTCAAACATGGCTTAAAAGAACCATTTTTCTCCACTACTTTATTGGCACTGCCTCTATGTACTTTTTTGTTCAACTAAGGAGTCATTGTGACACAGGTCTTGCAGATGCACACATTGTTTTTTTTTTTTCTTCACTAAAGACTGCTGTATGCTTTTCTTTTGGTTTAGCTATGGGTTAGCTAGGACTGTTGCTGGCCTGCACGACGATGCGCATGTCCATATACTGTATGAGACCTGCCTGTCATACTGATGCACAGTAACTGTTTCTCTACAAGAAAGGACTAGTTATGCATGTTGCTGAAATGCACAGTGATGTATGCTGAGATACAGTCTCCCTGCAGGCCGGGACATAGCTGATTTAATGCACTTTTTGACAGCCCTTCTGAAATTGGGTGAACAGTCTAGGAGAACCTCATACATAAAGTCAATTGGAGCAAATTGAGTGCTTATTTAATATCTCTGTACTAAAATTAAGACTTATCAGAAGTTTCTTTTTAGAATGACAGTCACTCATTATAGTATTGTTTTTTTAGATTTTCCATGCATTTCCTAGTTCCAGTTCTAAAGTACATGGCATATAATTGACCTTATATAATGTGGGTCATGTACATCACAGCTCATTTACACGACCACCAGACAATGTCCTTATTTATTTTTCAGTAGCCTTAATGCAATGTTAATTGCTGGCAGGATGGCTTTAAGTGCTAATTGGTGTTGTTAACTGACCTCCTTATGTGACTCATAACTGCTATAAAACTGACCAAAATCATTAGTTAAGTTGTCTGCTTAATACATTGCCTGACCTGTTATATGTATTTATGTGTTTTATTTAAAAGACAGAGTTTCAAGCAAAAGAAGTCTAGTTAAAATTACCCTAGAGACGCAGCTCTTGTCTATTCAAGACTATATTGGGTAGTTTTAAATTGAAATGTAAAATATGATTGACGTTTACTAAAGTACCATGTTAATTATAATATAGTGTGGAATTAAATGAATTTTTGCAATAGTCATAAAAAGCTAGCGATCAGCCAGGCCAGGCTTCTGAGGGAAGTTAAAGGGGCTATCCTATGATTAATGTAAAAAAAATATATAGTATATGGAGGTCTTTTTCTAACTAAGCTAGAACCATCCCTGTACCTCACATCGAACTAGAGATTTCTTCAATTGACTGAGAGTTAGAGAGCCTGAACCAATAAGGGATAAGGAGGTATGTTTAAGACTACCTCAGACTTCCTGTAGAAACTCAAACTAGGGCAAAGATGACAGCTTTGCCCTAATAGGGCTGAGGGAAAGGGCAGTATAGCCGCAAGATATGAGTAAAATACATAGCAGATAATCATCTTCTGCAGCAGGCATTCTGACGCAACAGGAATGCAATAAGACACCTCTAATTGTGTTGATGGCTAAAATTTGGAAGGTGGCAAGAGATTTGTGGTCTCAGAGTGGTTTCCACGCTGATACCATACTGTGGTATAATACTTATCTCACAGAATTAAAGTTGATTGAACAAAAAATTTGGTGGAAACATGGAACATATAAATTAGGCCAGGTATGGGAAGAAGGGGATATAATTCCCTATGAAAAACTTAAAGATAACTGTCAACTGAAAAATACAAAGTTGAGTTTTTTTTATTTTCAACTAAAACAAGCACTGAACAAGACGCTAGGAAAAGGTACACAAATAATTGCCCTACCGCAGCATTTAGTTAATATCATTAAATTACCACCAGGGAAGAAATTGATTTAAAAAATATATCATTGCTTGCTATACCAAAAGACCAAGAGAAAAGCAGTTGATAGTCTAATGTATAAATGGTGGAGGGACCTAAATTCTCAACGGGAAGATTTTTGGGAACTGGCCATACAGGCCAAAAATAAGGTCTCAAGGAATTTTTCTCATAGAATTACTCAATTTAATATACTGTACCGCCTCTATTACTCTCCAAAGATGTTAATGAAGTGTTACAAGTGTCCAAAATGTGGTGAGGTAGGAGCGGATGATATACATGTATTATGGGCATGCGTAAAAATCCAAGAGTACTGGGAAAAGGTTTATGAAAAAATAGAGGAATACCACCAGTTTAAAGTGCCAAGGCAATTTGAAAAATGTATTTTGGGGGTGATGGATGAAATGGATGTCCCCCAACACCGAGAGATAGCTTCTAAACTTCTATTCCAGGCCAGGAAATGCATTGTTGGACGCTGGTGGGGGAGGGGGGGAGTGGGGCTCCACGGTCAAAAAATGGGAGGGCTCATTTAAAGTCTCGCTTGCCAGGGAGGAATTTCATTTGGTAGGCAATAAGAAAAAAAAATAGATTCGCTAGGTTATGGCAGAAATGGTTAAATAAAAATTGAACTGTCTTGGGGAGGAAGAGCAGGGACCAGGGGCTCTGAGGGAGTTGGGGAGACTAAGGACGGTGAAGTGAAGAGAAATTTTTTTTAAATAAATTTTTATTTTATTTTTATTTTTTTTTCCTTTTTCGGAAGCGGCACGCAAAGGGAGTGGGGTGGAGCAATATATATAAATGTAATAATTGAATATGAATAATTTCTGACATGGTTGTAAAAATGTTACCTATTGAAATTTTGTAAATGGTTGAAAAATGTAATAAAGATTTATATATATAAAAAAATCTGAATTTATACATGGCGAATCACATTAAAACTGACCAAAATACTCAAGTATAAACTCAGCCTTACAGGTGAATGTTAGCGCCAAGAAGAAGCGCACTCTTTTTACACTGTTGTCAGGTGATTCCACATAGATGTCTACAGAACCTGTTCTATCAAATGCTTATACAAGTAGAGCGCCCCCCAACAGAGTAAGGAGGGTGTCAGCAGTAAGTTTGTGTTGACGTCACTGATTATTTTGCTCTTCCTATGATCCTTCAGAACAATAACCCCCAAAACACGGATCCTGTCTGTGGAGTAAACGAGGTGCCGAACAGCTTGACACTGCCGTGCCCTGCATATGTGGTATGCTGGAGGGGCACTGTGAATTGTCCCTGCAGTGGAGGCTGAGGACACAGTGGATGATGAGGAGGCAGAGGAGGACATTGTCGCAGGACCAACAGCGTGACAACGTAGAGGCGGAAGCGGCATCACCTGGCCGAGCTGCTGGTGTGGCTGTGCAGGTACCACATTCACCCAGTGGGCCGTAAAGGACATGTATTGTCCCTGACCGTAATTACAGCTCCACACGTCGGCGCTGCTGTGCACTTTGGCAGACACCAACAGGCTAAAGGACTGGCCCACCTCCTGTTCTACATGTGTTTGCAGGGCTGGTACTGCCTTTTTGGCAAAGAAATGATGGCTTGGGACTCTCCACCTCGGCTCGGCACAAGCCATCAGTTCTCTGAACGGTCCAGAGTCCACCACTTGGAAAGGGAGGGAGTGTATGCATACTGTTGTCTCTTGGCAATCGCTTTGGTGATCAATTGCTGACGGAATGAGTGACGAGGGGTAAGAGGACGAGGAGCAGGAGCATTAAGGACCGGTAGATGATGGGAAGGACAGACAGGTCCCTTCGGCTGAGTTGGTGGAGCCTTGACTGCCTGAAATCGTCTGTGTGCCACTGGGTGATGTAGTGGTTGCTGCGGCAGGCTGGACCACCACATCGGAGCACCAGTTCTCCCAGGCCACTTTACGGTGAATCTGCATATGTTGACGCAGGGCCGTTGTGCCAACATTGGCACCCTGGCCACGCTTTACTTTCTGCCCACATATTCCACATATGTCCATGTTCACCTCCTCCGACGGCTTAACAAAAATCTGCCACACTGCCGAGTAGGTGATTTTCCCCCCAACAGTCCGCACTGACTGACTGCTACCACCGCTGCCTCCGTGAACCCATGCACCACTACTTCCCGGGCAGGTAGGCTACTGCTAAGCAGGTGGTCTACCCCGGCTGTGTTTGGCTACCGACCTTCTACTGCTGCAACCCTGCTGTCTCCCGGCCACGCTAGCGACTTGCTGGCTCCACCGCTGCCTCACAGGCAAGCTAACACCCTCTTCTGCCGATGATGAAGCCCCTTCGTCAGAGGGGGTAAAGACGTGATAATGTAGGTTTGCTACGTCGCTCCTCCCTCCAACCTTTCTTTCCCGCCGAATTATGCAAGACACGAGCCTCTCTATCTGAACCACGGGACGCCACCACCTCTGGACCTTTTGCGTTCTGCTGGACCGGACTCTGGCTTGATCCCCTGTGTTTGTCTGCCTTGTCTGGCGGTGTCTGCTTGCTGCCTTGCTCGCAGACAGGGCGGTTACCCTCCTTTTGATGTTTCGGTCTCCGCTGCTTCCTGCCGCCACCCTCCTTGGATCTTCGGTTTCGGCTGGGACCTAATTACAGGTTTGAAGTATCGAATATATGTTGCTTCGTGTCCTCCTGTGCCTCCATGTTTGACTCCTCCTCCCCCATGCCCTGTGTAATTTTTTTCTCGATCTCCCTGCTTCGTCTATTCATTTATAGGGATTATGGGACAGAAGGTTAAAATTTCTCAACTTTATAAAAAGTTGCTTAAAACACGATTTAATAATACACATTCTCTGGGACAAAAGGCTTGGCAAATTGATAGTCTGGGAATTTCCTTTGAGGATTGGCATAATATATTGACGAATTTAAGTTTAGTTTCTTATAATTTTAATCACGTTTTGGTTCAATTTAATATTTTGCACCGAATCTATATCATACCTTTATGGCTTAATAAATGTGGTTTAAGGGATACTTCTAATTGTCCACGGTGGGATTTATCTGGGGCGTATCACTTGCATATGTTTTGGTCATGTATAGAGTTAAAACATAATTGGGGGGCAATTTATAATTTTATTATCCGGGAATTGAAAGTTAAGATTCCATTTACAGTGGAATGTTGGGTACTGAGTGACCTCACCAAGGTAGAATGTCCAAAATATAAAAGGATTTGTTTTGTTTGATTAAAATAATGTTCTTGACGAGACTTTTGATTTCTAGGGTTGGGGTTTGGTTTTCTGGAAATACTCCAAGTATTACTTCATGGGTTATCCTGGTTAATAAGATTAAGAGATATGAAAACATTCTATATAAGCAGAGAAATACTGAGGAAAAATGGGCTAAAATTTGGGGAGAATGGAAGTTTAAAGGTTTTCCTGTCTACATTCCCTCATTATTTCCCCATTTTTCACTTATTGATGGGGGGGGGGGGGGGGGGATGCATCACAAGGGAGAGGGTTGGTTGGGTATGAACAGGGGGTAGGGTTTATTAGGAGAAATATAATAAAATAATGTTTTGCTTTTGGTAAATTGTATTGTTTGAATTTCTAATAAAAAAAAATAAAAAAAGATGAGTAGCATATCACACACTGAGAGTGAAAGGAGCAGGATTCCATAGCAGTGCAGAGTATTTCAGGAGAGGAGTGTGCTGATCTTTTTGAAGATTGTGGAAGAGTTACAAGGTGGAAAGAGCAGGGTCCCCAGCAGCACAGAGTATTTCAGGAGTGTGATAGTTGTGTTGGAAAGGACAGACAGGATTACTGGTTCTCAAAAAGCTTAGAATCAACATTGAAAAATATATGGTATCAGAGGTGTGTGAGGATGCCATCACAATAGGACGGGTATGCCATCCAGGGCAGATTGTATATGTGGGCGACATACATAATATAACCAGGAAACAGATTGAAGAAAGGAGACAATTTGATCTGATAATTGGCGGCAGTCCTTGTAATGACTTATCTGGAAAGGCCTTTATGGGGCAGTGGACAACAGTTTTTTGACTTTCCACGATTACTCAATAAAGTGTTGCTTATAACAGGAGAGAATCGGCCAATCTTCTAGTTATACGAGAACGTGGTTGCGATAGAGAAAGCATTCCAAAAAACTATTTCTCTCCACCTGGAGACGAATCCTGTCAAGATTCATGCAAGTGCATATCTGCTGCTCATAGAGCCAGATACTTCTGGGGGAACCTGCCTGGCATGTACAGGCCTCTAATAGCTACAGACAATGAGAAGACAAAGCTTCAAAATTGCTTGGAGCCCGGAAGAGTCGCGAAGTTCATCAAGATTCAAACCATAAATACCAGCCTCTAGGTAATTGGATTCCAGCTCACCCGCCTTTTCTTGCAAGGTGCACGGATATAAAGGATGAAGCCTTGTTATAATAGGTTGAAAGGAAGGAAATCCGGCACTCAAAATGGATGAAGTCGTAGATTTCTTTATTTGGTCATGCGATGTATCAGGTACAGAGGTACAGAGTGATTAATAACCAGTGATGCCCTTGTCAGTCTACGCATTTCAAACGACAACGTCCTTATTCATTAATAAGAACGTTGTCGTTTGAAACGCGTAAACTGACAAGAGCATCACTGGTTATTAATCATTCTGTACCTCTGTACCTGATACATCGCATGACCAAATAAAGGAACCTACGACTTCATCAATTTTGAGTGCCGAATTTCCTTCCTTTCAACCCATAAATACCAGCCCCTGGTCTCTTGGTCAGGGAAAACATCACAAGTTCCCAGTCATAATGTATGGGAAGTAGGACATCCTGTGGTGCACGGAGATGGAGAGGGTCTTCAGATTCCCCTGCTCCCGACAAACTCCTGGGAAGGTCATGAAGCGCCCCGATCATCCGGCATCTATTTGCCCCGCTGAAGGATATTTTTGAAAGTGTGTAGAAGCCACACGGGGCCCCCACGCTGCAGATTAATTATGGAGACATTGGATTTTATAATATTACATTATTATATAAAGAAAAAAAAAATCAAGCCCCTTCGTCACCCGGCTCCCAAGTGCGATCAGCTACATTATCATCATTGAGTACTGTCCACATATCACTGATGTCCTCCTCAAACATCTCTGGGTCAGGAGCCCAGACCACAACACCAGCTCCCATACCACTCTCTTCATCACTACTTGCCCGCCTAGTGGAGGAAGAGGCGGATGTCTCCTCCACATCTTGGCTTGCCAGTAGCTGCTGACTGTCTTCTAGTAGCTCGTCCTCACTGTATAGTGGAGCTGAGCCCACAGCACAATACTTCTCTGGCTGAGGGAACAGAAAAGGACAGAGGCAGGTTGAGGACAGGTGAGGGCACAGGGCCTGCTCCCAGGCCATGCCAACTAAGGGTTGTGTCTGAAGAACCCACCGACTCTTGGCTGGGAGTGTCTGATATCAGTAATGAGCGGCAGGGGCAATATTCGAATTTGCGATATTTCGCGAATATTTGGGCAAATATTCGTCATATATTCGCAGATTTGAGCATTCGTGATGTCCAGTCATTATTTTCTTGATTGTGAAAGTCAGCAATCGGAAAATTTGCGATACAAAAATTTGCGATCAACACTACTCCTATAGGCATCTTTCCTATTGGTTGCTAGGGATGTTGCTAAGTGCCGATTTTTGCGATAAATTCGCAATAAATTTGCGATTAGAATATTCTTGAATACGAATATATTGCACTAGATTCTAAATATTTGTGAATTCTCGAAGTGGCGATATTCGCGATAAAAATTTGCGATTAGAATATTCGCGCTCAACACTATCTGATATCACTTGCGATGAAGTTGAAGATCGAGTCAACCATTCAAGAACCGCTGGGTTGCTGGTCAAGACACGACCGCTAGCTGACACTGGGAGCTCAGGCCTCTCGAAGTGATCCCTGCTGCCACGGCCCTTTACTCTGCTGCGACCTTTGCCTGTGCCAGAAACATTTTGGCCTGGCACTGGCACTTATATGTCTGACATACTGTTAGATCAAATAAATAAATAAAAATAAAATTAAAACACCCCAAAAAAGTCTGTAATTTTCTCACTTCACCACACAATGGCTAATAAGCCTTTTTTCCCCCCACTAATACGCACAACAAAGGACTTTATAACACAACAAAGGACATATAACTGCACTGTTGAACAGCAAATATATTTTTATTTTGCCACTATTACACAACAAAAAGGGCTTTAGAACATATAACTGCACCGCTGAACAGCAAATAGGCCCTTTTTTTCCCACTTATACACGCCACAAAAGGCATTACAACATATAACTGCACTGCTGAACGGCAAATGTATTTTTATTTTGCCACTAATACATGAAAAAACGGGCTTGAGAACATATATCTGCACCGCTGAATGGCAAATATATTTTTATTTTGCCACTATTACACGACAAAAAGGTCTTTAGAACATATAACTGCACCACTGGACGGCAAATATATTTTACTTTTGCCACTAATACATGACAAAAAGGGCTTTAGTACATATAAGTTAACTGCACTGCTGAACGGCAAATATATTTTTATTTTGCCACTATTACATGACAAAAATGTCTTTAGATCATATAACTGCACTGCTGAACGGCAAATATATTTTACTTTTGCCACTAATACATGACAAAAAGGGCTTTAGAACATATAACTGCACCGCTGAACGGCAAATATAGTTTATTTTGCCACTAATACACAACGAAAAGGGCTGTAATTTTCACACTTCACCACACAACGGCTAATAAGTCCTGTATCAAACAGCACTTGCACCCCAATAACAAGAATGGTTTGCTGGAATTACAGAGCTGTATAATGGCAATTTGGGTCTATAGTCAGTGCAGCAATGTGTAATAGGATTGTTCCTATTATGCCAGGCTTTAACCTCCCCTACTGAACCCTGTTCAACATAAATGCTGTGGAATGATTCCTCCCTATCCTTTCCCTACACCTTGAATAATCTTTCCCTGCACTTGTAAACCTTATTTTTTTTTGCACAATAAAGTCTTTCCTAGCACTGTCCCTAGCCCCTGCTGACGTCTCTCCCTGCACTAAGTAGTACACTGGAAAATGGCAGAATCTAAGATGGCTGAGACTATTTATAGGGCTGTGACATCACAGGGCTGGCTGGCTGCTGTTTGGCTGCATGCATGGCTTTATGGGTGATCGAACCTTCCCATAGTTCATTGCTCCATGTCCTCACACGTGCAGCAGCCATTTTAGGAAAAAAATGCTATTCGCTCATCTCTAGCAAATACTGACTTAAAGGGGTTTTCCAGGCGTTTCATATCGATGACCTATCCTCAGGACACCCAACACCCCTGCTGATCAGCTGTATGAAGAGAAGGCACGTGCCCAGCACACGTACTGTCTCCTGTCTCTGTTCCTGCTTGCCATAGACATAGCAGCAGCGAGCAGAAAGAGAGACAGGAGATGCCGTGCGCGCGTGCCTTCTCTTCATACAGCTGATCAGCGGGGGTGTTGGGTGTCATACCATCGCCAATCTGAAATTTATGACCTATCCTGAGGATAGGTCATCAATGTTAAAAGCCTGGAAAAACCCTTTGAATGTAATTTTGAATTCATAATTAGTCTCTTTATGTCTCCTTAACTAACAGGAAATGGATACTTTGAAAATGGTATATAAAAGTATATTAGAAAGTTGCTGATTATTTCATTGTACAGTAATTATGTTTTTATTTACATAAAATAAAATTTAGACTAGAACCTTCAGAATCACAGGTGCATATCAATGAAGCAAACATGATTATAAAAAAGAAAATGGCTGCACATCATTATACATACAAACAATAGAACTAAGAAATGGGGGTCATTCTAAATAAAAGTGTTATAATACCTACTACAAATGAGTCAATGGAAGCTCTTAGCGCACATATTTGATTAAACGTGTGTCGGGCCCATCTACTAGGCGTCAAGGTGGCTTCCGCAGATCGGACCCTAATAGTGATGAGCAAGCACCAAAGTGTTCGGGTGTTCAGTCCGAACACATTGTGATATTCGTGCGCTCGGCCGAGCACCCAAGTATTATAAAAGTCAATGGGAGACAACCAGGCACCCCCTGCTCGGATGAGGGGAGGGTGCCTGGACCATAGGAAAAGGTCTGAAAGTGATGGAAACAGCTCTGAAATCGTTCAGGAACAACAGGGGGACCATGTCTGGATGCATCTTGGACACCAATGTCGCTGCATCCTTTTTAGAGGAAAAATTGTTAGGAAACTTTCTTTCCTGTAGATTCAATTGTATATACAGTGTAAGTGCTGCCAAAAATTACAAGGAAGAAGCACTCCGATACAGCCTGTATTTCACCTAAAGGAGGGCCTCATTCACATTGTGGTACAATTGTTCAGGTAGTGGGACTCCTACATTCATACAGCCTATGCACTAAGTGAAAGGGCTGCCAAAAATTACAAGGAAACGGCACCTCCACCCCCCCCCCAATGTGCCAGTATCAAGTGCCTCTCTCCTCCCCCCGACATGTCCCAGTATCATAGTGCCACCCCCCCCATTGTGCCAGTATCAAGTGCCTCTCTCCTTCCCCATGTTCCAGTATCATAGTGCCAACCCCCCCATCTGCCAGTATCAGGTGCCAACCTCCCTCCCCCCCATGTGCCAGTATCAGGTGCCTCTCTCCTCCCCCCCCATGTGCCAGTATCAGGTGCCAACCCCCCTCCCCCATGTGCCAGTATCAAGTGCCTCCCGCTCCCCCCATGGCAGTAACAGTCAGGTATTGAAAAAAAAACACTTATACTTACCTCCATGTCAGCGAAGCGATGCAGCCTCTTCCTGTGTCCCGTCCTGTATGTCCATATATGGAGTCAGTGCTTGTATTTCAGAAAAGTTTCTGCTGGGATTCGAACCTACGACCTTCTGTATCAGAGGCAAAGGAGATGCATTGACACTGATTGAAAAAATATGATACTTCTACTGTTGGCTAAGTGTACATCTATACACATGACTGCTGCCCTAAAACACCCAGCACTGCTATATCTCTATATGACAGCTGTCCCAGCACACTCAGCTCTGCTATATCTCTATATATGATAACTGCCCCAGCACACCTAGCTCTGCTACATCTAATACACATGACAGCTGCACACTCAGCTCTACTATATCTCTATATATGACAGCTGCCCCAGCAACCCCAGCTCTGCTACATCTATACACATGACAGCTGCCCAAACACACCCAGCACTACTATATCTCTATACGACAGCTGTCCCAGCACACTCAGCTCTGCTATATCTCTATATATGATAGCTGCCCCAGCACACCCAGCTCTGCTACATCTATATATCTCTAAGTATTGCTATACAGTAGATAGCAGAGCTGAGTGTGCTGGGGCAGCTGTCATGTATATAGATGTAGCAGAGCTGGGTGTGTTTGGACAGCTGTCATGTGTAGAGATGTTGCAGAGCTGGGTTTGCTGGGACAGCTGTCATATATAGAGATATAGTAGAGCTGAGTGTGCTGGTGCAGCTGTCATGTGTATTAGATGTAGCAGAGCTGGGTGTGCTGGGGCAGCTATCATATATAGAGATATGGTAGAGCTGAGTGTGCTGGGACAGCTGTCATAGAGAGATATAGCAGCGCTGGGTGCGTTAGGGCAGCAGTCATGTGTATAGATGTACACTTAGCCAGCTATAACAGTAGAAGTCTCATATTTTTTTCAATCTTTGTCAATGCATCTCTTATGGCCGTGTGGTTAGGTGCTTTGCCTCTGATACAGAAGGTCGTGGGTTTGAATCCCAGCAGATCTTTTCTGAAATACAGGCTAAATTAGAATACACAAGCACTGACTCCATATATGACTCCATTTAGGGCGGGACACAGGAAGAGGTCGTGGGTTCGAATCCCAGACACATCTCTCCTGAGGTCGGCAATACAAATGACTATGATTCGTAAATGCCAGCCCTGCTGGTGTCACCCGGTGCGGCCCGCACCCCCCGCACCCCCCTTGCAATGCCACTGCAAACATATACCCTTTTTTGGAGGTGAAAATGGTGCATTTGAATCTTGTGGATAGAGTACATTGTAAAGCATACATGTAATTGTGTGTTTGTTCATCATCAGCTCAGCTCTCCTCTGGTGGAGTGGAGAAGTCAGAGGCAATCTCGTTCATTTTATCTGAGTCAACTTTTCAGCATTGCCAGTGGACAAGCGGATACGCTTATCTGTTATAATGCCACCAGCAGCACTACATACACGCTCAGACAATACACTGACGGCAGGGCAGGCCAGCACCTTCAAGGCATAGAGAGCAAGTTTGGTCCACGGGTCCAGCTTGGACACCCAGTAGTTGTAAGGCACAGAGGGATCATTCAGGACGCTGATACGGTCTGCTATGTATTCTTTCACCATCTTCCAAAACTTGTCCCTCCGTGAACCACTAGGCCGCGCTTCAGGATGAGGTTGCTGGCGGGGTGTCATAAAAGTGTCCCATGCCTTGGACAGTGTTGCCCTGTGTTTGTTGGAACTGGTGTATGTTCCCCTTGTCTCTCTTCCTCGGTTGCCAAAGGAAGTACGGACTCTGCCACCAGCTTTGTCAGATGTAAATGTTTGGAGCAATTTCTCAACAAGGACCTTTTGGTATTGCACCATTTTACTTGCCCTCTTCACCGCAGGAATGAGATATGAGAAGTTCTCTTTGTAGCAGGGGTTGAGAAGGGTGAACACCCAGCAATCTGTGTTCTCTAAAATGCGTATAACACGAGGGTCGTGGGAAAGGCAGCCTAACATGAAGTCAGCCATGTGTGCCAGAGTACCAACAGGCAAGACATCTATGTCGACGTCAGCATGACTCTCCATCTCCTCATGCTCCTCCTCATCCCCTTGTTCCCATCCACATCGAACCAGTGAAATTAAAGTTCCGTCGGTAGTACCCTCTGTAGCAGAGGAAACATTCTCCAGCTCCTCCTCCTCCCCATGGTCTAATTCGTGCCGAGAAGACGAAATGTGGGTAGTCTGGCTATCACCCACACTAAAGTCCTCCCCCATTCCCACGTCTGCCACATTCAGAGCGTCGTCCTTAATTGTGAGCAGCAATCGTTTGAGTAGACACAGAAGTGGGATGCTTACGCTGATTATAGCGTTATCGCCACTAATCATCTGTGTTGAGTCCTCAAAGTTTCTTAACACCTCACAGAGGTCTGCCATCAATGCCCACTCCTCGCTTGTGAATAGTGGAAATTGACTCGAAAGGCGACGACCATGTTGCAGCTGGTATTCCACAACTGCCATCTGCTGCTCACAAAGCATGGACAACATGTAGAACGTAGAGTTCCAGCGCGTGCTCGCATCACATAACAGTCTGTGAGCTGGAAGCCCCAAGCGCTGCTGCAGCGTTGACAGAGTGGCTGAAGCTGTGGACAACTTGAGAAAATGGGCACCCCACGCGGCACGCCTTTACTAGTAGCTCTGTCAAATTTGGGTATGTTTTAATAAAGCGCTGAACCACTAAGTTTAATATGTGCGCTAGGCATGGCACGTGCATCAGGTTGCCGAGCTCCAAAGCCGCCACCAATGATGGCCATTGTCTGACACAACCATGCCTGGTCGTAGGTTGAGTGGCGACAGCCACAGCTCGGTCTAGTCCCTTATACCCTGCCACAGCTCTGCAGCGGTTTGCTGTTTGTCCCCTAGGCAGATGAGCTTCAGCACAGCCTGTTGACGTTTCCCCACAGCAGTGCTACACTGCTTCCAGCTACTGACTGATGGCTGACTGCTGGAGGTAGAAGTGGTAGAGGTAGTGGAGGAAGGAGGAGGAGAAGTGGGGGTTGTAGCCAGTAACATAGCTGCTGGCGGAGACCCTGATGGATGTAGGGCCCGCAATCCTGGGCATGGGTAGCACCTGTGCCATCCTAGGGTACGACTCACTCCCGGCCTCCACAACATTCACCCAGTGTGCGGTCAGGGAAATGTAGCATCCCTGGCCACCAGCACTTGTCGATGTGACCATGGTGAAGTGGACCTTCCAAGTAACTGCATTGGTCAGGGCACGGGTGATGTTCTGGGACACATGTTGGTGTAAGGCGGGCACGGCACACCGTGAAAAATATTTGCGGCTGGGGACCGCATACTGAGGGACGGCCGCCAACATCAGGCTGCAGAAGGCCTCAGTCTCCACAAGCCTATATGGTAACATTTCAAGGGCCAGTAATTTTGAAAGTTGAGCATTTAGAGCTATGAACAGTGGGTGGGTGGCTGGGTATTTCCGCTTGCGTTCAAATGCCTGGGGTAAGGACAATTGGACGCTGTGCTGGAACAGGGAAGTGGATGTATTTGCTGATAGTGCATGCGAAGGCCCAGGTGCCCAGACCTGCGCCTTTGACAGGGGATTGGCCAGCAGTGCGTAACACAGGGGAAGAGGAGGCAGTGGGGTGGCCTGCCCACCCAGATTGTGGACCGAGGCATTCGGCCCACTGATTAGGGTGCTTGGATGCCATGTGGCGGATCATGCTGGTTGTGGTGAGGTTGCTGGTGTTCGCGCCCCGGCTCATTTTGGTACGGCACAGGTTGCAAACTACCACTCTTTTGTCGTCTGCACTTTCCACAAAAAAGCGCCATACTGCAGAACACCTACCCCTTGGCAAGGAAAACTTACGCATGTGGGTGCTCGGTGTAACGGTTGCGGGCCTATTTGGCGTGGGCCGACTTCTCCCTTTTGCCACCCCACTGCCTCTTACAGCTTGCTGCAGATCCCTCCCAGTCTGTACTGCTTTCCTCGCTCGGCTTTTCACCTTCCCAAGTTGTGTCAGTGACCTCCTCGTCCACCACCTCATTTTCCACTTCCTCATCCCCATCTTCCTTACTTGACCTATTCACAACCTCAGTGATTGACAACTGTGTCTCATCCTCATCCACCTCGTGAACAAATAATTGACGTTCACCACCCTCATCTTCTTGACCCTGTGATAGGTCAAGAGGTTGTGAATCAGGGCACAAAATCTGTGCCTCTTCAAGCGTGCTTGGCGAGAGGGCCAAATCTAGTGAAGGTGATAAAAATAGGTCCTGGGAATGTCCGAGTGTGGTATCAACGGTTTGTCCGACTCCTGACTATACATGGTGGGAGGAAGGAGGATGAGGGTGAGGATTCTGTGGACCAGACTCTTTGCTAATGAGACTGGTCTTGGTGGAATAGGGGGTGGAAGAATATTCTTCTGTCATCCAACCGACCACCTGGTCGCACTGGTCCGACTTGGGCAGTGTTGTCCTGCGACGCCAAGTTAACTGTGAAATGAAACTGGGTAAGGTGTATTTTTTTCTTTTTTCCAGTTTCACCGGCAGCTGGCACAGTTTCATTGCGCCCAGGGCCAAGGCCTCTGCCTGAACCGTCAGCAACATGCCCACTTCCCCGTCCCTTAGTGCTCGCCTTCTTCATATTAAAAGCTTGATTGTATAGATGTTGGACAACTTTGTTAAATTTGCCACTAGAGTTGAGCGGACACCTGGATGTTCGGGTTCGACGAGTTCGGCCGAACGTGAAAAAAAGATCGGGTTCGGGACCCGAACTTGACCCGAACTTGACCCCGAACCCCATTGAAGTCAATGGGGACCCGAACTTTTGGGCACTAAAATGGCTCTAAAATAGTCTTGGAAAGGGCTAGAGGGCTGCAAAAGGCATCAAAATGTGCTTAAGAGCATGGCAACTGTTCTGCAAATAAATGTGGATAGGGAAATGACTTAAAATAACATAAAATATACAAACCGGATTTAAAAAAAGTTGGGACACTAAAAAAATTGTGAATAAAAACTGAATGCAATGATGTGGAGATGGCAAATGTCAATATTTTATTTGTAATAGAACGTAGATGAAAGATCAAACGTTTAATCCGAGTAAATGTATCATTTTAAAGGAAAAATACGTTGATTCCAATTTTCACGGTGGCAACAAATCCCCAAAAAGTTGGGACAAGTAGCAATAAGAGGCTGGAAAAAGTAAATTTGAGCATAACGAAGAGCTGGAAGACCAATTAACACTAATTAGGTCAATTGGCAACATGATTGGGTATAAAAAAGAGCTTCTAAGAGTGGCAGTGTCTCTCAGAAGCCAAGATGGGTAGAGCATCACCAATTCCCACAATGTTGTGCAGAAAGATAGTGGAGCAATATCAGAAAGGTGTTACCCAGCGAAAAATTGCAAAGACTTTGCATCTATCATCATCAACTGTGCATAACATCATCCGAAGATTCTGAGAATCTGAAACAATCTCTGTGCGTAAGGGTCAAGGCCGTAAAACCATACTGGATGCCCGTGATCTCTGGGCCCTTAAACGACACTGCACCACAAACAGGAATGCTACTGTAAAGGAAATCACAGAATGGGCTCAGGAATACTTCCAGAAACCATTGTCAGTGAACACAATCCACCGTGCCATCCGCCGTTGCCAGCTGAAACTCTACAGTGCAAAGAAGAAGCCATTTCTAAGCAAGATCCACAAGCTCAGGCGTTTTCACTGGGCCAGGGATCATTTAAAATGGAGTGTGGCAAACGAGTCACGATTCTAAGTTCTTTTAGGAAATCTGGGACGCCATGTCATCCGGACCAAAGAGGACAAGGACAACCCAAGTTGTTATCAATGCTCAGTTCAGAAGCCTGCATCTCTAATGGTATGGGGTTGCATGAGTGAGTGTGGCATGGGCAGCTTGCATGTCTGGAAAGGCATCATCAATGCAGAGAAATATATTCAGGTTCTAGAACAACATATGCTCCCATCCAGACGTCATCTCTTTCAGGGAAGAACCTGCATTTTTCAACAAGATAATGCCAGACCACATTCTGCATCAATCACAACATCATGGCTGCGTAGGAGAAGGATCCGGGTACTGAAATGGCCAGTCTGCAGTCCAGATCTTTCACCTATAGAGAACATTTGGCGCATCATAAAGAGGAAGGTGCAACAAAGAAGGCCCAAGACGATTGAACAGTTAGAGGCCTGTATTAGACAAGAATGGGAGAGCATTCCTATTTCTAAACTTGAGAAACTGGTCTCCTCGGTCCCCAGACGTCTGTTGAGTGTTGTAAGAAGAAGGGGAGATGCCACACAGTGGTGAAAATTTGAGTTGAGCGAACACCTGGATGTTCGGGTTCGAGAAGTTCGGCCGAACTTCCCGGAAATGTTCGGGTTCGGGATGCGAACCCGACCCGACCTTCGTCCCGAACCCGAATCCCATTGAAGTCAATGGGGACCCGAACTTTTCGGCACTAAAAAGGCTGTAAAACAGCCAGGAAAGGGCTAGAGGGCTGCAAAAGGCAGCAAAATGTAGTTAAATCCCCTGCAAACAAATGTGGATAGGGAAATGAATAAAAATAAAAATAAAATAAATAAAAATTAACCAATATCAATTGGAGAGAGGTCCCATAGCAGAGAATCAGGATTCATGTCAGCAGAGAATCAGTCTTCATGTCATAGCAGAGAATCAGGCTTCACGTCACCTAAAACTGGAATAGTCCATTGTCAGATATTTAGGCCCCGGCACCCAGGCAGAGGAGAGAGGTCCCATAACATAGAATCTGGCTTCATGTCAGCAGAGAATCAGTCTTCATGTCATAGCAGAGAATCAGGCTTCACGTCACCCAACACTGGAACAGTCCATTGTCAGATATTTAGGCCCAGGCACCCAGGCAGAGGAGAGAGGTCCCATAGCAGAGATTCAGGCTTCATGTCAGCAGAGAATCATGCTTCACGTCACCCAACATTGGAACAGTCCATTGTCATATAATTTAGGCCCCGGCACCCAGACAGAGGAGAGAGGTCCCATAACATAGAATCTGGCTTCATGTCAGCAGAGAATCAGTCTTCATGTCATAGCAGAGAATCAGGCTTCATGTCACCCACCACTGGAACAGGCCACTGTCAGATATTTTTAGGCCCGGCACCCAGACAGAGGAGAGAGGTCCCATAACAGAGATTAAGGCTTTATGTCAGCAGAGAATCAGTCTTCATGTCATAGCAGAGAATCAGGCTTCATGTCACCCACCACTGGAACAGGCCACTTTCAGATATTTTCTAGGCCCTGGCACCCAGACAGAGGAGAGAGGTCCCATAACAGAGATTCAGGCTTTATGTCAGCAGAGAATCAGCCTTCATGTTATAGCAGAGAATCAGGCTTCACATCACCCACCACTGGAACAGTCCATTGTCACATATTTAGGCCCAGGCACCCAGGCAGAGGAGAGAGGTCCCATAGCAGAGAATCAGGCTTCATGTCAGCAGAGAATCAGTCTTCATGTCATAGCAGAGAATCAGGCTTCATGTCACCCACCACTGGAACAGGCCACTGTCAGATATTTTTAGGCCCCGGCACCCAGACAGAGGAGAGGTTCATTCAACTTTGGGTTGCCCCGCAATATAATGGTAAAATGAAAATAAAAATAGGATTGAATGAGGAAGTGCTCTGGAGTACAATAATATATGGTTAAGGGGGGGTAGTTAATGTCTAATCTGCACAAGGGATGGACAGGTCCTGTGGGATCCATGCCTGGTTCATTTTTATGAACGTCAGCTTGTCCACATTGGCTTTAGACAGGCGGCTGCGTTTGTCTGTAATGACGCCCCCTGCCGTGCTGAATACACGTTCAGACAAAACGCGGGCCGCCGGGCAGGCCAGCACCTCCAAGGCATAAAAGGCTAGCTCTGGCCACGTGGACAATTTGGAGACCCAGAAGTTGAATGGGGCCGAACCATCAGTCAGTACGTGGAGGGGTGTGCACAGGTACTGTTCCACCATGTTATTGAAATGTTGCCTCCTGCTAATACGTTCCATATCAGGTGGTGGTGTAGTTAGCTGTGGCGTGGTGACAAAACTTTTCCACATCTCTGCCATGCTAACCCTGCCCTCAGAGGAGCTGGCCGTGACACAGCTGCGTTGGCGACCTCTTGCTCCTCCTCTGGCTTCGCCTTTGGCTTCCACTTGTTCCCCTGTGACATTTGGGAATGCTCTCAGTAGCGCGTCTACCAACGTGCGCTTGTATTCGCGCATCTTCCTATCACGCTCCAGTGCAGGAAGTAAGGTGGGCACATTGTCTTTGTACCGTGGATCCAGCAGGGTGGCAACCCAGTAGTCCGCACACGTTAAAATGTGGGCAACTCTGCTGTCGTTGCGCAGGCACTGCAGCATGTAGTCGCTCATGTGTGCCAGGCTGCCCAGAGGTAAGGACAAGCTGTCCTCTGTGGGAGGCGTATCGTCATCATCCTGCGTTTCCCCCCAGCCATGCACCAGTGATGGGCCCGAGCTGCGTTGGGTGCCACCCCGCTGTGAACATGCTTCATCCTCATCCTCCTCCTCCTCCTCGTCCTCCTCGTCCTCCAGTAGTGGGCCCTGTCTGGCCACATTTGTACCTGGCCTCTGCTATTGCAAAAAAACTCCCTCTGAGTCACTTCGAAGAGACTGGCCTGAAAGTGCTAAAAATGACCCCTCTTCCTCCTCCTCCTCCTGGGCCACCTCCTCTTCCATCATCGCCCTAAGTGTTTTCTCAAGGAGACATAGAAGTGGTATTGTAAAGCTTATAACGGCGTCATCGCCACTGGCCATGTTGGTGGAGTACTCGAAACAGCGCAACAGGGCACACAGGTCTCGCATGGAGGCCCAGTCATTTGTGGTGAAGTGGTGCTGTTCCGCAGTGCGACTGACCCGTGCGTGCTGCAGCTGAAACTCCACTATGGCCTGCTGCTGCTCGCACAGTCTGTCCAGCATGTGCAAGGTGGAGTTCCACCTGGTGGGCACGTCGCATATGAGGCGGTGAGCGGGAAGGCCGAAGTTACGCTGTAGCGCAGACAGGCGAGCAGCGGCAGGATGTGAACGCCGGAAGCGCGAACAGACGGCCCACACTTTATGCAGCAGCTCTGACATGTCGGGGTAGTTGCGAATAAACTTGTGCACCACCAAATTCAGCACATGCGCCAGGCAAGGGATGTGCGTCAAATCGGCTAGTCCCAGAGCTGCAACGAGATTTCGCCCATTATCGCACACCACCAGGCCGGGCTTGAGGCTCACCGGCAGCAACCACTCGTCGGTCTGTTGTTCTATACCCCGCCACAACTCCTGTGCGGTGTGGGGCCTGTCCGCCAAACATATGAGTTTCAGAATGGCCTGCTGACGTTTACCGCGGGCTGTGCTGAAGTTGGTGGTGAAGGTGTGTGGCTGACTGGATGAGCAGGTGGAAGAAGAGGAGGAAGAAGCTGAGTAGGAGGAGGAGGAGACAGGAGGCAAAGAATGTTGCCCTGCAATCCTTGGCGGCGGAAGGACGTGCGCCAAACAGCTCTCCGCCTGGGGCACAGCCGCCACTACATTTACCCAGTGTGCAGTTAGGGAGATATAGCGTCCCTGGCCGTGCTTACTGGTCCACGTATCTGTGGTTAGGTGGACCTTGCCATAGATGCCATTGCGCAGTGCACACTTGATTTAATCGGATACTTGGTTGTGCAGGGAAGGCACGGCTCTCTTGGAGAAGTAGTGCCGGCTGGGAACAACATACTGTGGGACAGCAAGCGACATGGGCTGTTTGAAGCTGTCTGTGTCCACCAGCCTAAATGACAGCATTTCATAGGCCAGTAGTTTAGAAATGCTGGCATTCAGGGCCAGGGATCGAGGGTGGCTAGGTGGGAATTTACGCTTTCTCTCAAATGTTTGTGAGATGGAGAGCTGAACGCTGCCGTGTGACATGGTTGAGATGCTTGGTGACGCAGGTGGTGGTGTTGGTGGTACATCCCATGTTTGCTGGGCGGCAGGTGCCAACGTTCCTCCAGAGGCGGAGGAAGAGGCCGAGGCGGCGGCAGCAGCAGAAGAGGCCGAGGCGGCAGCAGCAGAAGAGGTAGCAGGGGGAGCCTGAGTGACTTCCTTGTTTTTAAGGTGTTTACTCCACTGCAGTTCATGCTTTGCATGCAGGTGCCTGGTCATGCAGGTTGTGCTAAGGTTCAGAACGTTAATGCCTCGCTTCAGGCTCTGATGGCACAGCGTGCAAACCACTCGGGTCTTGTCGTCAGCACATTGTTTGAAGAAGTGCCATGCCAGGGAACTCCTTGAAGCTGCCTTTGGGGTGCTCGGCCCCAGATGGCGGCGGTCAGTAGCAGGCGGAGTCTCTTGGCGGCGGGTGTTCTGCTTTTGCCCACTGCTCCCTCTTTGTCTTTTGCTACGCTGTTGGCTCGGTCTCACCACTGCCTCTTCCTCCGAACTGTGAAAGTCAGTGGCGCGACCTTCATTCCATGTGGGGTCTAGGACCTCATCGTCCCCTGCATCGTCTTCATCCCTGACCTCCTGTTCAGTCTGCACACTGCAGAAAGACGCAGCAGTTGGAACCTGTGTTTCGTCATCATCAGAGACGTGCTGAGGTGGTATTCCCATGTCCTCATCATCAGGAAACATAAGTGGTTGTGCGTTAGTGCATTCTATGTCTTCCACCGCTGGGGAAGTTCTAGGTGGATGCCCTTGGGAAACCCTGCCAGCAGAGTCTTCAAACAACAAAAGAGACTGCTGCATAACTTGAGGCTCAGACAGTTTCCCTGATATGCATGGGGGTGATGTGACAGACTGATGGGCTTGGTTTTCATGCGCCATCTGTGCGCTTTCTGCAGAAGCCTGGGTGGGAGATAATGTGAACGTGCTGGATCCACTGTCGGCCACCCAATTGACTAATGCCTGTACCTGCTCAGGCCTTACCATCCTTAGAACGGCATTGGGCCCCACCAAATATGGCTGTAAATTCTGGCGGCTACTGGGACCTGAGGTAGTTGGTACACTAGGACTAGTGGCTGTGGCAGAACGGCCACGTCCTCTCCCAGCACCAGAGGGTCCACTAACACCACCACGACCATGTCCGTGTCCCTTACTAGATGTTTTCCTCATTGTTATCGTTCATCACAATAAGAAAAATATTATTTGGCCCAATGTATTGAATTCAAATTCAGGCCTTTTTTTACAGACACCTAACACTATCTGGCTATCTATTTAGGTACCGTATTACACTAATACAGGCACACCAGTAATGACAGATTTAGCTGAATATAAATTTGAGGCCTATTATTTAGTCGCTGGGTGACAGGTATACGTTTACGGACAGAATTCGACTTGGATCTGCACAGTAGCGTGTGTGTGAAGTTATTGAGAATAACCCTATCTGCACCTTGAATCTTATATACCCTTTTAGGGATAGATTTAAAGTAGGCCTGATACAGCAGAAACCACTAATTTAGAGAATTGCAAAATTGGGAATTGTATTTCAACCCAGAACAAAAACTGTGCTTTGACGGACACTAAATAACTTGACCAGCTAAAGCAATAATGACAGATTTGGATGAAAAATACACTTTGTGACAGGCTCAGCTTGCCCCTGATGTAGTATATGGCCAAAAAATAACCACACTATTGATGGTTAAATGCACTTGATGACAGCTTGACCCTGATGTAGGATATAGCCAAAAAATAACCACACTATTGATGGTTAAATGCACTTGGTGACAGGCTCAGCTTGCCCCTGATGTAGTATATGGCCAAAAATTAACCACACTATTGATGGTTAAATGCACTTGATGACAGCTTGACCCTGATGTAGTATATGGCCAAAAAATAACCACACTATTGATGGTTAAATGCCCTTGTGACAGGCTCAGCTTGCCCCTGATGTAGTATATGGCCAAAAATTAACCACACTATTGATGGTTAAATGCACTTGATGACAGCTTGACCCTGATGTAGTATATGGCCAAAAAATAACCACACTATTGATGGTTAAATGCACTTGGTGACAGGCTCAGCTTGACCCTTATGTAGGATATAGCCAAAAAATAACCACACTATTGATGGTTAAATGTACTTGGTGGCAGCTTGTGCTGGCGCACCACAAGACACAAAATGGCCGCCGATCAACCCAGAAAAAAGTGAATGAAAAACGCTCTGGGCAGCCTAAAAACAGTGAGCAATTGAATAGCAGCAGTTCAATGATCCACAGCTGTAGATCGATCACTGAATGAAGTCTTTTGGAGGAGTTAATCACTGCCTAATCTCGCCCTAACGTCGCAGCTGCAACCTCTCCCTACACTAAGCACAGCAGAGTGACGTGCAGCGCTACGTGACCCAAACTTATATAGAGGCTGGGTCACATGCTGCACTGGCCAATCACAGCCATGCCAATAGTAGGCATGGCTGTGACGGCCTCTTGGGGCAAGTAGTATGACGCTTGTTGATTGGCTGCTTTGCAGCCTTTCAAAAAGCGCCAAGAAAGCGCCGAACACCGAACCCGAACCCGGACTTTTACGAAAATGTTCGGGTTCGGGTCCGTGTCACGGACACCCCAAAATTCGGTACGAACCCGAACTATACAGTTCGGGTTCGCTCATCCCTAGTGAAAATGGCCTTGTCCCAACTTTTTGGGGATTTGTTGACACCATGAAATTCTGATTTAACATATTTTTCCCTTAAAATGGTACATTTTCTCAGTTTAAACTTTTGTTCCGTGATTTATGTTCTATTCTGAATAAAATATTAGAAGTTGGCACCTCTACATCATTGCATTCAGTTTTTATTTACGATTTGTATAGTGTCCCAACTTTTTTGGAATCCGGTTTGTAGAAAAATTAAAAATAACTATCTGGATCTAGGAGTAGGAGGTTGAGGAGGCAGTGGATGGGTGGATGTGGCGGTGTAGGTTGACGTGGCGGTGTAGGTGGAAGCAGCGGTGAAGGAGGAATAGGTAGCCAACACTGATTTGTGTTATTTTTTATTTTTTAATTGGGGAATCCCCCAAAATATTGGGACATATAACAAAATAAAACAAAGAATAAGTGCACTTGAGTACAAGAATGGATGGTTGAGGCTGGTATAAATGTCTATTCTGCACAAGGTACAGACAAGTCCTGTGGGATCCATGCCTGGTTCATTTTAATAAACGTAAGCTTGTCCACATTGGCTGTGGCCTGTGATGATGCTCTCTGCCGTGCTAAACACACATTCACACTATACACTGGCTGTAAGGCAGGTCAGCACCTCCAAAGCTGACAAAGCTTTTCCACATTTTGGCCATGCTAACCCTGCCTTCTCAGGTGCTGGCGGTGCCCCAGCTGCGTTGGCAACCTCTTCCTCCTCCTCTGCCTTCGCCTTGTGCTTCCACTGTGCCCCCGCTGTCAGGTGGGAATGCTATCATCAGCGTGTGCTTGTAGTCGCGCATCTTCCGATCAGTAACAGATGTTTTCACTAAATTTAGTTCCCTGTTAGCAATGCAGAGCAGGGGTTCATTCACGGCAAAAGGGGGTTCCTGTCACCCAGCAATAAAACAGAGGATTTTAAGAGAACGAGGCCCATGTCAATCAGGCACAGGAGGGGTTCATTCACCGCAAAAGGGGGGTCTTGTCACCCAGCAATAGAACAGAGGATTTTGAGAGTTTTAGGCCCATCTCACCCAGGCACAGCAGGGGTTTATTCACGGCAAAAGTGGGTTCTTTTCACCCAGCAATAGAACAGAGGATTTTGAGAGATTTAGGCCCCTGTCACCCAGGCACAGCAGGGGTTCATTCACGGCAAAATGGGGTTCATGTCACCCAGCAATAGAACAGAGGATTTTGGGTGATTTAGGCCCCTGTCACCTAGGCACAGCAGGGGTTTATTCACAGCAAATGTGGGTTCTTGTCACCCAGCAATAGAACAGAGTATTGTAAGAGATTTAGCCCCCTGTCACCCAGGCACAGCAGTGGTTTGTATACGCCAAAAATTGTAAAATGTCACCCGACAATTGAAAATAAGATTTTTTTCAATTTAGGGCACTAAAATTGGTACTTTTTTGCATTAAAATGGCTCTAAAATAGTCCTTCAAAAGGCTAGAGGGATGTAAAAGGCAGTAAGATGTGCTTAAGAGCATGGCAACTGCTCTGCAAACAAATGTGGATAGGGAAATAATTTAAAATAAAATAAAATAAAAACAGTTACAAATTATTAACCTGCAACTCTGAGAAGGAGGTGGATATGGAGTCTGAGGAGGCGGTGAATGTGGTGTTGTAGGTGGAGGCAGCAATGGAGGAGGAGGAGGTAGCCAACAATGTTTTTTTTTTTTTATTGGGGTAGGTAGCCCCCAAAATATTGGGACAAATAAAAAAAAAGAAAACAAAGAATCATTGCACTTGACTTGAGTACAAGAATGTATGTTTGATGGTGGTATAAATGTCTATTCTGCACAAGGAACAGACAAGTCTTGTGGGATCCAAGCCTGGTTCATTTTAATGAACGTGAGATTGTCCACGTTGGCTGTGGACAGGCGGCTGCGCTTGTCTGTGATGACGCCCCCTGCCGTGCTAAACACACGTTCAGATAATACACTGGCTGCAGGGCAGGCCAGCACCTCCAAGGCGTAAAGGGCAAGCTCAGGCCATGTGCCCAATTTGGAGACCCAGAAGTTGAAGGGGGCAGTACGTGTAGGCGTCTGCTCCACCATGATGGTGAAATTCTGCCTCCTGCTAAGACCTTCCATATCAGCTGATGGTGCTGGTTGTTGTGGCGTGCTGACAAAGCTTTTCCACATTTCGGCCATGCTAACCCTGCCTTCTAAGGTCCTGGCGGTGCCCCAGCTACGTTGGCAACCTTTTCCTCATCCTTTGCCTTCGCCTTGTGCTTCCCCTGTGCTCCCGCTGTCAGGTGGGAATGCCACCAGCAGCGCGTCTACCAGCGTGTGCTTGTACTCGCGCATCTTACGATCACGCTCCAGTGACGGAATTAAGGACGGTACTTTGTCCTTGTAATGGGGATCCAGCAGCGTGGCCACGCAGTAATCAGCACAAGTTAGAATGTGGGCAACTTGGCGGTCGTTGCGGAGACACTGCAGCATGTAATCGCTAATGTTTGCCAGGCTGCCCAGAGGAAACGAAAAGCTGTCCTCTGTGGGAGGTGTATCGTCTGTGTCCTCTGTATCCCCCATCCACGCACCAGTGATGGCCATGAGCTGGTCTGGGTGCCACCCTGCTGTGAACATGGTTCCTCCTCCTGCATCTCCTCCTCCTCATCCTCCACCTCGTCATCCTCCAGAACTGTGCCCTGGCTGGACAATTGTGTACCTTGGGTTTGTGGGTGCAGGAACCCACCCTCGGAGCCACTTGGGAATGACTGGCCGGAAACCCTACGAAATTATCCATCTTCCTCCTCCTGTGCCACATCCTCTTCCATCATCGCCATGAGCGTTTTTTCAAGGAGGCATAGAAGTAGGATAGTAATGCTGAGAACGGCGTTATCGGCACTGGCCATGTTGGTGGAGTACTCGAAACAGAGCAACAAGGAACACAGGTCTCGCATGGAGGCCCAGTCATTGGTGGTGAAGTGGTGCTGTTCCGACGAGCGACTCACCCGTGCGTGCTGCAGCTAAAAACTCCACTATCGCCTGCTGCTGCTCGCACAGTCTGGCCAGCATGTGCAAGGTGGAGTTCTACCTTGTGGGCACGTCGCATATGAGGCGGTGAGCGGGAAGGCCGAAGTTACGCTGCAGAGCTGACAGGCGAGCAGCAGCAGGGTGAGAACGCCGAAAGCGCGCACAGACGGCCCGCACTTTATGCAGCAGCTCTGACATGTCGGGGTAATTTTTAAGGAATCTCTGCACCACCAAATTCAGCACATGCGCCAGGCAAGGGATGTGCGTCAAAGCGGCTAGTCCCAGAGCTGCTACGAGATTTCGCCCATTATCGCACACCACCAGACTGGGCTTGAGGCTGACTGGCACAAACAAATCACAAAAATATAGTGGCAAATATGGGGGAACTGCTCAAACCCCAAACACTGTAGCGTGTTTTTCATTGGGGGAGCAGTCCCACCGCATGCACCACAAAGGCATCGTACACAAAACGGAGCATTGTACGGATGAAATTATAATCGTATAAATCACTGAAAAAATGCACCAAACGGATATGCCACTGACTATACTGGCTAGTCATACAAGTAGATATTAAAAGCTGAGACTTTTGCCAATATATTCCTGTCAGGAAAATATCGGAGCCCATCATGCACCACGTCACGGTCACTCAGCATGGCAAGGGGTCCTACCACTACGCTAACTTTGGTGTGAACAAGGTCTGAAGGTGATGACATCCAGCTCACAGCCAAGCTTCCACACAACCGCATAGCAGGACAACTAATGCTGTGATTTATATGATTATAATTTAATCCACACAATGCTTCGGTTTGTGTAGGATGCCTTTGTGGTGCATGTGGACCGTGCCGTCATCCTCCATTGTATGCATTTTTTTTGCTGGGGATAGTCGGTTACTGCGGTCCACATGCGGTGGGACTGCTCCCCCAATGAAAAACACGCTACAGTGTTTGGGGTTTGAGCAGTTCCCCCATATTTGCCACTATATTTTTGTGATTTGTTGTATATGTAGTGTATGTGCCTTCACCTGGCATTTAAACATTCTTTTGCACCTGGTAACCTCCATCACATGGTCTGATATGGGTGTGGCTTACAGTCTTGCTTTGTTTACATTGCATTAGTTGTCCTGCTAGGCGGTTGTGTGGAAGCTTGGCTGTGAGCTGGATTTCATCACCTTCAGACCGTGTTCACACCATAGTTAGCGTAGTGGTAGTACCCCTTGCCATGCTGAGTGACCGTGACGTGGTGCATGATGGGCTCCGATAATTTCCTGACAGGAATATATTGGCAAAAGTCTCAGCTTTTAATATCTACTTGTATGACTAGCCAGTATAGTCAGTGGCATATCCGTTTGGTGCATTTTTTCTGTGATTTATATGACTGGCACAAACCACTCATCGGTCTGTTGTTCAAGGCCCGTCCACAGCTCCTGCGCAGTTTGGGGTTTGTCCCCCAAACAGATACGTTTTAAAACTGCCTTCTGTCATTTACCCCTGGCTGTGCTGAAGTTGGTGGTGAAGGTGTTACGCTGACCAGATGAGGAGCTGGTAGAGGATGAGGAAGCAGAGTAGGAGGAGGAAGCAACAGGAGGCAAACTGAAGCGCCCTTCAATCCTCGGTGCTGGAAGGACATGTGCCAAACTGCTATCCGCCTCAGGCCCAGCCGCCACTGCATTTACCCAGTGTGCTGTTATGGAGATATAACGGCCCTGACCGTGCTTACTGGTCCACGTATATGTAGTCAGGTGCACCTTGCCACAGATGGCGTTGCGCAGTGCACACCTGATTTTGGCCCCTACTTGGTTGTGCAGGGAAGGGATGGCTCGCCTTGAAAAGTAGTAGCAGCTGGGCACGACGTACTGTGGGACAGCCACCGCCATAAGGCCTTTAAACTATCCGTCTCCACCAGACGGAATGACAGCATTTCAAAGGCAAGTAATTTAGAAATGCTGGCATTCAGGGCTAGTGATCGCGGGTGGGTAGGGGGGTACTTCCTCTTCCTCTCCAGCGTTTGGGATATGGAGAGCTGAACGCCTCCGTGGGACATTGTGGAGATGCTTGGTGACCCAGGTGTTGGTGTTGCTGGCAGATCCTCTGTTTGTGGGGTGCCAGGTGGCATTGTCACTCCAGAGGTGGATGAAGAGGCCGCGACTGCAGCAAAAGAGGAAGCAGGAGGAGCCAGAGACCTTTCTTGGTTTTACTTACTCCACTGCAGCTAGTGCTTTGCACTTAAATGCCTGGTCATGCAGGTTGTGCTCAGGTTGAGAACGTTTATGCCTCGCTTCAGGCTCTGATTGCACAGCGTGCAAACCACTAGTGTCTTGTCGTCAGCACATTGTCTGAAGAACTGCCACGCCAGGGAACTCCTTGGAGCTGACTTTGGTGTGCTCGGTCCCTTGCTGCGGTGGGCAGTAGGAGGCGTACTGTCTAGAGGATGGCCGCTCCGCTTTTGCCCCCTGCTCCCTCTTCTGCTGTGCTGGTGGCTCTGTGCGACCACCGCCTCTTCCTCCGAACTACATCGGTCACTCGCATGACCTTGATTCCATGTGGGGTCGAGGACCTCATCGTCCTCCACATCATCTTCCACCCAGTCTTCACCCTTGACTTCCTTGTCAGTCTGCACACTTTCGAAAGCCCCAGCAGTTGACACCTGTGTTTCGTCATCATCCGAGACGTGCTGCGATGGTCCTCCCATGTACTCATCTTGAAAAATAAGTGGTTGGGCATCGGTGAACTCAATCTCTTCCACTTCTGGGGCAGGGCTAGGTGGATGGCCCTGGGAAACCCTGCTAACAGAGTCTTTAAAAAGCAGAAGAGACTGCTTCATGACTTGGGGCTCAGACTGCTTGGCTGATTTGCAAGGGGGTGAGGTGAAAGACTGATGGACATCTGCTGCAGGTGCCAACTGTGGTCTTTCAGCAGGAGACTGGGTGGGAGACAATGTGAAGGAACTGGATCCACTGTCAGTAACCCAATCTACTATCGCCTGTACTTGTTCAGGCCTCACCATTCATAGGCCCGACCAAATACCGCTGCAGGTTTTGTCGCCTACTCGCACCTGAAGAAGGGGTTTCACTTGTGCGTATAGCTGGCACAGATCGACCACGTCCTCTCCCTGTAACAGGATCTCCACCAGCAGCACCACGACCTGGGCCACGTCTCTTATTTGACGCTCTTCTCATATTTTTTGAATTTAGGATCTTGCCCTAAATGGGTGTTTAATTAAAGGGGTTATCCGAGTTATGGGAAAAAAAATAAAACCTAACAAAATTAATCAGGATATACATATACATTAGTCAAGCTTGATTTTTTGAAAAAAAAAACGATCTTTACACCTTTTCTAGGTTCTGTTATTGCTGTGTTTACATGCAGCAGTAACAACAATGACTCATCTCTCCCTCATGAATATTTGTGGGAGGGGTTGATCATCATGATGGCACTGTTTAGGGGAGGGGGGATCTGTGGATGGCACTGTTTAGGGGGGAGATCTGTGTGGATGGCACTGTTTAGGGGAGGGGGATCTGTGGTCTGTGGATGGCACTGTAGGGGGATCTGTGGATGGCACTGCCTGCCATCCACAGACCACAGATCCCCCTACAGTGCCATCCACAGATCCCCCTCCCCGACGCTCACAGCAGCAGTATATTAATAAACTAATCAGTCACTTCATTTCTCAATGCAGAGCTATTTTCTTATTATTTTGAAATCTCTGAGTCTCTGACTCTTACTTTGGCTTAGCTCCGGTAACAACAGCAGGCAGTGCAGGCGGCGTTCACTCACTGACGTCACGCGCCTGCTCCACCTAGTGGGAGGAGCAGGCGCGTGACGTCAGTGACAGTGAGTGAGCGCCGCCCCCCGAACTGCCTGCTCTGCTATTACCGGAGTACAGAGCTAAGACAAAGTAAGAGATATCGTGTAATAATCCAAGTAAAGAGCTCACTACAGCGCCCTGTATATTCTAACCCCCAGGCAAGCGTCCTTGTCACCATGGGAACGCTTGGGGGTTAGAATATACCATCGGATTTGAGTTTTTTACGATCTCACTGAGCTCGAAAAACTCAGATCCGATGGTATATTCTAACCAGGCAAGCGTCCCCGTCACCATGGGAACGCCTGGGGGTTAGAATATTTTATACCATTGGATCAGCTATTAGCCGCAGGGAGGAACTTGGAGGTAGCCGGGGCACAAGTGAGGATCGCGCATGCGCGATCAACTCACAGCCGCACGGACTGTAATCCAGAGAGGTGGGGGCGTGGCCAAGGCTGATGACGTTCCGTTTACATGACTTAGTCACTCCGACAAGCAGAGAGCTCCATGTAAACGGAACGTCACAGCTGATGACGTGGGCGGTCACATGACTGTTTAGTATAGCAGAGAAACGGCACAAGATAGGTACTGCAAGTGATTTAGGAAAACTAATGTATAGGAGAAATAAAGCCATAGAGAGAAATTAAGTTAACTCGGATAACCCCTTTAATAGTAGAAAAGAACGACAGTATGTAAAGGGTGAATCTCACACGCCCTGAACCAGTGTAGGCCTGAAGTAAATATATCTTTGCACAAAATGGCTGTATTTCGAATGGCTGTATTTCAAATGCCTAATTCAAACCCCTGTATGTATAGGGGGGATCACACATGCCCTGAACCAGTGTAGGCCTAAAGTAAATAAATTTTTGCACAAAATGGCTGCATTTCAAATGGCTGTATTTCAAATGCCTGATTCAAACCCCTGTATGTATAGGGGGGATCACACACGCCCTGAATCAGTGTAGGCCTGAAGTAAATATATCTTTGCACAAAAAGGCTGTATTTCAAATGGCTGTATTTCAAATGCCTGATTCAACCCCCTGTATGTAGGGGGGGGGGGTATCTCACACGGTCTGAACCTGTGTAGGCCTGAAGTAAATATATCTTTGCACAAAATGGTTGTATTTCAAATGGCTGTATTTCAAATGCCTAATTCAAAACCCTGTATGTATAGGGGGGATCATACACGCCCTGAATCAGTGTAGGCCTGAAGTAAATATATCTTTGCACAAAATGGCTGTATTTCAAATGGCTGTATTACAAATCCCTGAATCAAACCCCTGTATGTAGAGGTGGTATCTCACAGGGCCTGAACCAGTGTAGGCCTGAATTCAATATTGGTGCACCAAATGGCGGTGTTTAAAATCTCTGAATGTAACCCAAATGTATTAAGGGTGTATCTCACAATGATATTTGCATCAAAGGCTGCCAACAAATTTTTTTTGTGCCCAAATGAGTTTTTGTTTAAAAACTGAATTTGACAGCAGTATATAAGCCTGTAATTTCACACGTGCTGATGCTGCAAGGCCTGAAAATAGTGTTTTTTGTCAAAAGAGTGTGTTTTTCAAACCCCAGAAAATGATGGGTGTATTTCTACCTTAAATTGCACACTGACTAATCCAGATGTTGTAGATTGCCAAAAAAGTCTTTTTTTGCTAACAGAATATGAAAGCTGTATATATTAAACTTGAATTTAAAGGATAACTGTCACACTTAGACCCTAATTTCAATTTTCATATATGTAGTTACTAATAACATGATATTCCAGAATCAGTTACTATTAGACTGACTTACCCTATATTTAATAAGATTCAGCCCTTAGCAACCAGTCTGCATAAAACTGCAATCTCACTATTCAGTTAAGATGGTCGCCACTGCCCTCACCCTGAGGCTAATCCCGCCTGCCCTCACTAGCCAGTAACAATAGCCCCCAAAAGTGTCAGTAACCAGAGCCCTCCCCCTAAAGGGTTAATCTCCTGCAGCACAAAGGGGTCCTCTTACCACATGTTGCTTTAATTTATACACTGAGCAGATGGCAGATCTCCCTTCCCTGGTCTGCTCTGATTCGACTCTGCCTTCTACAGCTCTGCTGAGTGAGGGAGCGTCTGCCAAGTGCAGGGACAGAGAGAAGTGCACACAGCCCAGGCACTGTTATCAGCTGCTGGGAGGACCTGGCTTTAATCATTTAATTACAGTCCCTGGCTGTCAGTAATGTGACCTTGCATGCAGCCTGCTTCTGCGTCCTCCGTCCTTCAACAGATAGACGGACCATGCCTAGCAACCCTATTTTAAGCATAGGTAAAAGTAGGCAGTACAGGGAACAAAACTGTGGAATTAAGGGGTAATTGAATACACAGTGAAAAGTTGAAATAGGGGCACCAAGGAGATATTAATCAACACAATCCAATACTCAAAAAAATAAAAAAATACGACAGTTATACTTTAACACTTGCAGATCTGGAAAATACAGTTTTTTGAAGAAAAAAAAGTGTGTTTTTCAAACCCCAAAAAATGATGGGTGTATTTCTACCTTAAAGGGGTTGTCCGGGATTGGGAAGATTGGAGTATGTGTACAACAATGCCCTAAATGTTACAATCGTGCCTGTCCTACCTTTACCCGACATTTTTAATGCCCAGTTTTCAAATCTCCAACTCTCAGCCGGAAGCGCTGTGTTTCAAAGACTCGGTGACGTATCGGGTCCCTTTCTGCCGAGTGAAGCCTCTTCTTCCGCTTCCCAGGGAGCCCGGTGACGTCGCCCTCAGCTACATGAATTATTCAAAGTGCCTGGATGGGCGGTAACAAGGTGGCAACCAACCGCGCTAAGCCACGCCCATCCGGTCCGGTGACATCACCGGGCAGGGCGCTTTATTATGAATGAAAGAGGCAGAGCACTGAATATTAATTAGGGGGCGGAGTCACAGCGGAGATTAAACCAAGTGATGCCGCGCTGTGCTGGGAACCACAGTGCAGTGCGGCAGGAAGGTAGGAAAAAATAAACATAGGTGTAAACAAAGCGTGGGGGGACCGTATGAGCCATATAGAAATGGTGAAAATACTTAAAAACATATGGGGGGACCTTGATTCAGATGTTAATAGGGAGTACACAAAAAAAAATAAAAAATTTATCCCGGACAACCCCTTTAACCACCTCCGGACCGCCGAACGCAGCGACGCGTCCTGGAGGCGGTCGATTCATTCCTCCTGGACGCATATACGCGTTCTCTCGCGAGACGCGAGATTTCGGTCAGAGCCGGCCCGCGCATGCGCATCGCGGGCCGGCAAAAGTTCAAGGAGTATTTCGTCAGCAACCTGCCAACCAATGATCGTCGCTGGCAGGTTGCTGATTTTTAAAAAATCGAATCAGAAGCCATCTAACACATTATATTTATAAATATAAGGTGTTAAATGGCTTCTCTGCTCCTCTGCTGGTCCTTTTCGTCGGTTGGTTCCAGCAGAGGAGCACACATCACTGTGAGTACCCACCAACACCACACTTAGCCCCCAGATCACCCTCCATCACCCCAATTAACCCCTTGATCGCCCCCTGTCATTCACCTAGTGAAAGGGAAAAAAGTGATCAGTGTAAACTGTCACTTTTTTTTTTCCACTGGTATTGACTGATAGTTTTAGGATAGTTTAGGTCCCTTGGTTAGGTAGTTAGCGTCAGTTAGCGCCCAGCCCACCGCACCGCAGTCACTTATTCGCTGATTAGCGTATCGCTAATCAGCTTTTGTACTTTTATAGTATCTGTAAGTGATCAAAACTGATCACAGTCAGATCTATAATTGTATTAGTGTCACCTTAGCTCGCCCTCCACCCAAAACGCAGTGTTTGCCCGATCAGGCCTGATCGGTCGCCCACAAAAAAAAATCATAATTTTCCGCTAACTTGTGACAAAAAATAAAAAGTTCTATGAACTCACTATGCCCATCAGCGAATACCTTAGGGTGTCTACTTTCCGAAATGGGGTCATTTGTGGGGTGTTTGTACTGTCTGGGCATTGTAGAACCTCAGGAAACATGACAGGTGCTCAGAAAGTCAGAGCTGCTTCAAAAAGCAGAAATTCACATTTTTGTACCATAGTTGGTAAACGCTATAACTTTTACCCAAACCATTTTTTTTTTTTTACCCAAACATTTCTTTTTTATCAAAGACATGTAGAACAATAAATTTTGAGAAAAATTTATATATGGATGTCGTTTTTTTTGCAAAATATTACAACTGAAAGTGAAAAATGTAATTTTTTTGCAAATAAATCGTTAAATTTCGATTAATAACAAAAAAAGTAAAAATGTCAGCAGCAATGAAATACCACCAAATGAAAGCTCTATTAGTGAGAAGAAAATGAGGTAAAATTCATTTGGGTGGTAAGTTGCATGAGCAATAAACGGTGAAAGTAGTGTAGGTCAGAAGTTTAAAAAGTGGTCTGGTCATTAAGGGTGTTTAAGGTAGGGGAGCTGAGGTGGTTAAATTGCACACTGACAGATGTTGTAGATTGCCAAAAAAGTATTTTTTTGCTAACAGAATATGAAAGCTGTATATATTAAACTTGAATTTAACACTTGCCGATCTGGAAAATACAGTTTTTTGAAAAAAATTGTGTGTTTTTAAAACCCCAGAAAATTATGGGTGTATTTCTACCTTAGGCTACTTTCACACTAGCGTTCGGGGCTCCGCTTGTTAGCTCCGTTTGAAGGCTCTCACAAGCGGCCCCGAACTGATCCGCCCAGCCCTAATGCATTCTGAGTTGATGCGGATCCGCTCAGAATGCATCAGTCTGGCACCGTTTGTCCTCCGCTCCGCTCAGCAGGCGGACACCCGAACGCAGCTTGCAGCGTTCGGGTGTCCGCCTGGCCGTGCGGAGGCAAACGGATTCGTCCAGACTTACAATGTAAGTCAATGGGGACGGATCCGTTTGAAGTTGACACAATATGGCTCAATTTTCAAACGGATCCGTCCCCCATTGACTTTCAATGTAAAGTCAAAACGGATCCGTTTGCATTATCATGAACAAAAAAAGAAATACATTTTTTTTTTTTTTTGTTCATGATAATGCAAACGGATCCGTTCTGAACGGATCCAAGCGTTTGCATATAGGTGCGGATCCGTCTGTGCAGATACCAGACGGATCCGCACCTAAACGCAGGTGTGAAAGTAGCCTTAAATTGCACACTGACTAATCCAGATGTTGTAGTTTGCCCCAAAAAATGGTGATTTGCAATGTCCCAAAAGCTCAGATGCAGTGCTGGTGCACTGAGCATGCATAAAATGGCCGCCGCCGCCACCCACCTAACTAACAGAATTCTAAAAGTTAGTATTTTTGGTCAATGAGCTCAGGGCAGGGTAAATCGATAGTGCCCTGCACCCACACAACTATTTCTAGGTAGATCGCTGAGTTAGATTCTCTCCTATTCTCTCCCTGAAATCACAAGTCCAGCAGCATCCTCTCCCTACACTTGTAACAACAGAGTGATGTGCAGCGCTACGTGACTCCAGCTTATATAGAGCCTGGGTCACATGCTGCTCTGGCCAATCACAGCCATGCCAATAGTAGGCATGGCTGTGATGGCCTCTTGGGGCAAGTAGTATGACGCTTGTTGATTGGCTGCTGCGCAGCCTTACAAAAAGAGCCTAGAAAGCGCCGAACACCGAACCCGAACTTTTACAGAAATGTTCGGGTCCGGGGTCCCAAAATCCTAAAGTTCGGTACGAACCCGAACTTTACAGTTCGTGTTCGCTCAACCCTATTTGCCACCAGCAAAATTTCTTCTCTGCTAAATTACTGTATATATGGTTGCAGCCTAAATGCCGACACAGATGTGACCTAAACCAGTAAAATTTGGCACAAATATAAATAATTCTCTGATGAATTACTGTATATAACTGTTGTGGCCTAAATTCACACACAGATGAAACCCAAACTAGGGATATTTGTCCCAAATAGAAAGAATTATCTGCTGAATTACTGTCTATATGGTTGCAGTCTAAATTCACACACAGAAGTCACCCAAACTAGTGAAATTTGTCACAAATATAAATAATTCTCTGGTGAACAACTGTATATATGGTTGCTGCCTAAATTCACGCACAGATGTGACCAAAACTATTGAAATTTGTCCCAAATTGAAATAAATCTATGCTGAATTACTGTATATAATGGTTGCGGCCTAAATTCACACACATATGAAACCCAAACTAGGGATTTTTGTCCCAAATATAAAAAATTCTCTGGTGACTAACTGTATATATGGTTGCAGTCTAAATTCACACACAGATGTGACTCAAACTAGGGATATTTGTCCCAAATAGAAAGAATTCTCTGCTGAATTACTGTATACTGTATATGGTTGCAGCATAAATGCAGACACAGATGTGACCCAAACTAGTGAAATTTGTCCCAAATATAAATTATTCTAGACTGGAATACAGTATATAATGTTTGTGGATTGAGCGCGCACACAGATGTGGCACAAATTAGGTTAATTTCCCCAGAAAAATACATTTCTATGATGGAGCGGTGTATATCTCAGTAGCAGGCAGACTCTAGTGAATAAGCCCCTTTTTATAATGTCTGCTAAACACACTGCTTTCTGATGGTGTACTGTAGATCTCACTGATATGTAATATTTCTTTCTATTGAAAGCTTTTTGGTACTGAACACAGCGATTTTCCAGCCCCGCACTATCTGTCTCTTCCTGCAGACGCCAGTCCCTAATACTGATGAATTTAACCCTTGTTAAAAATAAATAAATGCTGCACTGCTGTCAAACACACACTTTAGTCCTGAAGAGGACTGTTTTGTCTTTCAAGTGCAGCTGTACTGGGGGGCGTCAGCCTTTAGGGGAGGCTGCCATGATAGGTTTTGGGGAGCGAGGGGAAGTGTGGTAGATAGGTGAGGGCTGGTGAGGTGAGGTAGGGGTTAAAATGGTGGGAGGAAGCGGCCGGGGAGTGGGGGCGGAGCTTTAGGTTTATAAGGGTGGCGCCAAGGGCTATCCGGCGCCATCTTTAGTTGGAACAAGCTGAAGCAGCAGTGTGCACGCCGGAGATGGAGGCTATCCTGGAGAGACTGCGGGCGGTGGCGGAGGAGCGGGGCCCAGAACGGCTTGAGGCGCAGGTATCCAGCCTGCTGAGTGGGGAGGCGGCGGGCACAGCCAGCGCGCCGCCGGAGGGCAGACGGGCGTGGCGGGTACGGCCGCCGGCGCGCCTTAGCCCGAGTGACACCCCACGGACTCGGCGCCGGATTGGGAGCCCCCCTAGGGACCCTCCGCGTCGGGGAGGAGGGAGCAGACCCTTGGCATCATCCTCCCGGCGCGGGAGGAATCCCGCAGTACGGCGGAGTCCTGTGCAGGGCAGGGGTTCCTTCCCCCTGCATTCCCCGGCTAGCGACGCGGGATCCGGACCAGGGCCTGCGGGGTCCCCCCCCTCCACTGGGGTGGGGAGGCCCGCGCGACGGGGGAGCGGTGCAAGTGGCAGATGCGAGGCTGGGCGAGTGGTGTCAGGCCACAGGAGGCCCGGGCCTTTGGCTGCAGAGTGGGATGTCGCAGGCCCAGCGGAGAGCGGACGTGCTGAGGAGCTGCTTGCCTCATCTTCACCATCTTCCGGCGCACCCAGCAGCTTGGAGGCTGGGGTGCGGGGTTCCTGTTCCGTAGAGGTGCCATGTGATGACGTCTCTTCGCAGAGGATGGGACATCAGGATTCCGGACCCACGGCTGCGGGGTTCACAGCGCCCGGGCAGCCAGGTAGGAACATGGGGAATTCTTTGCAGACTGTGGTAGGGGTTCAAGGGGGCGTAGGGGTTGGGGGAGGTCAGGGAGAATTAATTGGGGGCCTTAGCCAGCTGTTAGGGAGTCTGGCGGGATGGATGGCTGGTTTGGGGGGGTCAGGGGTATCTCCGTTACCGGCGTGGGGGGGGCAGGAGGCTTCTCTGGGGCAGTGCGGGGTTGGCGGGGGGATTCCGGTGACTGCGGGGCGGGTGAGTGAGGCAGTTTCGGTGCAGACGCAGGCCGGCGGGGAGGAGGAGAGGCGCAAGGTGGATGATGCGGCGCAAGGGGAGGTTTATGTTTGTTTCGAGGGCCCCCTGGGGGCGCATTTGAAGCAAGAGGTAAAATAGAGGATTTGGAGGGGGGAGTATATTGAGATTTTTTCAGTGTTGCCGCTGGAGCGGTTTAATTTGGATAGGGCGCATCGCGAGGAAGGGAAGAAGGATGAGGATGAGAAGCGGCGGTATCGTTTGATTCCGCGCACGTTCTCTAATTGGTTGCAGGCTTTTGCGATACTGGCTAGCGTGATTGGGGAGAAGGCGCCGGAGTGTTGCTCGGCGCTATTTTGCTACATGGATGCAATTGGGGAAGCGTACCGGGTGTATGGGGGTGCTGGGTGGCTCCGGTACGATGAACAATTTAGGCAGAGAAAAGCGGTCCGCCCGTCTATGAGGTGGGACCATAAGGATATAGGGTTATGAATGCGGGTGACTGCGCCGGGGCGGCAGGGGCAGTCCTTTCGGGGGGATGGGGGTTCTGGGGCTGGAACATCAGGGGCGGCAACAGCGATGGCAAAGGGGCTGTGCTTCCTCTTTAATGAGGGAACCTGTAAGTTCGGTGCTAAGTGCAAGTTCAAGAACGAGTACACCAACTGCGGGGGAGGACATGGAGCATCACGGTGTTTCAGGGGGGGACGGCAGCAAGGGGGGGGAAATGGTGGAAAAGGGCAGGACGCCGGTGCGGGTGGAAAAGATGTTGCCGTTTCTAGATAGATATCCGAATCGAGTTGCGGCACAGATGTTGTGGGAAGGTTTTAGTTTTGGTTTTAGCATCCCGTCGGATCCGGGTCCGGCCCCTTACGTGGGGCGGAATTTGCGCTCGGTGGGGGATCATCCGGGGGTGGTGGCGGAGAAATTGGCGAAGGAAGTGGGGTTGGGGAGGATGGATGGCCCGTTTTCAGAGCCGCCTTTGCCTAATTTTAGGGTTTCACCTTTGGGGGTGGTTCCGAAGAAAGAACCGAACAAGTTTCGGTTGATTCATCACCTGTCATACCCAAAGGGGGCGTCGGTCAATGAGGGCATTGACCCCGAATTATGTTCGGTGGTCTATACCTCGTTTGATGCGGCTGTGGAGTGGGTTCGGAGGTTGGGGCCGGGGACCTTATTGGCAAAAACGGATATCGAAGCAGCGTTTCGGCTGCTTCCGGTGCATCCAGATAGCCTACATTTGTTGGGATGTTTTTGGGAGGGGGGTTTTTATGTGGACAGGTGTTTGCCGATGGGTTGCTCCCTGTCCTGCGCGTACTTTGAGACGTTTAGTTGTTTTTTGGAGTGGGTGGTGAAGGAGGTAGCAGGGAGTGTGTCGGTCATTCATTATTTGGATGATTTTTTGTGTTTGGGTCCGGCGGATTCTTGGGTTTGTGCGGTGTTGCTTGCTACGTTGCAATCTGTGTTTGCGTCTTTTGGGGTTCCTTTGGCGGAAGGTAAAACAGTGGGGCCCACTACCGAGCTTAGTTTTCTGGGGATTATGTTGGATACGGTGGCTATGGAGTGTAGACTGCCGGAAGACAAGCTGGTGGATTTGCGTGCAGTGGTGGCCGGGGCAAGCCGGTTAGTTAAGATTTGTTTGCGTGATTTGCAGTCATTACTGGGTAAGTTAAATTTTGCATGCCGGATTATGCCAATGGGGCGTATATTTTGCAGGCGGTTGGCGGCGGCAACCGCGGGAGTGACTGCTCCGCATCATTTTATTCGTTTGGGGAGGGAACTGAGGGGGGATTTACGGGTGTGGGCTCGTTTTTTGGAGGAGTTCAATGGGAGGGCGTTGGTTTTGGGTGACGCGGTGGATAGTGTGGATTTTGACCTTTTTTCGGATGCGGCTGGGGGGTTGGTTTTGGGGTCTATTGTAACGGGCAGTGGTGTGCGGATCGCTGGCCTTCGTTGTGGGTGGAGAGGGGTTGGGTCAGAAACGTTGCGTTGCTGGAATTGTTTCCCATTGTGTTGGCGTTGGAGTTGTGGGGTGAAAAGTTTAGGAATAAAAAGGTGAGTTTCCATTGTGACAACTTGGGGGTGGTGCAGGCAATCAATCAGTTGTCCGCTTCCTCTCCTCAGGTTGTAAGGTTGTTGCAGCATATGGTTCTGAGTTGTTTGTGTAACGGTCGCGTACACACACACACAGGGGGGAGGGAAGTGACCACTGCGCTCCACCCTTACCCCTGGCCCTGCCTACTTGCCTCGCGAGTCCTAATGACAGGGGACAACTGGACGGCAATCCCTAACTTGGAGTAAGTGCAGGGATGACAGACAGACAAACAACAGGACGTGAACGGACCGAGTCAATACCAGGAAAGCTGCAAAGTACAAATGGAGCAAGCAGAGAATTGTCAGGAGAAGCCGGGGTCATAAATACCAGGAGAGCAGAGAAGTACAAGAGGAGTCCTAAGAGAGTAGTCAGGTGGGAGCCGAGGTCACAATACCAGGACGGATGCGCAGTACAGGAGGATCAGGCAAAAGGATGGTCAAGGAACAGGATCAGGTAAGTATTCAGCAGTCCAACAAATAGCCAGGAACCTAGAAATTAACAGGCAACCTGTAGCCAGCAGGCTGCCTGTATTTATAGTGGGGAGTGAGGGTCATGTGACGTGGCCAGCGTCACATGACCGACAGACCAACCAGTCGAGCACCGAGTGATCAGCTCGGCGCTCAAGGCAGACTTAGGAGCAAAGAGCCACCCAGCTAGTAAAGCCGCCCTGGGAATGAGGTCAAACACAGAACCTCATTCCAAAAGCTAAGCAACAGTTCTGCGGGCAATGGGGGACCGAGTGCACCTTCGGAACCCCGTGACAGTACCCCCCCTTTTACGAGGGGCCACCGGACCCAAGACTTCAGGCGATGGCTTTTCAGGGTGTTCTAAATGAAATTTACGAACAAGTCTAGGAGCATGAACCTCCCTGGCAGGTACCCAAGATCTCTCTTCAGGTCCATACCCCTTCCAGTGAATCAGGTACTGCAAGGAATTACGCACCTTCCTGACATCCACTATTTTAGACACCACATACTCGACAGCATCATTAACAAGAACTGGCGGAGGCGAGGCTTTTGATGGTACTACCGGTTCAAAATATTTTTTAAGCAGAGATTTATTGAACACATTATGAATGTGGAATGACTCAGGCAGCTCCAACCTAAAAGATACCGGGTTAATCACTTCCGTGATCTTATATGGTCCAATAAAACGAGGAGCAAATTTTTTAGAAGTTAATTTGAGAGATAGATTCTTGGAGGACAACCATACTTTATCCCCAACCTGAAAGTTTACCCCCCTTGAACGTCTCCTATCGGCCTTGAGTTTTTGAGAACATTGAGCCTTTTCTAGGTTCGATTAAACCCGGGCCCAAACTATGCACAGTTCGGAGGAGAGTTTATCAGCTTCAGGGTTAGAGGAGGAGACGGACCACCCAGAATGAAAACGGGGATGAAAACCATGGTTACAAAAGAAAGGGGAGACCCCAGCAGAAGAATTGACACGGTTATTCAGAGCAAATTCAGCCAACGGAAGGAATTTGACCCATAATTGCTGGTCATCAGCAACATACAACCTCAGGAATTGTTCCACAGACTGATTAAGGCGTTCAGTCTGCCCATTACTCTCAGGATGGTAGGCGGAAGAAAAAGACAACAAAATTTTACATCTTTGACAGAAGGCCCTCCAGAATTTGGACACAAACTGCACACCCCTGTCCGAAACAATATTTTCCGGGATACCATGCAATCGAACAATTTCTTTCACAAAAATAGACGCCAGGGTTTTGGCATTCGGGAGTTTAGACAGGGGAATGAAATGGACCATCTTGCTAAACCTATCCACCACTACCCACACTACAGTCTTACCCTCCGCCAGCGGTAGGTCAGTTATAAAGTCCATCGAGATATGGGACCAGGGTCTACTGGGAATGGGTAGGGGTCGTAGGTTACCAGCAGGGCGAGTCCTAGGTGTCTTGGACCTGGCACAAACCTCACAGGCTGACACATAGGACTTGACATCCCTAGTTAGAGTGGGCCACCAATAAGATCTAGAAACCAGATCCTTAGTGCCCTCCAGAAAATGCCTCCACTCCTCAAATGCCCATTTAATGGCCAGCAGCTCCCTATTCCCTATGTCGTAGTTTCTCTCCGTGGGAGAGAATTTCCTGGAGAAGAAGGCACATGGTCTCAGATTAGTGAGGCTGGCAGGACCTTGTGAAAGGACTGCTCCTGCGCCGTCCTCGGACGCATCCACCTCCACGAAAAAAGGTCTCTCCTGATCAGGCTGGATCAGAATGGGAGCGCTACTGAATGCCTTTTTTAATTTTTCAAATGAAGAAATGGCCTCAGTAGACCAATTCTCCAAATCCGCCCCTTTCTTAGTAAGGTCGGTCAACGGTTTAGCAATTACGGAAAAATTCATAATAAATTTACGATAGTAATTGGCGAAACCTAAGAACCTTTGTAAGGCCTTTAAGGATGAAGGTCTTACCCATTCCTTAACTGCTAGTACCTTACCAGGATCCATCTTGAAGGCGTGAGGAGTCAGAACATGCCCTAGAAACAGAATCTCCTGCACACCAAAGACACATTTCTCTTGTTTAGCGGATAGCTGATTCTCCCTCAACACCTCTAATACTTGTCTAACATGAGACACATGGGATTCGAAGTCAGGAGAGAATATCAAAATGTCGTCAAGATAGACAATAACAAATTTACCTAAGAACTCCCTAAGAATGTCATTCATGAAGTTTTGGAACACAGCTGGGGCATTGCTGAGTCCAAAAGGCATCACCTGATATTCAAAGTGTCCTACCGGAGTATTGAACGCCGTCTTCCATTCGTCTCCCTCCTTGATTCGGATTAGATTGTATGCCCCTTTCAGGTCAATTTTGGAAAACCAGGTTGCCCCCAGGACCTGGTTAAATAAATCCGGAATCAATGGGAGGGAGTATCTATTCTGGACAGTGATTTTATTTAATCTCCGGTAATCGATACATGGCCTAAGACCACCATCTTTTTTCTTAACAAAGAAAAACCCCGCCCCCATAGGAGAGACAGAAGGTCTAATATGCCCTTTACCAAGGCTCTCCTTAATATAATCTTCCATGGCCTTGCGTTCGGGCATAGAAAGATTATAAATTCGTCCTTTAGGAAACTTGGCCCCCTCTACTAGCTCTATGGTACAATCATAAGGTCTATGGGGGGGTAGAACCTCCGGGGTTGGTGATGAGAATACATCAGAATATTCTCTAACAACAGAGGGTAAAGTATCAGACTTTACTGAGACCCCAGCCTGTACCACGGACAGGCACGAGTCACACTTAGGCCCCCATCTCACCAACTCCCCATTGGACCAATCTATAGTGGGGTTATGTAGTCGGAGCCAAGGCAACCCTAGTACCACCTCAGCAGGTAGGTTCTCCAGGACTAGAAGCGAACATCTCTCTGAGTGGCACACACCCACGGTTAGAGAAATCTCCGAGGTACATAAGCTCACCGTACCACCAATAAGAGGAGTAGCATCAATAGCCATGACATGGATAGGAGTTGGTAAGGCAAACATAGGAATACCCAATCTAACAGCATACTCAGAGTCAATAAAGCTAGCCGCTGAGCCAGAATCAATAAAGGCCTTACCCGCCCATTTATCTACTCCCAGAGAAATCGTAATGGGTACCGAAAGCTTACATTTAGAAAATTCAGGGTGTACCTGGTCTTTAGGTTGCCTTGCCTTAGGAGACTTGACAGAGAGGACCTTCTTAGGACACTGGTTGATCCAATGGTCAGAATCTCCACAGTAAAAGCATTCTCCACGTCTGCGGCGAAGATTCCCTCGGGTCATGCCAACCTGCATGGGTTCCTCGGTGGAGACCTCAGCATTGTCTCTGGGATAGGCCTCTGGCTGGACCACCATCTGGGAAGAGAACTGTTGTTCCTGTCGTCTCTCTCTAACCCGTCGGTCAAGTCGGACAACAAGGGTCATCATCTCCTCTAAGGTCTCTGGAAGTTGATAACTGACCAGAAGATCCTTTAATTTATCAGACAGACCTGACCTGAACTGACTCTTCAGGGCTGGTTCGTTCCATCCTGAGGGGACACACCACCTTCTGAATTGGGTGCAATAATCCTCCGCTGGTAAATTGCCCTGAACCAGTGCCTTTAGAGCCGTCTCGGCTACTAGAGCCCTGTCTGGTTCATCATAGAGGGTACCTAGGGCCTGAAAGAACGCCTCCACAGAATATAAACAACTGGCGCCAGCAGGTAAAGAGAACGCCCAGTCCTGGGGATCACCCTGTAATCGGGAAATGATAATGCCCACGCGTTGACTCTCGGGGCCAGAGGACACGGGGCGCAAACGGAAGTAAAGTTTGCAACTCTCCTTAAAAGAGAGAAACTTCTTCCGGTCTCCAGAAAAGGTTTCTGGGAGCTTAATCTGGAGCTCAAAATGCGGACTGGAGGCCTGAGGAGTGGAAGAGCCTTGCCCTAACTCAAAAGAGCTGAGTTTTTCCCCTAACTCCTGCACCATCTGCGTCAGATTAGAGACATAGTCAGTCAGGGTCACCAGAGGATTCATAATACAGTGGTTATTGGGCCTGTTAATCTGTAACGGTCACGTACACACACACACAGGGGGAAGGGAAGTGACCACTGCGCTCCACCCTTACCCCTGGCCCTGCCTACTTGCCTCGCGAGTCCTAATGACAGGGGACAACTGGACGGCAATCCCTAACTTGGAGTAAGTGCAGGGATGACAGACAGACAAACAACAGGACGTGAACGGACCGAGTCAATACCAGGAAAGCTGCAAAGTACAAATGGAGCAAGCAGAGAATTGTCAGGAGAAGCCGGGGTCATAAATACCAGGAGAGCAGAGAAGTACAAGAGGAGTCCTAAGAGAGTAGTCAGGTGGGAGCCGAGGTCACAATACCAGGACGGATGCGCAGTACAGGAGGATCAGGCAAAAGGATGGTCAAGGAACAGGATCAGGTAAGTATTCAGCAGTCCAACAAATAGCCAGGAACCTAGAAATTAACAGGCAACCTGTAGCCAGCAGGCTGCCTGTATTTATAGTGGGGAGTGAGGGTCATGTGACGTGGCCAGCGTCACATGACCGACAGACCAACCAGTCGAGCACCGAGTGATCAGCTCGGCGCTCAAGGCAGACTTAGGAGCAAGGAGCCACCCAGCTAGTAAAGCCGCCCTGGGAATGAGGTCAAACACAGAACCTCATTCCAAAAGCTAAGCAACAGTTCTGCGGGCAATGGGGGACCGAGTGCACCTTCGGAACCCCGTGACAGTTTGTCTTTGAATGTTTGGGCGGTGGCGGTACATGTGCCGGGTGTTTCTAATGGTGTTGCGGATGCTCTTTCTCGTTCGCAGTGGGATCGTTTTCGGCAGTTGGCGCCGGACGCGGACGTCGTCGGGATGGAGTGCCCGGGGTTGTTGTGGGAGATATTGGAGGTACGGTGAGCAGGCTGTTCAGGCCGTCCCTGTCGGCTGGTACGTGGGCGGCGTATGAGGCTGCATGGGTTGCTTGGGGGGATTGGTGTGGTATGTTGGGGCTGGGTGTGGATGCTGGGGAGGTTCCTTTAGTATTGTTCCTGGGGTGGAAGAAGGAGGAGGGTTGGTCGGTGGCGAGGATCAATAAGTGCATGGCGGGGCTGGCGTTTGGGTTTCGGATGCGGGGGTTGGTGGGCTGTACCAAGGCTTTTGTGGTTCGTCAGGTGTTAAAGGGCTGGAGGAGGGGGTGGAGGTCGGAAGATCAGTGTCGGCCGGTGTCTTTTGACTTGTTACTGAGGCTGGGGGGGCAGGTTGAGTTGGTTTGCAGCTCAGGGAGTGAGGTTCGTTTGTTTAAGGCTGTGTATTCGCTGGCATTTTTTGGGGCATTTCGGTTGGGGGAGCTGGTGAGTGGGAGTGTGCGCTGTGCTGGAGGGTTGCGGGATGATGATGTGGATGTGTTCCCGGATCGGGTGGTGATCCGGCTGAGGGTGTCAAAGACAGATCAGGAATGGCGGGGTCGTTGTGTCTCTTTGTTTTCGGTTCCGGGCTGTGCTATGTGCCCGGTGGTTTGCTTGAGGGAGTACGATGCGGGGTTGCGGGGGACGGGTGCCCCTTTGCTTAGGCATGGGAATGGGGCGTTTCTGTCCCGGTATCAGTTTTTGGCGGTGTTGAAGAAGTGTTTGCGGGGCCTGGGGGTGGACCCAGGGTTTTACACGGGTCACTCTTTCAGGATTGGGGCAGCCACGGAGGCTGCGCGGAGGGGTGTGAGTGATGAGGTGATTCGGAGGATTGGGCGGTGGGAATCTAGTAGGTTCCGCTCCTACGTGCGGCTGGGGGAAGTCTGATGGTTTGTGGTTGGGGTTGCTCTCTGATGTTGATTGTTTCTTTTGTATTTTAGGTCATTCGCCGGCGTTGGTGTGGATTATCGGCCATTCCTTTGTTTTCTGGGGGGCGATACGGGCGGACGTGAGGCCTAACGGGCGGCAGTTGGGGATTGACAGGGATGTTGCGGCCATCCGGTGGATGGGCTATCGAGGTATGCTGTGGGGCGGGGTTTTGAGGGAAGTGCATCGTTTCGTCCAGCTGGATCGCCCCCCGAATGTTCTGGTCGTGCATGCAGGTGGTAACGATTTGGGGGTGAAGCCGGTGAGAGAGTTGATAAGGGATGTTAAATTTGATTTACTGAGGTTGTGGGCCTTGTTCCCGGGGCTGGTGGTAGTGTGGTCAGATATTGTCCCGAGGAAGAGTTGGCGGGAGGCGCGTTCGGTGGAAAGGATCAATAGGGCTCGCATCAAGGTGAATTGGGCAGTAGGTAAGTTTGTGGCCCGGAACGGTTCGGTGGTAGTGAGGCATTTCGATCTGGAGTCGGGGGAGGGGGCGTATTGGAGAGCGGACGGGGTTCACCTTAATGCGGTGGGTGTGGATTTGTGGGCCCTGGGTTTGCAGGGCGGGATCGAACGGGCATTGGTGGTGTGGAGGGGCTCGCAAGCTTGAGTGAGTGGAGGTCAAGTTGCGCTTCTGTGGCGGGAGGAGGTCCTGGAAGCTGGGCTATAACTTGGTGTTTTGTGGATGGGAGGGCCTCAATTGGTGGGGCTGGACTCCCAGGTTCTGGTAATCGGGCGGTTTAAAGGGGATACAACACTCGGGGGTCTCCGAGCTGGTGTGGCGCGGCTGGAGGCAAGTTGTACTTACCCGGGTGTTTTTTGGTGCACTTGTTTTAGAATGTAACTAGGGCTTTCAGGACCTCCTTCGTCGGGTTCATGATGTACATGTTTTAATGTTATGTTATGTTAATAAAAGGCTGCTGTGGCCATTTAATTCCAGTTACCTGCCTCAGTGTCTTTATTGGGGGTTTTAAGAAGGTGGGGGGCTGGTTAAGGGTAGGTGGGGGTATGACAGACCCGAGAGAACTTCCCCAATAACCCTATCAAGTGCAGCTGTACTGGGGGCGTCAGCCTTTAGGGGAGGCTGCCATGATAGGTTTTGGGGAGCGAGGGGAAGTGTGGTAGATAGGTGAGGGCTGGAGAGGTGAGGTAGGGGTTAAAATGGTGGGAGGAAGCGGCCGGGGAGTGGGGGCGGAGCTTTAGGTTTATAAGGGTGGCGCCAAGGGCTATCCGGCGCCATCTTTAGTTGGAACAAGCTCCCACCCACCCTCCCTTTGTGGTTTCGGTATTGGTTTGTGGCGGGAGGTCGAATCTGTTTTGTCACGGCAGGGGTGGCGGTAGGAGGTCCTGGAAGCTGGGCTATAACTTGGTGTTTTGTGGATGGGAGGGCCTCAATTGGTGGGGCTGGACTCCCAGGTTCTGGTAATCGGGCGGTTTAAAGGGGATACAACACTCGGGGGTCTCCGAGCTGGTGTGGCGCGGCTGGAGGCAAGTTGTACTTACCCGGGTGTTTTTTGGTGCACTTGTTTTAGAGTGTAACTAGGGCTTTCAGGACCTCCTTCGTCGGGTTCATGATGTACATTTTTTAATGTTATGTTATGTTAATAAAAGGCTGCTGTGGCCATTTAATTCCAGTTACCTGCCTCAGTGTCTTTATTGGGGGTTTTAAGGAGGTGGGGGGCTGGTTAAGGGTAGGTGGGGGTATGACGGACCCAAGAGAACTTCCCCAATAACCCTATCAAGAGCTTTTTGGGAGTTCAATCGTAATTTCAGCAAACTGCTATATGTCCCTGCCTACTGTCGGCATTTCCTGACGCTGAATGATCCGAGTGCGGGACGTCGGCTCCTATATAAACTAGTACCACGTGTACCGGCCAGCCAATCAGTGTAAGGCTAATAGCTAACATGGCTCGAGAGACTCGAGCAATGTTAGCTACGAGCACACGTGGTATTCGGCCGAGTACTGCCACGAACCGGTACTCGGCCGAGCATGCTCGCTCATCACTAGTCCTTAACACTAAATATACTGCCTCTTTTTGGACTTACCTAAGCCTACAATATTCAGGGCAGTGTAGAGACCAGCTACATACGTACTCTGCTCAGAAGTCCCAGGTAGATGGGCGTGTTCAGTCTAAAAGAGGTGCTACCCTCAATTAATACTACAAGAAAATTTAGACTAAAACCTTTAGAATCACAGGTGCATATCCATGAAGCAAACAGGATTATAAAAAAGAAAATGGCTGCACACCATTATACATACAAACAATAGAGCTAAGAAATGGGGGTCATTCTAAATAAGGCCTCTTTCACACTTGCGTTGTCCGGATCCGGCGTGTACTCCACTTGCCGGAATTACACGCCGGATCCGGAAAAACGCAAGTGTACTGAAAGCATTTGAAGACGGAACCGTCTTCCAAATGCGTTCAGTGTTACTATGGCACCCAGGACGCTATTAAAGTCCTGGTTGCCATAGTAGGAGCGGGGAGCGGGGGAGCAGCATACTTACCGTCCGTGCGGCTCCCCGGGCGCTCCAGAGTGACGTCAGAGCGCCCCATGCGCATGGATGACGTGATCCATGTGATCACATGATCCATGCACTTGGGGCGCCCTGACGTCACTCTGGAGCGCCCGGGGAGCCGCACGGACGGTAAGTATGCTGCTCCCCCGCTCCCCGCTACACTTTACCATGGCTGCCAGGACTTTAGCGTCCCGGCAGCCATGGTAACCACTCAGAAAAAGCTAAATGTCGGCTCCGGCAATGCGCCGAAACGACGTTTAGCTTAAGGCCGGATCCGGATCAATGCCTTTCAATGGGCATTAATTCCGGATCCGGCCTTGCGGCAAGTGTTCCGGATTTTTGGCCGGAGCAAAAAGCGCAGCATGCTGCGGTATTTTCTCCGGCCAAAAAACGTTCCGTTCCGGAACTGAAGACATCCTGATGCATCCTGAACGGATTTCTCTCCATTCAGAATGCATTAGGATAATCCTGATCAGGATTCTTCCGGCATAGAGCCCCGACGACGGAACTCTATGCCGGAAGACAAGAACGCAAGTGTGAAAGAGCCCTAAAAGTGGTATAATACTGACTATAAATGAGTTAATGGAAGCTCTTAGCGCACATATTTGATCAAACGTGTGTCGGGCCCATCTACCAGGCGTCAAGGTGGCTTCCACAGATGGGTCCCTAGCACTAAATATACTGCCCCTCTTTGGACTTACCTAAGCCTACATATTCAGGGCAGTGTAGAGACCAGCTACATACGTACTCTGCTCAGAAGTCCCAGGTAGATGGGTGTGTTCAGTCTAAAAGAGGCGCTACCCTCAATTAATACTACAAGAGAATTTAGACTAGAACCTTCAGAATCACAGGTGCATATCCATGAAGCAAACATGATTATAAAAAAGAAAATGGCTGCACATCATTATACATACATGATCAAATATGTGCGCTAAGAGCTTCCATTGACTCATTTATAGTAGGTATTATACCACTTTTATTTAGAATGACCCCCATTTCTTAGCTCTATTGTTTGTATGTATAATGGTGTGCAGCCATTTTATTTTTTATTTACATAAAACCAGAAACTTCCTTTAAGAACATAGGACACTATTACCAGTTCAGTGTAAGTAACACACACATCTCATTCACTCACAGTTTCTCAGAAATTCTAAGAATTCCTAATACAGTCATATGGAGAAGCTGAAACAAATTCAGAACATAGAGGCAACATCATTACATTTGATGATATACAGAAATGGGAAATTGTTTCAGGGAATTTTCTCAGCCTATGGCCTCATGCACACGACTGTGCCGTTTTTTGCAGCCCGCAAGCCGCGGATACGCAAAAGACGGAAGCCGCCAGTGTGCAATTTGCAGAACGGCACGGACAGCCTTTAATATAAATGCCTATTCTTGTCCGCAAAGCGCCGACAAGAATAGGACCTGTTATATTTTTTTAGCGGGGCCACGGAACGGAGCAACGGATGCAGACATCTTTTGCGGCCCCATTGAAGTGAAAACTGCGGCTCGGATGAGGACCCGAACAACGGTCGTGTGCATGAGGCCTATAACAGACATTAATACAATTTCACAAGCAGCATGTCAGTGCATAAATATATCCAAGGAAAATCTGTTCTGGTCTCCATTCTGTTTATTACAGCTAAGTACACCAATCATTTATTCGGAGTTTTGTTTGTCAAAATACCTGTATTCTGAATAATCATCATTGGGAATATTAACGTGTGCTTGTATATCCTAGGGTCATAAATGAAAAAAAAAAAAAAACATAACACTTCACATTCATGTTAATCAAAACATTGGTTAGTAATATGACATTGGTTGCTTAGTGCTTAGTACTTATTATGCATGAGCCTATGAACATTTGTTATTTTATATCTTCTACTGGGAATACTACAAGAAATGTAGACTAGCACATTCATATTCATAGTCACAGGTGCATATCCATAAAGCAAACATAGTTGATAAAAAATGGCTGCACAACTTTGCACATACAAACAATACAGCTGAGAAATGGGGCTCATTCTAAATGAAAGTGATATTATACCTACTATAAATGGAAAAATGGAAGCTCTTAACGCACATTATGATAAAACTTGTGTCGGGCCCATCTACCAGGCGTCAAATTTCTTGTAGTATATATTGAGGGTAGCACCTATTTTAGACTTAGCAACGCCCATCTGCCTGGGGCTTCTGAGCAGAGTATAAATGTAGCTGGTTCCAACACTGCCCTGAAAATGTAGGCTTAGATAAGTCCAAGAGAGGCGGTAAATTAGTGTTAGGTACCCGTCTGCGGAAGCCTGGTAGATGGGCCCGACACAAGTTTGATCAAAATATGCGCTAAGAGCTTCAATTTTTCCATTTATAGTAGGTATAATACCACTTTAATTTAGAATGATCCCCATTTCTCAGCTCTATTGTTTGTATGTGTAAAGTTGTGCAGCCATTTTTTTTCTACTGGGAATAGTAAGGAAATCCAGATAATTAGCATTTTAATGTATTCCAAAGTTGTCTTAAGGTATAAAGATCCCATTCTCTTAATACCCTGTATATACAGTAGGCACTATATAAACAAAAGGGACATTTTTTGCAGCTAAAACCGCTTCCACTCTTCTAGGGTTGAGGTCAAGGTTCTGATTGTGTCAGACAACAATTATCTGTTGTTGAAGAGACTGATAATATTTCTGCCTGTTTATAAATCTATTTTCACATCTGCAGCATTGCAATCCATCTGCCAGTTCCTGCAGAGAATGTCAGGAACTGGCTAAACACAAACAGCAGAGTGCAGAAGTTTCTGTCCGTCCAATTCTCAGCATTTTTGCCGGATTGTGGCCGGATCTCTGCTGGACCCCTGTAACGGATCTCCTGGCACCCCGACTGGGTACCTCCATTAATGGATGCTCCTAGTGCTTCCCAAGGGCTCCAAGCACTCCACTTGACACCGTAAGCACTGCCGACCCCACAAACCGCCGCAGCTTCTACCCACCATGGACCTACGACAAGGCTTCCAGGTTCCAGAGGGTGAACCTCTCTTCCTTCAGAGAGCGATGCAGGAACAAGCTCTTAAAAGAGCTCAGGGATTATAGCCAGGGGAGTATACATCATATAACATTCCCCAGTGTAGATGTACCCTTTTCCCCACACACATGAGACGAGGCTCTATGTTGAGGGTAAAACAGTAACTCTTTAATGGGGCTACATGTCAGCCTTTTATGCAGATCTTCCAGCAAGGGACACTCCCCCTGGGGACCTTGTGGAAGACTGAGACAGTTTATACATTAGCCAATCACATGCATTTACAGTATGGAAACACTCCCAGCAATTGTACACAACCCCCCCTCTGCCTGTGATACAATTAACAAACACAATGGGCTCTGCCTGTGATGCAATTTCGAAACACAATGGGCTAACTTAATCACTCACAGGCAGAAAACACACATTTTTCCCCAAAACACAGAAAACACCCCAAAGCCCCACATATCCATATAAATTATACATCCCCGGATGGCTCTGATCTGGGGAACAACATATCCAGAAATCACCCAGATCCGAGTAGGGTTTCCCGAATTCCATGGAAGTCACATTTGACTGACCGCAAACATGGCTTTCCTGGCAAAACAGTTTTAGGCTGTCTGCCTTCTCCTTCAAAGTTTTAGCATATGGGCCATAATCCTGAGGCAAGAGGCTGGAAAACAGGCCCTTCAAAACCCAGTGGCGAGGTTATTTTCGCCACAACTCCATTATAGTTAACAGGGCTAGCGGGCATTCAGGTTGCATTCGACCGTGCTGGATCCAGATAATATCGGCAGCCTTTTCTCTGCCGGAAAAGACTGCCTGAATAGCTGCCACAGAAACTAGCCTCAAGAAGAGGTTATCCCAAGTGAATGCTGCAAAGTGCTCTACAAAAACTGCTAATAGATCCCATCAAGTCGACTAATCACATTTCCAATGCACCTGTTCTCACATTACAGCATAGTACTCAATTCACACAAATCAAAATTATTCCACGGAGCTATTGACTCCTCTTATATGAAGATGAAAAGTTGGAACACTTATTAATAGAGATGAGCAAAGTTTTGAAAAATTTGGCCCATTCACTGAAGTTAGCCCAAAAATTAGCTGGCTGGGTGTGGTGACGTCAACGGTGATGGTGTCACCACATCCGGCCAGCATGATGACATGATGATGTCATCACGTCAACGTGCGCGGTGTCTTCAATTAAGATGGCCGTGATGGCCTGTAAACGAGAAAATGGATAAGGTGAGTATTTTTTTTTTTACACTGATTAACCCCTGAAAATCCAAAATTGTAGCACCAGATGCCACGATCAGCGATGAAAATGGCATCTGATGGGTTCAATGACAGGGGGTGGCGAGACAGCCTTTTCCCCATCATTGCAACCACTACATACAAAGGAATGCACTTCATGAACAAGTAATTCATCACTAATCAAATTTTTTTTTTAAATCTGCCGAAGCAGCCGAATCGAATTTTTAACACATTTGCTCATCTCTAGTCACTGTATAAATAGCAGCATTTGTTTAAAATATAGCAGCTTAAAGGGATTCTGTCACCTCTCATAACGCAAATTCAGATTTTAAACCAGTCATGCTCAACAGCTTACCTTGAATCGGCTGTGCTGTTCTATATTGTAATCCGTCCAGTAGTTTTGCAGAAAAACGACTTTTATAATTATGCAAATTAACCCTGAAGGTGCCCAGAGGGGCGTTATGTTCCCCTTTGTGTGCCCAGTAACGCCCCTCTTACAGTGCCCAAAACGCCTTCCTCCAGAATCCCTAACCGCCCACAGCGTCTTATCCCTCTCCTCCCCCTCCCTGACGGCTAAGCGAATTTGCTGGAGACTGAGGGCAGGAGCTTCATCGCCGTCACTGGGCATGCGCCGAGCCCAGTGACGTCCAATGCTCACTCTTCCCTCATTTTCCAGCAAATTGCACTGGCGCAGCCCTCAGTGGGTACTGCGTCTGCGCGAGACTTCGCTCGGCCGTCAGGGAGGGGGAGGAGAGGGATGAGACGCTGTGGGCGGTTAGGGATTCTGGAGGAAGGCGTTTTGGGCACTGTAAGAGGGGCGTTACTGGGCACCTTCAGGGTTTTATAAAAGTCGCACATACCACGTGCAGCTACCACGTGTATAGACGTCATGGCAGTTCTTTAATCCAAGCGCTGCAAAGCGCATGGATTAAAGCTTCTGCCCCTGTCCTGCTGCTGTCACGGACAGCATACAGTCTAGTAATGCCGGCAGGGGACCAATCAGAGTGGTCCCTTGCCGGCAATCGATCCGATTGGTTAGTCTGTGCAGACTAACCAATCGGATCGCGGCAGTGTTAAAATGCTGGTTTCAGGCTCTGATCTGCACTCTGCAGATCAGAGCCTGAAATCAGGTAATGTGTATTGAAGCCCCCGATCTGTTCCCCCTTTCTGTGTGCCTCCAAACCCCCCACCACCATCGTGAGCCCTGCCTCTACCATCTGTCCCAACCCACCCATCCATGTATCATGCCCCTGATGCGGTCCGCCCCCTCCCCGCCCAATACATTTATCCTGCCCCGATCTGTGCCCCCTCAATGCTGGTCGTATCCCCTCCTTTTCCAGCGCTGCCCCCGATGCGGTCCCCCTGCTGTGTGTGATGGCGGCGGCTCCATTCCTGAGCCGCTGCCATCAGCAGCGAGTGTCAGCTGTATGCTGACACTCTGCTGTAACCCCATAGATGCCACGGTAGCGGCATCCATGGGGTTAATAGAGGGAGGGGGCTCCCTCTCTCAACCATCGGGGCTGCTGCGCTGCGATTGCAGCACCCGATGGTTGCCATGGCAACTGGACGCTTTGCAAAGGCGTCCGGTGTTGCCACCTACAGGAAATCTGGTAGTATTATACTTTGCCATGCAAGAGCATTGCAAAGTATAGTACAACCATCAGCTCCACTGGATCTTCAAGATCAAGAGGGAACTGATAAAAAAAAAGCAAAAATAATAAAAGTAAAAAAAAAAAAATATGTAAATTAAAAAAATAAATTCCATAATAATAATTTTTTTCCAGTTGCAAAGCAAGGGTTAACAGCAAAACCAAACTCAATATTTATGGACCTGATTTTGTTGTTTACAGAAACACCCCATATGTGGTCGTAAACAGCTGTACGGGCACACGGCAGGGCGCAGAAGGAAAGGAATGCCATACGGTTTTTGGAAGGCAGGTTTTGCTGGACTGTTTTTTTTACACCATGTCCCATTTGAAGCCCCCCTGATGCACCCCTAGAGTAGAAACTCCAAAAAAGTGACCCCATTTTAGAAACTACGGGATAGGGTGGTAGTATTGTTGGTACTAGTTTAGGGTACATATGATTTTTGGTTGCTCTATATTACACTTTTTGTGAGGCAAGGTAACAAGAAATAGCTGTTTTGGGCACCGTTTTTATTTTTTGTTATTTACAACATTCGTCAGACAGGTTAGATCATGTGATATTTTTATAGACCAAGTTGTCACGGACGCTGCAATACCTAATATGTATACTTTTTTTATTTATGTACGTTTTACACAATGATTTCATTTTTAAAGCAAAAAAAATCATGTTTTAGTGTTTCTATAGTCTGAGAGCCATCATTTTTTCAGTTTTTGGGCGATTACCTTGGGTAGGGTAGGATTTTTGCGGGAGGAGGTGACGGTTTTATTGGCACTATTTTGGGGTGCGTGTGACTTTTTGATTGCTTGCTATTACACTTTTTGTGATGTAAGGTGACAGAAAATGGCTTTTTTTACACAGTTTTTATTTTAATTTTTTGACGGTATTTACCTGAGGGGTTAGGTCATTTAATATTTTTATAGAGCAAGTTATTACGAACGCTGAGATACCTAATATGTGTACTTTCTTTTTATTTATGTAAGTTTTACACAATGATTTCATTTTTGAAGCAAAAAAAATCATGTTTTAGTGTTTCCATAATCTGAGAGCCATAATTTTTTCAGTTTTTGGGCGATTACCTTGGGTAGGGTATGATTTTTGCAGGATGAGATGACTGTTTTATTGGCACTATTTTGGGGTGCGTGTGACTTTTTGATCGCTTGCTATTACACTTTTTGTGATGTAAGGTGACAAAAAATGGTTTATTTAGCACAGTTTTTTTTTTTTTTTTTTTACGGTGTTTATCTGAGGGGTTAGATCATGTGATTTTTTATAGAGCCGGTCGATATGGACGTGGCGATACCTAATATGTATACTTTTTTTATTTATGTAACTTTTACACAATAATATCATTTTTGAAACAAAAAAAAAATCATGTTTTAGTGTCTCCATATTCTGAGAGCCATAGTTCTTTCAGTTTTTGGGCGATTGTCTCAGGTAGGGGCTCATTTTTTGCGGGATGAGGTGACAGTTAGATTGGTACTATTTTGGGGTGCATATGACTTTTTGATCGCTTGCTGTTGTACTTTTTGTGATGTAAGGTGACAATTTTTTTTTTATTTAGCACAGTTCTTATTTTTAATTTTTTGCGGTGTTGATCTGACGGGTTAGGTCATGTGATATGTTTATAGAGCCGTCGATATGGACACGGCTATACCTAATATGTATACTTTTTTCCCTCCCCCTATTTTTTACCAATTTTTTTTAACTTTATTTGGGGAAAATGACATTTTTGTTTATTTTTACTTGAAACTTTTAATTTTTTGGGGGGAAAACTTTATTTTTTCAACTTTTTTTTCACTTTATTTTTTGTCCCACTTTGGGACTTGAACTTTTGGGGGTCTAATCCCCTTTACAATGCATTCCAATACTTCTGTATTGGAATGCATTGGCTGTAAGAGTAATACAGTGTGTATTACTCATTCAGCTTCCGGCCTGTGAGATCCAGGGGGCTGGATCTCACAGGCACGTCACAGGAAGGCATTGCGCTGCCTTCCATGCCATCGGGTCCCCCCTACAGCCGCATGGGGACCCGATGGCACCTGCGCCCGCTGCCGCCGCACCATAGAAGAGCCGGAAACCGCAGGTCTGAATTGATCTGCGGTTTGCGGCGATTGCTGATACGGGGGGGCGTTGTGACAGGATGCCCGCTGAATGATTTCAGCGGACATCCTGTTCCTATAAACCCCCTCCGCGCCGCAAGATAGTTTTAAAGTTATGACGTACCGGTATGTCATGAGTCCTTAAGGATTCGGGAAACATGCCGTACCGGTACGTCATAAGTCCTTAAGGGGTTAAGACAATCGCCCAAAAAATAGACTATGGAGACACTAAAACATAATTTTTTTGGTTTCAGAAATGCTATTATTCTGTAAAACTTAAATAAATAAGAAAAAGTATACATATTGGGTATTGCCACGTTCGTAACGATCTGCTCTATAAAACTGTCACATGACCTAACCCCTCAGATGAACGCTGTAAAGAAAAAACCTTGCCCCATGAAGTTTAATAATGAATGATCAAAAAATCATATGTACCCCAAAATGGTACAAATAAAAACCTCAACTCTTTCTGCAAAAAACTAGCCCCTGCACAAGATGATCGTCAAAAAAATAAAAAACATATGGCATTCAGAAAAATGGACACACAAAAACATAATTTATTTTTCAAAAATGCCTGAAACAAACAAACAAGAAAAGTTGACATATTTTATATCACTGCGTCCGTAACAACCCGCTCTATAAAAATAACACATGATCTACCATGTCGGATGAATCTTGTAAAAAATTAAAAATAACAAAATGGTGCCAAAACAGCATTTTTTTTTGTTACCTTGCCTCACAAAAAAACGTAATATAGAGCAATTAAAAATCATATGTACCCCAAAATAGTACCAATAAAACTGACACCTTATCCCCTAGTTTCCAAAATAGGGTCACTTTTTGGGAGTTTCTACTGTAAGGGTGCATCATGGGGGCTTTAAATGGGACATGGCATCTAAGCGTTCCTTTCCTTCTGTGCCCTGCCGTGCGGCTTTACATCAGTTAACGACCACATGTGGGGTGTTTCTGTAAACCGCAGAATCAGGGTAATAAATATTGAGTTTTGTTTGGCTGTTAACCCTCAATGTGTTAAAGAAAAAAATTTAATAAAATGGAAAATCTGCCAAAAAAGTGAAATTTTGAAATTTCATCTCCATTTTCCTTTCATTCTTGTGGAACACCTAAAGGGTTAACAAAGTTTGTAAAATCAGTTTAGAGTAACTTGTGGGGTGTAGTTTCTACAATGGGGTCATTTATGGGGAATATCCACTATGTAAGCCCCACAAAGTGACTTCAGACCTGAACTGGTCCTTAAAAAGTGGGTTTTGGAAATTTTCTTAAAAATTTTAAGAATTTCTTCTAAACTTCTAAGCCTTGTAACGTCCTAAAGAAATAAAATGACATTTCCGAAATGATGCCAACATAAAGTATACATCTAGGGAATGTTAAGTAATACAATATTATGAGGTATCACTTTCTGTTTTAGAAGCAGAGAAATTCTAATTTTGAAAATTGCTAATTTTTCCTGATTTTTTGGTAAATTTGGGATTTTTTCATAAATAAAGGTGAAATATATTGACTCAAATTTATGACTGTCATGAAGTACAATGTGTCAATTTCAGAATGGCTTGGATAAATAAAAGTGTTCCAAAGCTATTACCACATAAAGTGACGCATGTCAGATTTGTAAATTTTGACCTGGACACTGGGGCATCAATGACTTTTGGTCATGAAAGGGTTAATAAAGGCCAACTGAAAATATTATTTTTAGCCAAAAATGAGTTAAATGCAATAAACATGCATAAACAAAAATTGCCTCCAAGAGTGTACGAAGCCTTTAACATAAATATGAATGGTTCCTATATAAACAAAAAACAACAACAAACCATACCATATGTTGCATTATTCATTTTAGGCCAAACAATAGTTTGTGCCTATGTGAATCATTTGTGCATATACTGTATGTAAACAAGACATTTGAATCTTTTGTTTGCATATATGCATACAGCTAGCATTGCCAATCTTGTCTGTGTCCCTCTTCCTCCAATGATGTCACATTTTTAGCAAACTCTCTTTTTAACTGTTTTTATTATATAAACTAATAAAGTATGTAAACTGTTGTAATTGTGTGCGGTCTAGTAATTTTTGTAGGTTTGTGTTAACGTAAATGTGCATACGTCTTATATGACATGTTAGATTATCTCCATTGGAGCTTCCACCAGTGTTAAAAATGAAAGTACTTACGTGTTAAAGTGTTTTGTTAAGCTAAACAATTTCCAGAAGCATGCATAATATTTCCTAAAAGGTGGTATATTTGTACGTCACACTAAAATTGTATGCCCTTTTGAATCTCAATGTTTTGGCTACTTCTTATGGTCTTTAGGATTTCCTTGATACTAATAGGTGATGCATACTGTTCTGTTTGTTTTGATTTACAGTGGTAATTTTGACATGTACTTTACCTTTGTGAGTATTTCTCTTACATACAGTACTGTTGCTAACCTATAACATCATATGCTATTCAGTGACCAAATCTGATGAACATAGAAGGAACAAGCAATCACTCAATTTTGTGCTATTTAAATATAAGATTAGGCACAAATATCTTCAAACCAGGGCAAAACCATTGTTGAGGAGGACATACTATCATTTTTGTGTGTTTCGTCTGATGTAGGAAAAGTGTTAAAGAAGCACTCCCACTCTGGCCCATTACAAATGTATATGACATAAATAGTAGTGAAGGTGATCCTCCTACTGCTGGTTGTAAACAGGCTTGGACTGGCCCACAGGGGAACAGATGAATCCCCCCGTGGGCACCTAGTCCCCCTACCCTCAGCACATGGCACATGATACAGTAGACTCATTGCACTATATATAGGTAGGCAGCATATAGCACCTCAGCCAGCCAATGTTCATATGAAAAACTGGGTGGCTGAGATGATTTGTAGGTACAGAGGTAGGCCAGTCAAAATCCTCTGTCATCAGGAACCTTTCTTCTCGAACTCTCTGCAGGGGCCTCCATAATCAATCATCTTTAGTCTTTAGGGTCTTGCTGCTGCCTGCCGCTGTGTGAGCAGATAATATTTGCATGTAGCTGGTCAGTGGGCCCGCAGAACGAATTTTACTGGTTGTAGTTTTGAGTTACCCACTCCCCTCTGCTCCTCAGTTGTGTCATATTACCAACACTCTGACTCTCCAACTGACACAGCATCTTATGTGTGGACAGTAAGTCGATATCTCTTGTCATTCTTATAAAAGCCTTGATATGACTCTCATACGAATGAACTGGAAACTGACTTCTTGTCCACAAAAAAATATGCTGTGTCAGTTAGCGAGTCAGATTATCAGTCACATGACATGTTTGAGGACTAGATATGAGTGGGTAGCTCACAATTACAACCATCGATTAATCTTCACTACAATTTATATCACTTACCTTTCTAAGGAGCCACAGAACAACATTTTTGTGGGAGTGCTTCTTTAACCTTTATCAGATTATATAAATTAAAGGCTTCATAACTTCTACATTAAGTGACGGGTTTTATATCCATTAGCTATATTATTTGACTATTGCTGTAAGCACACTACATTTATGTTTCACCTCTTCAATAATGGAAATCTAATACAGCTATGTCAGAAGCAGTAATTGCATGAATTGTCATCTATTCTGTATAACTGTATAGGGAGTGGCCTTCTGAAAAAATATTTAACCTTGGGTAAAAATGTAATCATTGTCTGTACATTTTTCTTAAAAGCCAAAATTGAATCTGTTTTCCTCTACCATGTGGATCTAAGACTAGCTGTGAAAAGAACATCAAAACTGGAACTAATGCCAATAGTGGAAAAACATGGTTGAATTACACACACAGAAAATGTCTACCCATTTGAAAATATTTTGGTATGCATGCCACTTGAGAAACCTTGGAGTGGTGCACGGGCTCAGGTATGTCCTTAATATAAGGATATACTGGCTAAAGTCTCATTTTTAACATTAGTGTGAGGGTTTAGTCAGATGTTACTGTTTGCATCCACCACAGTAGTGCACCTATTCTTGTAACTATTTATTTCATATATCATTCCACATCCACACATTTTACCATCTGGTGTAGGATGTCTCTGTGGCACTTGTGGTCTGCTGCGGGCATCCTCCACTGTATGCATTTTTTTGCTGGGGATTGCCCCTAGCAACAGACCACAAGCGCAGTATCTGCTCCCCCGAGCATAAATGCACAACTGCATTTGGGGTTGAGCATTTTCTGCCTTTTGAAACCATGTATTTGTATAATTTATTATGCATAACCATTTGTTTTAAAAAAAAAACATATCAATTTATTTATGTATTTTCATTACTTTTGCCATTTAGATCATGTGACCACCAATGAGACTTGTCAGATCCCACAGTGTCCATGATGTGGACAAAAAGTCAGTTTATTCATTCCTATAAGAGCTATAATGATATAAAATAAGGCTGTACTGTATTTCATAGTAAACCTTTACAGACAGAAAACTTTTATCTCAATATTCTCCACAGTTTCTTGATTTTCTTTTAAAAAAAAGTTTAAATCACCATTTAGTGGTAGCAGGAAGCCAGGCTGCTTTAGGGAATAGAAGTTATTGTTAATGGATTGATTTTGTAACTTTAAATTACTCGAAAAAAGAAAGTAACTATAAGGCAGCAATTTTACTCCGATATCAAAGTGAATTTAATGTCTCATTTTTAATTCAAAGATCTCACTGTTCAGTTTACATCACCTGGGTATTAAAAGAAGAGAGAAAATATTAGGTGAAATCATTATTTTGGAAACCAAAATGTTGTAATTTATTTTGTGCAGATAACTATATGTCATCACGGATTCCATTCGAAATATCAGCAAATGGAAAAGATGCGGTCATTTTTCAAAAAAGTTGTGAAAAAGATTTCTTAACATTTGGGGTTTGGACTTAATTTTTATTGAAGTAAAAACACCCCCGGTTAGACTTTGCTCATGTCATGTTATGGGGTCACTTTTACACCTACAATGATAGTAAAGTCCCAACACATGTCACTGTATACTGTATACAATATGTGATAAATATGCCCCCCCAGAAAAAAAATATATTCTGCATGTTATAAAAGGCATCAGTTGTGTCCACAGGTGTCAAGTGTCCTGCTCAGTGTATGTGGATTTGCATATAAAAAGGTTATATAATAACAGAACTGAAATTAAAACTACAAATCAGTATTCTACAGACTGACCAAACACTTACTATAGTACTGCATGGAACATTTAAAAAACAACTACTGTTTTTGAAAGTTACCATTTATGTGCGCCCCTTTCAATAAGAATGATGGTTTCAAGCTAGTCTGATGAGATGAATACAAAGTTGAAACTCAAATACTAGTTTCTAAAGCCCACATTTAGAGTCTGTATTACTGCTGCATGGTCTGAAACCCTTACGGGGAACATTTATCAAGACTGGCGTCTCTATACTCCAGTATTGATCACCCTGTGTTGGGGTAAGATGCGCCTAATTTATTAAGAGGCAGATGCCTTGTAATAAATTAGTTGCATCTCTGGCGCTCCATGCGCCAGAAACCCAAATCTATGCCAGCCTCCACATGCAAAGATATCATAGATTTTAGCTGTGCGTTACTTCTTTGGTGCTGTTTTTTAGCTGTGGTACTTCTTTTGTGCTGTGTCTACCCCTCATGAGCCCTTCATTATATGTTCATATGCCTCTGATTTTATACAGAGGCATGCTAAGTTTTTTTTTTTCAGCAGGATTCAGTGCTAATCAGAAAAAATATTGTGGACTGGACTCTGTATGTATTATGGTATTGATTCTTGAGAAAAATATCACCATGCACAAAGAGACTGAATGGATTCTGTCCCCTCCCTAGTCAGTATCAAAGTACGCATACTGCCATGTAGGGTAGGTGACCTGAAACATAACCATACTTGTAAAAATCTGCTCATCTATTTTGGAAAAAGCTTATATTTAGTTATATTTTTTATAAATAAGGTTCTCAGTGCACCTGGCTTTCCTCTGTCATCACTACCAGCTCTGAAATCCCTGAAACTATTAAACTAAAGGGGGAGGAACTGGATAGTGTTATGATAGAGAGATGATGCACCAAACCGAGTGACCTCATCCACAGCGCATCGAAAATGTATTTGCATCAAAATGAGAATGTTTCAGAATTAGAAGATTTTCACGGATTTTCGCAAAAAGGCATATGTAACGGTCACGTCCACACACACACAGGGGAAAGGATAGTGACCACTGCGCTCCACCCTCACCCCTGGCCCTGCCTACTTGCCTCACGAGTCCTGATGACAGGGGACAACTGGACGGCAGTCCCTAACTTAGGATACGTGCAGGGAAGACAGACAAGACAAAATACGGAACATGAACGGACCGGGTCAGAACCAAGAGAGCTACGCAGTGCAAAGGGTTAAGCAAAGAATGGTCAGGAGAAGCGGGGTCAAATACTAGGAGACAAGAGAAGTACAAGAGGAGTTCTAAGAGAGTAGTCAGGTGGGAGCCGAGGTCACAATACCAGGAAGGATGCGCAGTACAGGAGGAGCAGGCAAAAGGATGGTCAGGGAACAGAATCAGGTGAGTATTCAGCAGTCCAACAAATAGCCAGGAACCTAGAAATTAACAGGCAACCTGTGGCTAGCAGGCTGCCTGTATTTATAGTGGGGAGTGAGGATCATGTGACATGGCCAGCGTCACATGACCGACAGACCAACCAGTTGAGCACCGAGTGATCAGCTCGGCGCTCAAGGCAGACTTAGGAGCAGGGAGCCACCCAGCAGTAAAGCCACCCTGGGAATGAGGTCAAACACAGATCCTTATTCCCAAAGCTAAGCAACAGTTCTGCGGGCAATGGGGGACCGAGTGCACCTTCGGAGCCCCGTTACAGCATAGTTATGTTTAGTGGCACCTACCCCACATAGTGGTAGGCATGCTCTGAAACAAATTTTGGGAGCAACGGACACTCTTTAAGGATCCATACAAGCGCTCTGTCATTTTGGCTCCATGCCAGTGTGCACAAAGCCTTTGTGGAGAGTGACAACATCTTCAACACCCTAAAGACAGTAAATGGACATCATTTATGCCAGAAAGCTCATCTTTTCTAGACCATGTAAAACATTTGGCTTAAGAAAATAAAAAATACATTTTGGCATTGTATTCTACTGGCTGTGTGTAAACTGATACAGTGGAATAGACTGTTGCATCTAAGGATACTATAAAGTAACAGTCATGCTGCTTTTATCCATTTCTTTGATGCAAGAGCATCTGTCTGCAGAAAATTAGGGGGAGGGGGTCAAAGGACACTATATATAAAAGAAATTCTAAGCCCTCATAATTAGATTTTGTGTCCAATTTGTCAATTATTATTTTTTAAATCTGATTTGTTTTCAAATCGATTCTACACAAATTAAGAATGTTCCAATTGGCCTGGGCACTAGTGTCCTAGTGAAGTATCCTAGGTCTCAACTTTTTTTTAAACATTTTTTAAATAATTGTTGGTCTCCTCCTTCTTTTTCGCCCGGTGACTCAAAGACAACAATCGCAAATAATGTTAGAGTCACACTGACATATATAGCTATGGATATATAGATGGTTTACAGTTTTAAAAACAATCCTCTTTAAAAACACATGGTGCCGTTGCACGTGTTATACTTTTTTGTATTATAGTCCATTATTTGGCCAGATGGTGTTTAAACACATATTATGTTATTGGAAAAAACTGTGGCTTGCTGGGACCAAGCATCCAATAATTATTCATTAACAGTGGTGGAATACCTGCCTGTATTTGTTTTATTTGGATGCTGCAGCAGTACAGTGTGGATGTAGAAAGGGTAAGGTGAGTAGGGGCAGCAATAGTAACACCAGCAGCGTCAGCACTGCATGGAACAGACAAGGCAGTAAGTATTTGTGTGTATGGCTGTGTTGGGGTAGTAATAGCAGTAGTTGCTGTGTAAAGTAATGGAAGTGGATGTAGGAGGATTAGCAGCTGTGGTGGTGGCAGCAGCAGAAGCCAAATGGTATGGAACATGATGGTCAGCAGGCAGACAGTGGCAGTTGCATGAAAGGGCACCTTCAGCAATGGCACATCTATTCATCAGCCTAAGCAGAAAGTGTGTGAAAATCCTTAAAGATCCATGCCACAAAAATGTTTTGTACACAGGTTTAATAAAACTTTGTCTGGGTGTGATGACAGCACCAGTTATGCTGAAAACCCTCTCAGAGATGACACTTGAAGCTGAACAAGACAAAACAGAGAGAGTAAACTGAGCCAGTCCGGGCCACTGTTCCATTCTGGTATGCACTGAAGAATAGCCACAGTTCACATAGAACTGAACATGGTTGTCCACAAGCTATGTCTCCGTTTGCTCAGATAAGTGCCTGGTGTGGGAACCAGATAGACACAACCATGAAGGTGTTAATAGGACCTGACCTGGTTGCTGTGGTGCCGCCTTGCCGCTGCCATGAAAAACATTGACCCAGTGGGGCATGAAACATATGTACCATCTTTGCCCATCACAGCTGCTCCAAGTGTCCATGATGTTGTGCACCTTCACACACCTTGAGAATTGCAAGGATAGGTTTATGTTCTCTGTAAATGTGACAGTACAATGCAGGGATGTTTTTTTTGGATAAATAATGGTGGCTAGCTATCTTCCAGCAAGGCAGAGCATATGCCATGAGTTCCTTAAGGGCATTTAAATCCACTAGAAGAAGAAAATTGCTTTATTGTCCCTCAGTGGGGAGATTTTGGCATAACAGCAGCAATCACATTCACAACAGGAGCAAAAATAAGAGTAATTAGAAATTAAAGAGTAAAAATACAAGAAAAACATAACACTGAATTTACTTTAAAAATTCACTACTGGGTTTCTGGGATCAGTGGTGGTTATAAATCCTAACTGCTGCTGGGAGAAAGGACCTCCGATAACATTCCTTCGTGCACCTAGGATGCAGCAGTCTGTCACTGAAGGAGCTCTCCAGCTCCACAACAGCTTTGTGCATTGTTCTTCTGTCACCCACCTCCTGCACTGGATCAAGGGGACAACCTAGGACAGAGCTGGCCTTCTTAATCAGTCTCTCAGCCACAGATAAGCTGCTCTCCCAACAAACCACACCATAGCATATGGCTGATGCCACCGCTGAGTCAAATAAGGTCTTTAGGAGCGTTCCCTGCACTCCAAAGGACTTCAGTCTCCTCAACAGATAGAGTCTGCTTTGACCCTTTTTGAAAAGAGCATCAGTGTTATGGCTCCAGTCCAGTTTGTTGTTTAGGTGAACACCCAGGTACTTATAAGAGTCCACTACCTCAATGTTCGTTCACTGGAACCAAAGCAGGGGGCCTGTGTCTGCGGAAATCCACCACCAGCTCCTTGGTTTTGCCCACGTTGATCTGGAGCTACGTTCCGCTGACACCAGTTCACAAAATCCTGTGTCCCCTGTCTGTACTCTGAGTCGTCCTCACCTATGATAAGGCCGACTATGGCAGAGTCATCAGAGAACTTCTGCAGGTGGCAGCCTGGGGAGTTGATGGAGAAGTCTGCAGTGTAGAGGGTGAAGAGGAACAGTTCCCTGTGGTGCCCCCGTACTGCAGATCAGCTTGTCAGAGACGTAACCCTGAGATTTAACAAACTGCGGGCATTCTGTGAGATAGTCAAGTATCCAATGTGACATGTGGTGGTCTACTCCTGCCATCTTCAGCTTGTCCCTCAGAATTCCAGGTTGGATTGTGTTAAAAGCACTGGAGAAATCCAAAAACATGATCCTCACAGTGCTTCCAGGCCTCTCCAGGTGAGTTAGAGCTTGGTGTAGAGGTAGATGATGGTATCATCCACCCCGATGCCAGGCTGGTAGGCAAACTGCAGTGGATCCAATGAAGACCTCACCAGGGGTGAAGATGGTTGAGAACCAGCCTCTCGAGGGTCTTCATCAAGTGTGAGGTCAGTGCAACCGGCCTGTAGCTGCTGAGGTCTTTTGGGTGTGAGGCCTTTGGCACTGGTACCACACAGGAGGTCTTCAACAGCTGTGGAAACTTCCACAGCCTCAGGCTCATGTTGAACATATGACCTATAATGCCACACAGTTGGTCTGAGCAGCACTTCAGGAATCTGAAGCTGATGCCGTCTGGTCCTGCAGCTTTACGCACCTTGATTTATTGTAGTTCTTTCCTCACCTGGAGTGTGGTGAAGGACAAGGTGGGCATGTGGTAAACGATGGAGTCCTCTTGTCACGGCTGAGGATGGGGGAAATCCTCAGCCGTGTGGAGCCCGGTGATGTTTCGGCTGCTTGGCCATGAAGACAGGATTAGGGAGCAGGTCACCTCCTAAGGCATCCCTAACCTGACCCTAGCTCCTAGCTGCATGGGCCAACCTTGATGGTAGGAGGGCCCATGCTCCGGAACCTAAAAGTCCCTGCTAGCCCTCAAGATGACCCTCACCTAGGAGCTAAGTAAGACAAGCCCACTCCTCCTAGACACGGAGGAGCAGGAGTCTCAACGGCCAAGCTGCAGGAAAAGGGGAGACATAAACAGCTCTATGGATATGGCAGGTGAACAAGGAGTTCCACCTACCTGCCACAGCCTTGCTGACTGGATCCCTGTGTTAGCAGGGTGCAGATCACAAGCGCATCCCTACACAGGGACCCAGATCCATAGCTGCACAAAATCACATATAAAACATCACACGGACATCACACATAACTGGAAATAACTAAAGCACAATATGGTTATGACATTTAAGGTTTATGACCACAGGGGTGGCTCTTACTGGCAGGTAATAAATACATGAGGCTGCTCTCAGCTAAGCATGGCTGAAGCAACCTCAAGGCCTGCAAAAGCAGTGAGGCTTTATAGGCCAAGAAGCCACACCCCACAGTCGGACACACCCAGTGATCACACACACTAGGAAGGGGATTAACCCTTCCAACACCAGGGAAGGGAAAACACCACTTAAAGGGAACGTGCACACAATAACATAAAACACAGTGCACACATCCACACATCACACACAAAACCGCATGCGCAGCGTAGCGAGCTGCATGGCACAGCTCAGCCTGCTACGCTGCCACATACATACTGTTGCCAGCGGCAACCACAGGTGAGGCCAATACCACAGCCCTCACCTGTGATTGAACACCAATGAAAACCGCTGACAACCGCATGCGGTTCAGGAGTCACGGTCATAGCCATGGCCGTGACACTCCCACCCCTCAAAGCCCCCCCACCAAAAAAGACACGTGAGGGACTCAGACAAGGGGATAGGAGAAGGGGACGTCCACTCTCAGTGCCGGTTCTAAAAAGGGGTCGCTGTCAGCTGCATCCTCTCCCGGCTCACACTAGCCAGTCCGACGAAGACTGCAGCCCGCACCAGCAACAAAGAGAAAAGAACCACTGAGAGATGGACGAGGGGACTCTCCACTCACGTCCCCACTCCAGTCGCTGCCAGCAGACACTCCTTACCAGCACGCAGCCGGACCACTTACGGAGTGCTGCCAGCAGACGACCAGAGATGGGAACATGGAGAGGGACGAGGGATCCCCAACACGGACACGGAAGGAAAGGTGGCGGGGAATACGCCACCAACCGTGCCGTTAACGGAGAACCCCCAGGAACGCTCTCCCTCCGGAGAACGCGCATGCAGGCCACATGGGTATGGCACTGCATGCTGCACCCTCTTTCGAAGGTGTGCAACTCGCACACCAAACAAACACCCTAGTGCTATAAAATCAGGGGGACGCCAAACGAGGCAACGGTGAAGGGAAGGCGGGGAAACGCCACTCACCGCGCCATCAGAGGCGAAACCCCCAGAACGCTCTCCCTCCGAAGAGCGCGCATGTAACCCTTCCGCAGAGGGCGGTACATGCTTCACCCTCTTTCGAGGGATGCATACTCCCACCCCTCAAAGCCCCTCCCAACAACAAAAGGGGAAAGTTGGTGAGGCATAAGAAACAATGGGAGGGGGGGAGGGGAAAGACAAACAAAAAGGGGACACCAACACGGACAACGGTGAGCTGGGAATGCCACTCACCGCGCCGTAAATGGTGAAAGCCCCATAACGCTCTCCCTCCGGAGAACGCGCATGCACCCCATCCGTAGATAGCGGTGCATGCTTTACCCTCTTTCGAGGGAGCGCCATGTAAGAAGCGACTGTGGTCATACTGTCACGGCTGAGGATGGGGGAAATCCTCAGCCGTGTGGAGCCCGGTGATGTTTCGGTTGCTTGGCCATGTAGACAGGATTAGGGAGCAGGTCACCTCCTAAGGCATCCCTAACCTGACCCTAGCTCCTAGTTACATGGGCCAACCTTTATGGTAGGAGGGCCCATGCTCCGGAACCTAAAAGTCCCTGCTGGCCCTCAAGATGACCCTCACCTAGGAGCTAAGTAAGACAAGCCCACTCCTCCTAGACACGGAGGAGCAGGAGTCTCAACGGCCAAGCTGCAGGAAAAGGGGAGACATAAACAGCACTATGGATATGGCAGGTGAACCAGAGTTCCACCTACCTGCCACAGCCTTGCTGACTGGATCCCTGTGTTAGCAGGGTGCAGATCATAAACGCATCCCCACACAGGGACCCAGATCCATAGCTGCACAAAATCACATATAAAACATCACACAGACATCACACATAACTGGAAGTAACTAAAGCACAATATGGTTATGACATTTAAGGTTTATGACCACAGGGGTGGCTCTTACTGGCAGGTAATAAATACATGAGGCTGCTCTCAGCTAAGCATGGCTGAAGCAACCTCAAGGCCTGCAAAAGCAGTGAGGCTTTATAGGCCAAGAAGCCACACCCCACAGTCGGACACACCCAGTGATCACACACACTAGGAAGGGGATTAACCCTTCCAACACCAGGGAAGGGAAAACACCACTTAAAGGGAACGTGCACACAATAACATAAAACACAGTGCACACATCCACACATCACACACAAAACCGCATGCGCAGCGTAGCGAGCTGCATGGCACAGCTCAGCCTGCTACGCTGCCACATACATACTGTTGCCAGCGGCAACCACAGGTGAGGCCAATACCACAGCCCTCACCTGTGATTGAACACCAATGAAAACCGCTGACAACCGCATGCGGTTCAGGAGTCACGGTCATAGCCATGGCCGTGACACCTCTGGTGTAGAGTGGAAGAGTAGTAGTAGGTTGCTAAGAGGTAAACAGGCAGTGATGGTAATGGTGGGGGAAGAAGATGGGGGAGTGTTTGTAGCAGCATGGGGGATTGGGTCAGGGGAGGGGTGGGTATCTGGTCAAACCTATTGAAGAACTTGTTCAACTCATTAACCCACCCCAAGTCACCTGCAGGTTTGTGACCTGAAATGGTTTTCAGGCTTTTCCAGACCCCGCGTGTGTTATTCTGCTGCAGCTGGTCCTCCATCTTATTCCTGTAGATGGTTTTCCCCTCTCTGATCTTCCTTCTCAGCTCATTCTGCACAGTTTTAAGGTCCTCCTTGTTTCCAGATTTAAAGGCTATTTTCTTTTCCTTGAGGAGAGCCTTTATTTCTGGGTTAATCCAAGGCTTATTATTAGAAAAACACTGTACCTTCATGACTGGCACAGTGTTCTCCACACAGAAGTTGATGCAGTCTGTGATGCAGTCAGTAATGTTGTCGATGTCCTCCCCATGAGGAGCACAGAGCTCATCCCACACAGTGCAGCTGAAACAGTCCCTCAGAGCGTCTTCAGTCTCCTTAGACCATACTCTCACTGTGCGCCTCACAGCTGGTTCTATGCATACAAGGAGTCTATACAGAGGCTGAAGATAAACCAGATTGTGGTCTGAGCCCCCCAGGGGAGGGAGAGGTGAGGAGCTCTATTGTCTCTGGTGGGGCAGTTAACATACTGGGTGAAGGTGGGAAGAGTGGAAGACAGGGACACGTGATTAGAGTCTCCAGAGATCAAAAAGAGAGCCTGGGTGTGTTTTGTCTGGAGTCTGCTGGTCACAGTAGAAGAGAAGATTGCAGCACACAGGAATTTATTTACAATTATATATCATTTATTGATTTAGCATCATAATTTTCGACTCATGATCCAGATACTTCATGCATTATCATAGCCACTTTTAGTAAACGTATCGACCGGACTTTTCGATCCTAGTTGGACCTTCTTCAGCGGTCTAGTTATCTATGTTACAATGACAATATGGATCCCATTAGATACCCGTTACACATGGTCAAAAATATGGTGTGGAATAATATAGAGATAAAGGCTTAAAAATAACTTCCCTATAGAAATAGAGCATGTTGTTTAGAGATTGAGAAGTCTTTAGTGAGAGGAGTATAGAATCCAAAATACTGGAAAGTGGGGGTAACAGGAAAGAGGTAGATGGTCCGTTAGTCAATTGGAGAACAGGACTGTAAGTATAAATATGATAGAGAGATGTCATAAAGAATAACAAGAAATGTAAAAGGCTAACAGGAAATATAAAAGGGGAAAGACCACAGGAAATATCAGCAATGTAATTTTAGTGTTACCTGGTATCTGTGGCTGGAGGTATGGCGTGCTGGATCACAGAATGCTAGCCTGTGAGCACGGTGTTTAAAAATGTATGGGCAGCCTGGAATTCCGATCACGTGATTGGAGCGTCACGTGACGCGTTCCACAGGGAATATCTATTGTTTAAAGAGGGGGAAGCGAGGCTGGACGGCTTAAAGAATAGTGTGGTGTTATGCGCATGGAAATGGTGCTATGTGTGTCTTATAGTCCATTATATAAGCAAGGGTCTCTGTACCATATAGAGAAAGGGCTAATTGTCGACACATCCGATTAAAGCATAACGGATTATCATATTACATATCACGGCAACACATTATATGGGAGATCTGAATGATAGAGAATTTAGAATATATAAGTGGGGAAAGGAAAAAAAGGGGTCAATGAGGAATAAATAAATAAAATAAGGGGTAAAGCATAGTGTAAGAGAAAAGATTATCCTGTAGAGAATACAACATCATTGATTTATATAGTTAGTATCATTAACATCATTAACATCAAAGGCACCTGGTTCTAGAGAGGAGGGGTAAAAAAAAAGGGTGGGGGGGGAAGGTAAGGGGTAGTAGGATAGGGCAGGGGGGGGGGGTGGTGTGTCTCACACTCACCAGATGCGACAAGAGATTCAACGCGTCTGAAAGAAAAATAGAATTTATATTACATTCTCAAAATGATGGAAACAACAAACAATATATATGTGTATATAAGGTTCATATATTAATGAAAAAGTCACATTCACGGTTTAGTCCATTGGGCGACAGTGTTCCGAGTTTATGAATCCACTGGGCCTCTCTCTGTTTCAGAATCAGTGTCCGGGAACCGCCACGTCCGGGCGGGTCCGTCTGTTCCAATACTTGGAAGTGTAGCTGAGACGCTTGATGCTTTTTTTCGGAGAAGTGATGGGGGATTGGCAACATAGCATGTCTGATTCTAATGGTAGACTTGTGCTTACTCACGTGATCTCGAATGTGTTGTGTGGTCTCCCCTACATAAGAAGACCACACGGACATTTCAATAAATACACCACAAAGCTGGAATCACATGTAAAGAATCCTTTAACAGGAAAAAGTCGTCCTGTGGGTGGATGGGTGACGTATTCACCCTTAATGACACTTGAGCACTGGGCACAGTTCAGGCAAGGGAATGTTCCCTGTCGCTGGCTTCACAGAAAGAATTGTCTCGGTACTCTGGTAAAGTTCCCTACATCCACTTTAACGAGTTTGTCTCTGATATTTTGAGATCTCGTATAACATATTAGTGGAAGTTGATGGAACTCTTCTATGTCTGGATATGCTTTAGTAAGTAATGGCCAGTGTTTCATTAAAGCCTGATGAATCTTGGGTATGGTATGTGGTGACACATGTTACTCTAATATGGTTAAGGCTTTTCTGTGATGTAACTCCTCTCCAGTCAGTTAGTGCTGTGTCAAGAAGGGATTGTGGATAGCCCCATGTGAGGAATTATTGTGTCATGTCATTAAGTCTCTCTTTTTTTATGTCATGATCGGACACAATGCAGTTGACACGTGAGTACTGTGATCGGGGTAAGGAGTTCTTAGTTGCTCTAGGGTGACAGCTTTTGTAGTGGAGCAGGCTATTGCGGTCAGTGGGTTTGTTGTATAGGTCCACTGCGATGTTACCACTGTGGTCAATCTTGACCATGGTGTCCAGGAAACTAATTTGCTCCCGACTAATGAAACTCAACTCAGTATGTACCTGGTTGAGATCCTGAACAAATTTGTGGATAGTGGGTTCAGGGCCCCTCCATATGTAAAAGATGTAATCGATAAATCAAAGCCAGATGATGGCAAATTGACAAAATAGGGGATGTGTATATACATAATCTTCTTCGAATGCCATCATATATGCATTTGCATAGGGAGGGGTCACGTTAGATCCCATAGAGGTCCCTCTCTTCTGGCCATAATATGTATCGCCAAACAAAAATACGTTTTTGGTAAGTATGATGTTCAACATTTTAAGGCAGAAATCTTGTTGTTTGTCCTGCAGGTTGGAATGAGCATGGAGCAGTCTAGCTGTAGCTTAAAGGCCCTTATCATGTTCGATTGACGTATATAGGCTATTAACATCCAATGTCAATAGTGTACAGTTAGGTGTCAAATTGATCTTGTGTAGTTTGGTGAGAAAGTCAGTAGTATCAAGCACCAAAAATGACAGAAATTCAGGCGGATCCAGCATGCATGTGGAACCTGCACTTTCTGAATTATATGATAGCCGTCATTGCACATAACAGGTAAAATTTAGTGTTAGGAACCCGTCTAACTAGAGATCGCCTTGACGTGCGGCAGACGGGCTCAAATAATTTAGTACAAAACGATTTGCCAAGCATCTCTAACTTATTAGTATAACATTTGCAATTATGATGCAATTTTGTACTTTATTTGGTTTGCAGTGAGCTGTTGCATTGCATGTTTTGTTTGGCGGTCTTGTTCTCAGCCATAGCAGCGTGCCCCTGCGCTTTGGGAAGTGCTGACTGACCCCCTTTTTCTTATCAATCAGAAAGGATCTGGACGATCTAATCAGTGGTGTATTTTTTCCACATAGATTGCAAGAGGAGAAAAGATAGAGTCTGTGGAGGCCACTATAAGGCGTCCAGAGGGATTGTTGAGTCTCTTATGAATTTTTGGTAATGTATAGAAAACCGGTGTGATGGGGTCCTGTTTTGAGAGAAATGTGGCCATTTTGGAATTGATTACACCTTGGCTTGTGAATGTCATCAATGTATGTGATATTAATCCCTGAATATTTTTTGTGGGATCGTTTTATAGAATTTCATATGTAGTGGAGTCTGCCAATTGTCTTCTAATCTCCTGAAGGTATTCTGCTTTGTCCATTATTACCAAGGCGCCACCCTTGTCAGCCGGCTTGAAAGTAATGTCCGTATTGATCTGTAGGGTATTGAGGGCCATCCTTTCCTCCACTGCTAGATTATTGGTGTGTCTAAAGTAACCTTGGGTATTCTAGGTCAGGATTTCCTGTATTGTATTTTGTGAGAGAGTGCTGAAAGTTTCAATAGGATGTTTATTTCAAGGCGGCATAAACAAGCTCCTATTTCTAAGGCCCAAAGTTTCTATTGATAGTTCATTGGGTGGATCAGTGGTGGTTTGTGGCCTAGAGTCCGCCGGATTAAAATGGACTTTAAGTCTTAAGGCTCGATATATATTCTCTGGAGTTCTTGTTCCTGAGTAAATACATTTAGGTTTGGTGTGGGACAAAATCACAGGCCCTTCTGCAAAACGTCAGTCTGTGCTGGGGATAAATTAAACGAAGAGATGTTGATCACCAGGTTGGTGTCCTTACCTTTGATCTCGTCTGGATTTGGTCTCCCTTATTGTTTTCTGCCACCTCTCCTGGTGCGCCTCTTCCTGGTCTGCCCCTCCTCCTCGATATCCTAAAAAACTTGATGAGCGTCTGTAACCTGTTGATCTGTCACTATCGGAGAATGATCCTACACCAGAATGATGGGGGTATTGATTATCCCAGAAACTCTGTTGTGGGTTTCCTTTCCACTTGTAAACCGTGTCGAGGCGATAATCCACCGCGTTACATATAAATTTCTATCGCTTGTTCTGTTCTGTGATTTTCTTGTATTCGCTAAGTTGTTTATTGTTTTTTTCTTTGGATTTCTTCCATTCTTCCTCCGGTGCTGTTGTTAGAGATGTTTCTGTTAACTCGATTTTCTTGGATAGTTCTCCAATTGATTTCTGGAGTTGCTCTATGGTGAGTAAAATCAAATCAAATGAACATTTGTTCAAAATACTTTCAAAACATTTGCAACTTACCAAAAATGTATTTTTGTTTGTTGATACATATTATGGCCAGAAGAGGGGACCGCTATGGGATCTAACATGGCCCCTCCTTATGCAAATGCATATTTGATGGCATTTGAAGACGATTATGTATATACACATTCCCTATTTTGTCAATTTTCCATCATCTGGCTTTGATTTATCGATGACATCTTTTGCATATGGAGGGGCCCCGAACCCACTATCCATGATTTGTCCAGGATCTCAACCAGGTACATACTGAGTTGAGTTTCACCAGTCACACCAGTCGGGACCAAATTAGTTTCATGGACACCATGGTCAAGATTGACCAGAGTGATAACATCACAGTGCACCTATACAACAAACCCACGGACCGCAATAGCCTGCTCCACTACAAAAGCTGTCACCCTAGAGCAACTAAGAAATCCTTACCCCGATCACAGTACTCACGTGTCAACCGCATTGTGTCCGATCATGACATAAAAAAAGAGAGACTTAATGACATGACACAAAAATTCCTCACAAGGTGCTATCCACAATCCCTTCTTGACACAGCACTAACTGACTTGGGAGGAGTTACATCACGGCAAAACCATAACCAAAAGAGAGTAGCATGTGTCCCCAAGTACCATCCCATAATACCCAAGATTCATCAGGCTTTAAGGAAACAATGGCCATACTTACTAAAGCATATCCAGACATCGAAGATTTCCTTCAACTTCCACTAACATGATATAAGAGATCTCAAAATATCAGAGACAAACTCGTTAAAGTGGATGTAGGGAGCTTTACCAGAGTACCGAGATGAAATGTTTCTGTGAAGCCAGTGACAGGGAGCATTCCCTTGCCTGAACTGTGCCCAGTGCTCAAGTGTCATTAAGGGTGAATATGTCACCCACCCACGCACTTTTTCCTGTTAAAGGATTCTTTTTATGTGATTCCAGCTTCGTGGTGTATTTATTGAAATGTCTGTGTGGTCTTGCTTATGTAGGAGAGACCACACAACACATTCGAGATCGCGTGAGTAAGCACAAGTCTACCATTAGACTCGGACATGCTATGTTGCCAATCCCCCATCACTTCTTTGAAAAAAAGCATCAAGCGTCTCAGCTACGCTTCCAAGTATTGGAACAGACGGATCCACCCAGACGTGGCAGTAACCGGACACTGATTCTGAAACAGAGAGAGGCCCAGTGAATAAATCCTTCTAATAGCTTTTATTTCCATATACACAAATGCATTGAGAACACTACACATTCTATTACAAATCAAAACATGAAGAAAAATATATAAAATTTGTGTTGTTCCTCTAACAAAATTTAAGAAAAGTGAATATTAGACTGTTAAAAAAATAGCGGTGTTTGTATTCTTCTTTACAATATCAAATATTCACTATATAAACTAAAAAATGTTTGAAGATTTTGCTTTCCTTTGAATCACTTAACTAATATTTAGTTGTATAAGCACTGTTTCTGAGAACTGCTGTACATCTGTGTTGCATGGAGTCAACCAACTTCTGGCACCTGTGAACAACTATTCCAGCCAAGGATGATTGGACTACATTCCACAGTTCTTCTCTATTTCTTGGTTTTGCCTCATAAAAACTGCATTTTTGATGTCACCCCACAAGTTTTCTATTGGATTATGATCCTGGGATTGGGCTGGCCACTCCATAACGTCAATCTTGTTGGTCTAGAACCAAGATATTGCACGCTTACTGGTGTGTTTGGGGTCAATGTCTTGTTGGAACACCCATTTCAAGGGCAATTCCTCTTCAGCATAAGGCAGCATGACCTCTTCAAGTATTCTGATGTATTCAAAATTATCCATGATCCCTGGTATGCGATAAATAGGCCCAACATCTTAGTATGAGAAACATCCCCATATCATGATGCTTGCGTCCACTATGCTTCACTGTCTTCACAGTGTACTGTGGCTTGAATTTAGTGTTTGGGGGTCGTCTGACAAACAGTCTCCGGCCACTAAACCCAAAAAGAACAATCTTACTTTCATCAGTCCACAAAATGTTGAGCCATTTCTTCTTTCTCTCATTTTCCTCAGAATTTCAGAGAGAAATGTACTGTAACCAGCATGTACAACATTTGCTGCCTTCCTTCCTTAAAAAAGGGCAATAATTGGCACCTGTTTTTCAAAGAATGAATGACCTCACTAATTGAACTCCACACTGCTATTATTTTGAACATGCCCCTTTCAATAAGTGATTGAATTACAGAGAATCAGCAGCATGCATGGCATGACTGTTGGGTCTGCTGGATTTCTATTACTCTACTATACCTGCTAGTAAATTATTTGCCATGTAGAAATATCATTTCTACCAAAAACAGTGATTGATCAGGTTAGTGATGTCTGACTGCTATTATTTTGAACACAACTGTATATTGGTTGTTGTTTCTATAATTTTGAGAATCTAATATAAATTCAATTTTTCTTTCAGATCCGTTGAATCTCTTGTCGAATCTGGTGAGGGTGAGACACGCCGTGTGTAACGGGTATCTAATGGGATCCATATTGTCATTGTACCGTAGAAAACTAGACCGCTGAAGAAGGTCCAACTAGGATCGAAACGTCCGGTCTATACGTTTACTGAAAGTGGTTATGATAATGCATGAAGTATATGGATCATGATTCGAAAACTATGATGCTAAATCAATAAATGATATATACAGGTGAAACTCCAAATATTAGAATATTGTGCAAAAGTCCATTTATTTCAGTAATGCAAATTAAAAGGAATTGCATTAATGCAGCTTAAAATTAGAATTTTGTGAAAAGGTTCAATATTCTAAGCTCAAAGTGGAGGTATTAACCATATACAAAGTATTTTTAGAAACACACATCTAAATATAGCATATGGCACTAATTCAAACAAATGGCGTTTTTGGCACCAGAAAATTCGTCACTGTCACTTCCGGTCCCGGAAGTGATGTCGCTAACACAACAAAAGAAATGACAAAACATACAGATGATTACATGCAGAGGATGTATAATAAATAATGGATAGTACAGATGTCGGCCCTATTAAAAAACATAGGGAGAACAGGAGAGTGTTACCTGTGGGACTGCGGGCAGGCGGAGACTAAAGTTCCGGTTTTTGGAACGCATAAGCCGGAAGTGCGTTCCACCTCGGACAGTGTCCGGGTTTCCGGCATATGAGCCGCAGACACCAGGGGGGGCGGGGTTAGCTAAAGGTTCCTGTCAATATAACGCTAATGAAAGAGAGGCTTGGATGTTCTATACTTCGGAACGCCGTACAGAGCCGAAATGTCTATATTAGATGGAAAGAAATAATTATAGAGTGGATATGAACTAAGAATGTATTGTTCAACTATTTTAAATATGTAACTAAAATGAAGTGTATATGTCAGTATGAGAGGGACAAGGCTAATAAACATAATAGCAAAATAATTAATATTTTATATAATAAAAAATCATAAAAGTTAACACTTTAGATAAAAAATAGATGCCAAAGTACTCTAGTAGATATTAAGAAAACATATATAAAAATAAAAAATGTAATAAAAACATTATATATATATATATATATAAATATATAAAAAATATATAAATAATATATAAAAAATATAATAAATAATTAATATAAAAAATATATAAAAAGAAAAAAAAATTATATATATATATATATATATATATATATATATATAAATAAAGGGGGGGTCTCAGATAGGCCATGCCACTAAGGGCCATGCCACTCAGATAGGCATGCCACTAAGGGGTGCATTGGACTGCACCAGCAACAACTTGGCCAGGTGGGAGTTGAGCTTGTGCATCAGCAAATTGCTGGGTGCGTACACACATTCTATTATCAATTTTTGTTGATGGAGCAAAGTAGGAAGGACAGTAATCTGAGCAGGGGAAGAAGTAACTTATGATGACAAGGACACTGTACTGCACATGGATGCAGCCTGGCTGTTGCAAATGAGATCAGGAGAAGGAGGACACTTTTTGCGCTAGCTGGCAGCTATTTCTGCCTCTTTATGCGCTACAATAGACCCATGGTACCTACATTTGTGTTTGCAGCAGAATGTATGCATACATCCCAACTTTTGAAAATCACAAAAAAGGACAATATGTGTGGCGTGTATCATGACAATTGTTTTCATACTAGGCCATGCCTCTAACTCCATCACAAGCATAATTAGTGGCTCTATCAGAACTGCAGAAGCTGGGAAGGTTGGGTGAGTATAATTTCCTTTATTTCTTTTACAGTATGTGCAGCTCCTAGGACAATTTTTTTTTTACTTGCGCTTCAATGTCCATTTAAATATTATCATATAAATCATTGGATTATAGATATTTTAAATGCCAAAATGCACCAAATAATGAAGTTATGCTCTAACATACAGGTAGATTCCATATAGATAGTTTACTAAGGAGCAATTTAGTTCATTATTAATGCACATTTATGCATTAATTTTCCAGGTCAAAAAAAGGGACATTTAGGGACAGAGGGACAAGCCTTTGAACTGTACAAACATTTTTTTTTACAATAAAAAATGGTTCTTCATACAGAAAAATATAACTTTGTTGCAGGATTCTGAACTTGCTAGCAATCAAATGAGAAATTGACCAGAACCTCACGCATTCTCTATGCTAAGCCTTCCCTGATAAAACTCTGAAAACTACCCAATCATATCTTGTTTTCTTTCTATAGTGCCCCTGTGGTGTCAGTAGTAACTGGATTTTGTCGGCCATTGTTGGTTGGCAGACCCAGCCATAACACATCCTATCACATCCATAGATAAGTACAGAATGGCATCGGGCTCATTGTCAGCAAATGGACCTGGCAGAATATTGCCCCCTGATTGGCTGATCTGGCTGGCTGTCAACCTCTGAGCTAATCATGACAAACCCTCCCCCCAACTTCCTCAAAGCTTCATGTGATCCTTCATCTTCTTCGTCTCACCTGTGTACTCCACCAATTCACACAGTAAAATGTCACCAGGCGTCATTTTTTGCGGGATTCGTCCGAATTCTGGTGAAAATCGCAATGAATCTGATTCTTTTAGATACGGTGTGCTCATCTCTAAACTGCACACTTACAAATTTGTGTTTAGGCTTTGTGACCCTTTAAACGTGCAGGCTGAGCAGATGCTTTCACTGTTAAATCTATAGTTGTGCAAAATTCTTTGCCACAAGAATGAACACTTAATAAATGTAGCAAAACAGTCTGGAAACTGTCGGAATTTAGGAGAAGTAAAACACGTTTTTCTAAGCTGCTAAAATTATTCCACCACAGCATATATTCATGTGATGCGCATTTTGCCCCAGGATTCAATTAATAAATGATTCATAAGTAAGATACCAAGGCTGAGTAGTGTATTGTGACCTAAGGGATGTCAGTCAGTCTCCTTGTCAATTAAAGTCAAATTCTCTTCTCTATGAATAAAGAAAAAGTAAAATGCAGCAAGGTAATATTGATCCCATTACATTGGGCATTTTTGTTTAACATATCCAAGAATTTAAAGCCCCAGAATATGTACGTTGAAAGTGGGACTTTAATTTACTGTATATTGAACGTGTGAGCATCAGAAAGTTTGAGATGTGCTTATACTGCAAAGATCTACCCTGTTTGCTTGCCTGGCTTTTAAAATTCTTTGGAGAATTTGCTCTTTCATCTTGAAATTGATTAAAGAACGGACTGAAACTGCAGTGCCATGCAAATGTATAAAGGAAAAAAAATAATAATTAGAAGGCCTAAAATTGGATTCACTCAAGATTATTGCATTGACAGGTAAGTTTAATTATACATTTCCTTCAAGTTGCATGTGAGAAAAATTTTGAAAAATCCTGCGGAATATAATTTTACTAAACATATTCAAAAAAGAAGAACTTATAACAGGAATAATGCCTATAACTGGGTTAGCAAATACAAAGTTGTGCTTATTAAGACACAGTAACCAGGCAACTGTCTTATTGAAACACCACCATCTACATAAAAGAGACTAAAAAGGGATTCATGCATGAAAAGTCTCAGTGAGCTTAGGGATTTCTGAAAATATTACTTAAACAATGAGAAAGTTGTAAATCATACGGTATTTGAAGGTTAAGGCACTGTCGGACTGGATCTATACAGGAAATGTGTGAGTCTACTTTTAATGACATTGCCTGCACAGCACGACATATCATCATGTAGATATAATAGGTTATTTTTGGTTGTATAATGAACTTGTGAGTATCAGAAATGTTGAGATGTGCCTATAGCGCAAAGATTTGCCCTATTTGCTTAGTTTGCGTTCACGTTTCATAAGAATTAAACTAGTCAGCAACTGATTGGCTCCAGGGTGGTATTACACTGCCCAATGTTAGAGCAGTGCGTGCGCCGATGAACGATAACACATCCATCAGCACTAGTTTGCACTGGCCTGAATACACAGGCTGATGCAAACTGAATGAAGTTCTAATCATTATTGCCACTACATCCACAAAGAGTTGTGAAGCCAATAATAGGGCATCTTTTATCCTAATGAAAGATGCCCACCAGCCAAACAATGAGTGGCTGATGGACTGCTCGATTATGTGAGACAAATATTGGGAAAAAGTGTTTCTATAAATCAGTCATTTGACCCATTATTGTCCTGTGTAATAGGGGCTTTAATGGACATGTCTTCTGCTGGACCTTTTGGGCCCATTATTGTTTAGAGTCTAAGCTTATCAGAGAATGGTCTGGTACAGTCTGAGCTCATTAGAGGATGGTCTGGTACAGTCTGAACTCAATAAAGGATGGTCTGATATATTCTCAGCTCATTAGAGAATGGTCTGGTACAGTGTGAGCTCATTAAATTATGGTCTGGTACAGTCTGAGTTCATTAGAGAATGGTCTAGTACAGTCTGAGCTCATTAGAGGATGGTGTAGTACAGTCTGAGCTCATTATAAGGATGGTCTGGTAAAGACTGAGCTCATTATAGAATGGTCTGGTGCTTTTTAGGGGAAAAAAGATTAGAGAATTTTCTGCTGAAAGTCTATTTCATGGGTGATTTATTCCCTGCTCGCCAAACTGTTGCATTAAACTGTTTCTAACATCCACTGTACATGTACAGTGGATGTTGGGTCTTTAAAGATTCTCCTGCTTAGTGGCTGCTGTTTTACACAGCAGACATTCCGTGGTAGAGTCTGTGATTAACAGTTGATTGTTTAATTACTGGGAGCATAGTGGTAACTGAACGGCTCCCCTGTGATGAGATTGCGGGGGCCATTTGAGACTTCTGAAGGCTTTGATGCCTGCCATAATGATGTTCCCATAAAGGCCAGGCTGTTGCAGTGCTTGATCAGAACATAGTGTTTTTTCAATAGGCTTCAAGGGCAAATCAATGCAGTCTATGGTATAAGCAATCAAATCATTGCACGTTTAAATCTCCTAGGAGGACGAAAAATAAAAAATGTAAAATGTAAAAAAACAAAAACAAAAGATAGAAAATTCAGATTATTCCAATTACTCCATTTTAAATATAATACAATAAAAATAAATAAAGATCATTGGTATAGACACTATTGTTGATTGAGCACCAAAGTGCTCGGGTGCTAGAGTAGAACACCTCGGGATGCTTGGGTTCTCGGTAGCACAATGGAAGTCAATGGGAGAACCTGAACATTAAACCAGGCACCCCTCTGCTCTGAAGGTCAGAAATTGATGGAAACACCACTGAAATGGTTCGGGAACAGCATGGGGAGGATGTCTGGATGCATCTTGGTCTCCCAGGTCACTGCTGGGAACGATGTTGTCCGAGTACTTCGCCAATTTTACAGACTGACAATAATACGCACAAAACCAAAGATAACCGATTTTAGAGGGAAAATTGTTAGAAAACATTCTTTCCTGTATATTTACTTGTATATAAAGTTCAAGTTCTGCCAAAAATTACAAGCAAGAGGCACTCCGATAGAACCTGTATATCAAATAAAGGAGGGCCTCATTCACATTGTGGTACAATTGTTCATGTAGTGGGACTTCTACACTCATAAAGTCTATGCACAAAGTGAAAGGGCTGCCAAAAATTACAAGGAACCAGCACTCCAATGCACCCTTTGATAAAAGAAGGGCATCATACACACCGTTGAAAAATGATGATTGATGACCTGCTGGTGACCCTCAAAAACATTAGGAGCAAGGGCCTGCTGGTGACCCTCTAAAACAATAGGGGTGAGGGCCTGCTGCTGATCTGACCATCTAAAACATTAGGGGTGAGGGTCTGCTGCTGAGCTAACCATCTAAAACATTAGGGGTGAGGGCCTGCTGCTGATCTGACCATCTAAAACATAAGGTGTGAGGGTCTGCTGCTGAGCTGAACCTCTAAAACATTAGGGGCGAGGGCCTGCTGCAGATCTGATGATCTAAAACATTAGGGGTGAGAGTCTGCTGCTGAGCTGATCCTCTAAAACATTAGGGGTGAGGGCCTGCTGCTGATCTGACCATCTAAAACATTATGGGCGAGGGCCTGCTGGTGACCCTCTAAAACATTAGAAGCAAAGGCAGCCTAATAAGCATGTTGATATGATGGAGGAGGAGGACGAGAAAATGAAGATTAAACCATATACCCTTTTTTGTGGTGGAAGGGGTGCATGGGAATACAGTGTATTCAATACACCATAAAAGCCACAGTTAAAGTGCCTTTATGTTCAACCGCTTTCCTCAGGTGGAGTAGAGAAGTCAGGGGCAATCCAGGCCTTGTTCATTTTGATAAGAGTCAACCTGTCAGCATTTTCTGTTGACAGGCAGATGCGCTTATCAGTTATTAGGCCCCTAGCAGCACTAAATACACACTCTGACAAAACACTGGCGGCAAGGCGTAGAGCGCCAGTTTGTCCAAGTGTCTAGCTTGGACACCCAATAGTTGTAACTCACAGAGGGATCACTGAGGATGCTGACACGGTCTGCTACGTACTCCTTCACCATCTTCCAAAACTTTTCCCTCCTTGTGACACTAGGCCTTGCATCAGGGTGAGGGTGCTGGCAGGGTGTCATGAAACTGTCCCAGGCCTTGGAGAGTGTTGCCCTGCCACTGTTGGAACTGCTGTGTGTTCAACCCTCCTCTCCCCTCCTCGGGTTGCCCAAGGAACTACGGACGTTGTCAGCAGTAAATTTTTGGAGCAATTTTTCCACAAGGACCTTCTAGTATTGCACCATTTTGCTAATCCTCTCCACCACAGGAATGACAGATGAGAAGTTCTTTTTGTAGCGGGGGTCGAGAAGGGTGAACAACCAGTAATTGGTGTTGGCCAAAATGCATATAACGCGAGGGTTACGGGAAAGGCAGCATAACATAAAGTCAGCCATGTGTGCCAGAGTCCCAGCAGACAAGACTTCCTCATCAGGAGAATGACTCTCAATCTCCTCATTCTCTTCGGCCCATCCAAGCTGAACAGATGGAATAAACCTGCTATGGGTACTACCCTCTGTAGCGGAGGCAACTGTCTCCTGCTCCTCCTCCTCCTCATCATCAACATCCAATTCGCGCTGAGAAGATGAACGGAGGGTGGTCTGCTATCACCCTGTGTACTGTCTTCCCCCATTTCCACCTCTTCCACATGCAAAGCTTCTGCCTTCATTGTGAACAGCGAGTGCTTCAGTAGACACAGAAGTGGGATGGTTATGCTGATAATAGCAGCATCGCCGCTCACCATCTGTGTTGATTCCTCAAAGTTGCGTAAAACCTCACAGAGGTCAGACATCCATGCCCACTCGTAGCTTGTGAAGAGCGAAGCTGACTGGAAAGGCGACGACCATGTTGCAGCTGGTATTCCACTACTGCCCTCTGCTGCTCACAAAACCTGGCCAACATGTGGAACATGGAGTTCCAACGCATTCTCACGTCGCACAACAGTCGGTGAGCTGGCAATTGCAAGCGCAGCTACAGCACTGCCAGACCGGCTAAAGCTGTAGATGACTTTTGGAAACGGGCACACACGTGGTGCACCTTCACCAGTAGCTCAGGCAAATTTGGGTAGGTTTTAAAAAAACGCTGAAATACTAAGTTTAACACGTGGCCTAGACATGGTATGTGTGTGAGCTTGCCGAGATCCATAGCCGCCACCAAGTATGGTCATTATCAGACACAACCATGCCTGGTTGTAGGTTGAGTGGCAAAAGCCACAGCTCAGTCTGGTCCCTTATACCCTGCCATAGCTCTGCGGCGGTGTGCTGTTTGTCACTGGTGTTGAGCGCGAATATTCGAAAAGCAAATTTTTATCTTGAATATCGCAACTTTGAGAATTGGCGAATATTTCGAATATAGTGCTATATATTAGTTTTTCGAATATTCATCATTTTTTTCCATCTGAAGTCATGATTCCTCCCTGCTTTTTGCTTTTGGGCCACAAGCAACTTAAGCAGGGAGGAATCATGACTTCAGATGGAAAAAAATGACGAATATTCGAAAAAAAAAATAAATATATAGCACTATATTCAATATAGTGCTATATATTAGTTTTTTTGAATATTCGTCATTTTTTTCCATCTGAAGTGAACACTGAACACTGTTCACTTCAGATGGAAAAAAGACGAATATTCTAAAAACTAATATATAGCACTATATTGAATATAGTGCTATATATTTGTTTTTTAGAATATTCGTCATTTATTTCCATCTGAAGTCATGATTCCTCCCTGCTTAAATTGCTTTTGGGCCAATCATGTGTTCAGATGAAAAAAAATGACGAATATTCTAATATTCTAAAAACAAATATAAAGCAATATTCTATAGTGCTATATATTAGTTTTTGACCCATGCCTGTATTGATCACGAAATATTCGCATATTACGCAATCATTCCCTTGCCGATTTCCGAGTAAAAAAAAAAAAGTAGAATATAACGAATATTCAAATTCGCGAATATTCGGCGAATAGTCTACAAAATATTAGCAAAATATTGCAAATGCGAATATTACCCCTGCCGCTCATCACTATAAATTGTCACCTAAGCAAATAAGTTTCAGCACAGCCTGTTGCCGATTCCCCACTGAGGTGCTACACTACTTCCAGCTACTGAATGATGGCTCACCGGTGCTGCAAGATGACAATTCAGAGGTGGAAGTGGAGGCGGAGGTGGAGGAAAAGAAGGGGGTTGCAACCACAAATTTAGGTGGTGGCAGAAATCCTGATGGAAGTAGGGCGCGCAATCCTTGGCGTCGGTGGCACCTGTGCCATCCCAGGGTACAACTCGCTCCCGGCCTCCACAACATTTACCCAGTGTGCCGTCAGGGAAATATAGCATCCCTGGCCACAAGCACTTGTCCATGTGTCAGTCGTTAAGTGGACCTTCCCAGTAACTGCGTTGGTCAAGGCACGGGTGATGTTACGGGACACATGCTGGTGTATGGCGGGGATGGCACACCGGGCAAAATAGTGGCAGCTGGGGACTGAGTAACGACTGATGGCCGCCATCAGGCTGCGGAAAGCCTCAGTGTCCACAAGCCTAAATGGCAACATTTCCATGGCCATCAATTTGGAAAGGTGCGCAATTAGTGCTATGGCCTGTGGGTGGGTGGCTGGGTATTTGCGCTTTCGTTCAAAGGCCTGGGGTATGGACATCTGTACGCTGCGCTGGGACACAGAAGTGCATGTGTTAGCTGATGGTGCTTGGGAAAGTCCAGGTGCTGGGTGGGAGGCATTCGGACCTGCGTCTTGGACAGGGGATTGGCCAGCACGTAACGCAGGGGAAGAGGAGGCAGTGGTGTGACCCGCAGACACTGATTGTGGACCCAGGCATTCAGCCCACCTATTAGGGTGCTTTGATGCCATGTGGCAGATCATGCTGGTGGTGGTAAGGTTTCTAGTGTTCACGCCCCTGCTCATTTTGGTATGGCACAGGTTGCAAATGACTATTCTTTTATCGTCCGTACTTTCATCAAAAAAGCGCCAAACTGCGGAACACATACCCCTTGGCAAGGGAGATTTCCGCAAGGTGGTGCTCCAGGGAATAGTTGTGGGCCTGTTAGGTGTGGCCTGCCTTCTACCTTTTGCCACCCCACTGCCTATTCCAGCCTGTTGCGGTGCTGCGGATCCCTCCCCCTCTGTACTGCTGTCCTCGCTCGGCTTGCCTTCTTCCCAGGTTGTGTCAGTGATTTCATTGTCCACCACCTCCTCTTCCACTTCCTCACTCTGGTCATCCTCCTGACTTGTTGACCTAACAACAACCTCACTTATTGACAACTGTGTCTCAATCTCATCATCAACCTCTTGAGACACTAATTTTCATTGACTTATTGGCAACTATGTCTCATCATCATTATCCACCTCGTGAAACACAAATTGCCGTTCCCCACCACCATCTTCTTCTGACTGTGGATGCTCAACAGTTTGGGAATAAGGGCACAAGATCTCCTCATGTCCCTTATCAAGCGGGCTTAGCGAGAGGCCCAAATTAAGGAATGGAGATGAAAAGAGCTCCTTGGAATATCCGAGTGTAGGATCATTTGTTTGCAAAGCCTCTCCCTGGTGGGAGGAAGGAGGATCATGGCGAGGATTCTGTTGACCAGACTCTTGGCTACTGAGACTGGACTTTGTGGAAGACAGGGTGGTGCTTAACCGACTGGAAGCATTATCTGCTGCAATCAAACCGACCACCTGGTCGCACTAGTCTGACTTCGAGAGTGGTGTCCTGCGTCGCCATGCAAACTGGGACATGAAGCTAGGTATCGTAGATGAGTGTGTTTCTTGTGCTCTGGCAGCAGGCACAGTTTCACCGCACCCAGGGCCACAGCCCCTGCGTGCACCATCAGCAGCACGGCCACTTCCCTGTCCCTTACTGCTCACCTACATCATATTAAATGGTATATATGCTTGCAAGTATGTCACACGTACAGTAGCACCGTTTTTTAAGTGTATGCGCAAATAAATTACAGTCAATGTCAGATATTTGGGATGCGGAAACGTTATACAGGAGAGTTACCATAGGTAATGGCGCTGCTATCAACAGTGGCTAAGAATAAATTACAGTCAATGTCACTGATATTTGGGATGCGGAAACGTTATACAGGAGAGGTACCACAGGTAATGGCGCTGCTGTCACCAGCGGCTAAGAAAAAATTGAAGTTAATGTCACTGATATTTGGGGTGTGGAAACGTTATACAGGAGAGGTACCACAGGTAATGGCGCTGCGGTCACCAGCGGCTAAGAAAAAAATACAGTCAATGTCACTGATATTTGGGATGCGGAAACGTTATACAGGAGAGGTACCACAGGTAATGGCGCTGCTGTCAACAGCAACTAAGAAAAAAATTACAGTCAATGTCACAGATATTTGGGATGCGGAAACGTTATACAGGAGAGGTACCACAGGTAATGGTGCTGCAGTCAATAGCGGCTAAGAAAAAATTACAGTCAATGTCACAGATATTTGGGATACAGAAACGTTATACAGGAGAAGTACCACACGTAATGGCACTGCTGTCACCAGCGGCTAAAAGAAAATTACAGTCAATGTCACTGATATTTGGGATGCGGAAATGTTATACAGGAGAGGTACCACAGGTAATGGCGCTGCTGTCAACAGAGGCTAAGAAAAAATTACAGTCAATGTCACAGATATTTGGGATGCGGAAACGTTATGCAGGAGCGGTACCACAGATAATGGAGCTGCGGTCACCAGCGGCTAAGAAAAAATTGCAGTCTGTCTCAGATATTTGGGATGCGGAAACGTTATACAGGAGAGGTACCACAGGTAATGGAGCTGCGGTCACCAGCGGCTAAGAAAAAAATACAGTCAATGTCACTGATATTTGGGATGCGGAAACGTTATACAGGAGAGGTACCACAGGTAATGGCGCTGCTGTCAACAGCAACTAAGAAAAAAATTACAGTCAATGTCACAGATATTTGGGATGCGGAAACGTTATACAGGAGAGGTACCACAGGTAATGGTGCTGCAGTCAATAGCGGCTAAGAAAAAATTACAGTCAATGTCACAGATATTTGGGATACAGAAACGTTATACAGGAGAAGTACCACACGTAATGGCACTGCTGTCACCAGCGGCTAAAAGAAAATTACAGTCAATGTCACTGATATTTGGGATGCGGAAATGTTATACAGGAGAGGTACCACAGGTAATGGCGCTGCTGTCAACAGAGGCTAAGAAAAAATTACAGTCAATGTCACAGATATTTGGGATGCGGAAACGTTATGCAGGAGCGGTACCACAGATAATGGAGCTGCGGTCACCAGCGGCTAAGAAAAAATTACAGTCAATGTCAGATATTTGGGATGCGGAAACGTTATACAGGAGAGTTACCATAGGTAATGGCGCTGCTATCAACAGTGGCTAAGAATAAATTACAGTCAATGTCACTGATATTTGGGATGCGGAAACGTTATACAGGAGAGGTACCACAGGTAATGGCGCTGCTGTCACCAGCGGCTAAGAAAAAATTGAAGTTAATGTCACTGATATTTGGGGTGTGGAAACGTTATACAGGAGAGGTACCACAGGTAATGGCCCTGCTGTCACCAGCGGCTAAGAAAAAATTGCAGTCTGTCTCAGATATTTGGGATGCGGAAACGTTATACAGGAGAGGTACCACAGGTAATGGAGCTGCGGTCACCAGCGGCTAAGAAAAAAATACAGTCAATGTCACTGATATTTGGGATGCGGAAACGTTATACAGGAGAGGTACCACAGGTAATGGCGCTGCTGTCAACAGCAACTAAGAAAAAAATTACAGTCAATGTCACAGATATTTGGGATGCGGAAACGTTATACAGGAGAGGTACCACAGGTAATGGTGCTGCAGTCAATAGCGGCTAAGAAAAAATTACAGTCAATGTCACAGATATTTGGGATACAGAAATGTTATACAGGAGAAGTACCACATGTAATGGCACTGCTGTCACCAGCGACTAAAAGAAAATTACAGTCAATGTCACTGATATTTGGGATGCGGAAATGTTATACAGGAGAGGTACCACAGGTAATGGCGCTGCTGTCAACAGAGGCTAAGAAAAAATTACAGTCAATGTCACAGATATTTGGGATGCGGAAACGTTATACAGGAGAGGTACCACAGATAATGGAGCTGCGGTCACCAGCGGCTAAGAAAAAAATACAGTCAATGTCACTGATATTTGGGATGCGGAAACGTTATACAGGAAAGGTACCACAGGTAATGGCGCTGCTGTCAACAGTGGCTAAGAAAAAATTATAGTCAATGTCACAGATATTTGGGATGCGGAAATGTTATACAGGAGAGGTACCACAGGTAATGGCGCTGCTGCCAATAGCAGCTAAGAAAAAATTACAGTCAATGTCACAGATATTTGGGATGCGGAAACGTTATACATGAGAGGTACCACAGGTAATGGCGCTGCTGTCACCAGCGGCTAAGAAAAAAAATTACAGTCAATGTCACTAATATTTGCTGTGTGGAAACGTTATACAGGAAAGGTACCAGAGGTAATGGTGCTGCTGTCACCAGAGGCTAAGACAAAATTACAGTCAATGTCACTGATATTTGGGATGCACAAACGTTATACAGGAGATGTAACGCAGGTAATGTAACTGTCCGCAGTG